>NC_073644.1:26518939-26821969 GCF_029407905.1 Bubalus kerabau | reverse complement strand
ATGAGAGTATGCTTACATTTGGGCTTCCCTGGTGGCTCAGATGGTAAACAATCTACTTGCAGTGCAGGAGACTTGGGTTCCATCCCTGGGTTGGGAAGATCCCCTGGAGAAGGGAATGGCAATCCACTCCATTCTTGCTTGGAGAATCCCACAGAGAGAGGAACCTAGTGGGCTACAGTCCATGGGTTTGCAACTAACACTTTCACTTTTCATGCTGATATTCATTGGGGCTTCTCCTGTATTTGGTCTTTGTCCTCTCAGCAGTGCAGAATGACATGAGTACTATGATCCTTTGAGAGATTTTTGGCGTAACTTTTTAGTTTTCTACACTGAAGTGTTTTAGAATTGTTTAAGTGTTTAAAAGAAAGAACATCTTCTTTTGAGACTCAGTTTTCTATCTTTCACAGTTTTCTATCTTTCTCTCCATCCCATATGCTGGCTAAAAACCCAGCTTTCTCTGCAGAGGCCCTCTGTCCTGCAAAGCCAGAAATTTCAGTCCATAGCCTCAGTTCCCCCAAATCAGCAAAATGTCCTCGTGGTAAAACTGGCTTCAGATCATCAGTTCACTGGTTCTGGTATATTTGCTGGAGTCATTTCCCCTGTTTGTTTCCTGCAATTGCATTTGATTCATCTCTGGTTTCCATTACAGCATGTTTGCTTCACACGCCACACGAATTCAAAATTCAGCATATGTCCCATGTCTCCTCTAGTCTCCACTTTTGGCACTTCAGCTAATTTGATGATCCAAAGTTCTACTATTTCTCTAATGGGAACTACCTCCTGCAGACACCTGCACCAGAATTCTGTATCACTCCTGCTGTGGACAGACATTCTTTCTACCAAGGCAATAATAGAGAGGAAGCAAGAGCAGAACTCTAGTTCCAGGATTGCTACATTCCCTCTCTCAATAACCCCAGGCTGCCAATCTTGACCTGGTTAAAGTCTAGAATTGACCTCCCTCAAACCCACTGTTTTGTAACAATTCCCCTATCACCCAGAAGAATTTTACACTTTTCTTCTTTTTTTGGTATTTTCCTGCCTAGCTTCTCAGTGGTTACTTTTGGAGAAGGGAGTCAACTATCATGCTGTTTTAGTATCTTGGGGCTTCTCTGATGGCTTGGACAATAAAGAAGCTGCCTGCAATGCAAGAGACCCGGGTTCGATCCCTGGGTTGGGAAGATACCATGGAGAAAGGAATGACTACCCACTCCAGTATTCCTGCCTGGAGAATTCCATGGACAGGGGAGCCTGGTGGGCTACAGTCGATGGGGTAGCAAAGAGTTGGACGTGCTGAGCAAACAACACTTTCACTATTCACTTTTCTTCTCCTTTGTATTCCTTCTCCTTTCCTCCTCTAAGACAGATATTCCAAAGTATGCATAGAGATATTCCAATGTTTTTAATCCCCACTAAATAAATCCTTAGCGATTTTTCTGGCTCTGAACAACCTCCTCAAAAATACAGCATTTTGATCATTCATAGCTGGGCCATCTCTGCAATGCTGCAGTAGTCTAAAAATATACCAATATTTGTATTAATTTAAAATAGTTAATCATTAGTAAAATGAATTTTTAGATGTTGATCAATTGCATTGATTTTTCAGTCCCTCATGTGCAGTGATGCTGCTCCTTCAGGTAGAAATATTTCTCTACAAAAGGACACATGCCACATCTATTTCTTCTTTGAAACTACAACTTAACTGCCAGCAGAAGTTCCTCAGGGGTTTTAAAAACATCAATCAGTTTCACAGCTGGAGAGAAAGTACCTTCTTAGAGAACAGTTTTAGCTATAAGACTAGGCTTTGTCATTTTTGAAGGCAGGTAATGAGTTAAATTGAAGAAATTTTAAGAAACAGCTTTTTACTCACAACTGACTTTATTTGAAAAGAAAAAAAAAACTAGAGTAGACATAGTGACTAAGCACTTTACATCCCAGGCACTCTCAGGGGGCACACAGTGGATGTGGTGAGGGCTACTGGGCAGGCTGGGCCTGGGAGCACTGCAACTCCAGCCCTACAGAAAAGCCCGGGTGGACCAGTGCTTAGACAAAAGCACTTTATGACTCCTGCTTCTCCCTGAATCGAAAGGTATTTCAGTCTCAGATCTGAGTCTTAACAAAGGAAATCTGAGATGGCAAGTAAAGTATTGCCTTTAGTTAATGTGCGTGCTCAATCGCTAAGTTGAATCCAACTCTTTGCAACCCCATGGACTATATAGCCTGCCAGGCTCCTCTGTCCACGGGATTCTCCAGGCAAGAATACTGGAGTGTGTTGCCATTTCCTTCTCCAGGAAATCTTCCCAACCCAGGGATCAAACCAGCCTCTCTTGTGTCACCTGCATTGGTAGGTGGATTCTTTACCACTGAGCCACCTGGGAAGCCCCCTATTTGGTTTATAACTTGTACCTTCCACTAAAACTAGATTGTTTTTACTGACAAATATGATAAACATGGAGATAATCTTATAAAGAGATCTTGATTGTAATTTTACCTTTCAAATATTTATTGTAGTTGTTATTACTGGTTTGTTTAGGCAGAACATGCAATGAATTAATTGTATCTTGGTGGCATTTTAAAGGAAAATATAGTTTTTAAAAATGGATAATTATTTGACATATCTAATAAAGCTTGGTTTCAGAGTAACTTTCTTTTTACCAGTATTTTAAATAGGATAATTCCCTTCCCTATGTCATTGTCACAATATTTTGATCCATATGCAAAAGAATCGAGGGGATACTTTTAGTCTGTTGAAATAAATGTAAGAATGTACTATTGAATAAAGCGTGTTCATTTTATACTGGTTCATACATATGAAAGACAACTACCGGTGCTCTATAACAATTGAGCTATTGCTTTTCAAAAAGTTTATAAATCTGTGTGCAGAAATGCATTCATCAATGGCTAAACATGAAATAATTTGGTAATTAACATTTAATTTCACTCAAAGAATTGTTTTAAATAAATCCCAGAGATTTCCCTGAAAAAAAATCTATCAAACTTGGAGGCAAAAGAGATGCTTTATTTCTTTTGTAGCTTTAAATACCTTCTAAATGTCTGAAAATGGGGAAAAAAATAGCAGTATTTGTGAAGATAGATTAATGCTAATAAAATCTCCTGAAACCCTCACACTTACATTGATTGTATAAATACAAAATTATGACTAATAAGAAGCTCAAGTGTATTCTGAAAGAACAACTTGAGACTTTCAGTTCTTTATTGCAAATGTTCATATTATTTGTCTTGTGTTATTTATTCTGACTGGCTTTGGTCTTCGAGATTATCCATTTTATCCAGAACTTTTTTGCCAGAATTCTCTTTAAAATTCAGATGTACTATAATTGTCATCATTTATTTAAATAGTTTACTTTTTCCATTAACAAAGGAAATATGAAGCAAACTGTAAATCAAGTTAGCTGATAATGAGTGAGGAGGCAGTGGGGAAGGGCAGGAAGAATAGCAAGTGCTGTAAAGAAGAAGAAAGCCTTCCTTGAGCATTGAAATGAAATGATTCTGGCCACTTCATTTTTAATCCTCGCAGATACATTCTCAGATAAGTATAATTTTCTAGTTTTAAAAATAAAGGGACTTGGGATGAAGATTAGGTAACTTGCCCCAGAGCTATGACATGTGAATCCAGGTCCAGCCAACTCTGAGGCCTATGAGATGACTAAACACAGAGGCTTTATTTTTCTGTAGACCTGTAGAGATGAGCTAGGCCCCTCTCCAGTAAAATCTGGAAAGTGGACAGAACTTTGATTTCGTGTCTCAAGGCTTTTTAATGTTTCAATTCCTATACCATGCCATAAATGCAAGCATGTGCATCCTAACAGTGACTCCAAGAACCTGCAGTCCAATCCTGTTCCTTCCTGCCTATCCTCCACTGTTCATTCATCTAACTGTTCATTCATTCATGTGTGCATTCATTCACGGAATACTGAGTATTTGCTCTGTGCCAGGGCTGCCTTGGCACCAAGGCTACACATGGACTAAAGGAACCCCATCCTTGCCTTCATGGAATTACCTCCTAATAGGACCTGAGAACAACTTTATGGAGGTACTCTAATTACACAGTAAATATTTACATTGCAGTCACCCCATTTCCACTGATCTCCATTATCAACCCAGTCAGTGTCATCTCTCAGTCAAACGAAAACTAAAAACTCAAGTTAAATATAAATCTCTAAATTTTACCCTGCCACATTTTCTTAGCGTCTAGATACCGACTGAAAGTGCTAAGGGTAAGGGACCAGGAGAATGGGGAAGGAGAAGTGGAGATGAGGAAGAGCCTCTAGAGAAGGATAGGAAAGGCAGTAATAACCAAAGAAGCAAAAAAGAGATAGAAAATGCATGGATAATTGGTCAGGGATGAAAGAAAAAGGCAGAAATAGAGCTAGGCTAGAGAAGCGGAGCAGCAGCAGCCTGACTGGCAAAATGAGCTTTGTAACATCTGTCTCTCTTTAAGGCCCTAAGCCCTTTGAGAGAGGCACTGGGCCTTTTTACCATTTC
This sequence comes from Bubalus kerabau, assembly GCF_029407905.1. Classification (NCBI taxonomy): domain Eukaryota; kingdom Metazoa; phylum Chordata; class Mammalia; order Artiodactyla; family Bovidae; genus Bubalus; species Bubalus kerabau. The sequence continues at coordinate 26,817,466 of NC_073644.1, read as the reverse complement.
ACTGTGCATCATGGCCATGTCACCCAAGATTCTGTCTCACACACAGTATACATTCCATAATATTTGTTGACTGAAAAATGAAAGGGAGAAATCTAATATATTGGCATAATCTGACTTACTATTTTTAAATACTACTTAGTGAGAGGGCTTCCCAAGAGGCACAGTGAAGAATCTGCCTGCCAGTGCAGGACACAAAAGACTTGAGTTTGATCCCTGTGTCAGGAAGATCCTCTGGAGGAGAGCATTCCAGCTCACTCCAATATTCTTGCTTGGAGTATCCCACAGACAGAGGAGCTTGGCAGGCTACAGTCCATGGGATCACAGAGTCGGACAAGACTGAGCAACTAAGTACACACACACACACACACATACTGATAGGTGATGGGCAAGTTGTTAAATGCATATAACTCCATGCCTTCTGACTCCCACAAGCAACAAAGACTTAAGGAATCTGTTTGTGGCTTTCAACTCTTTGGCCTGGTTTAATGATAATGACAAAGTCCCTGAATTAGCCAGTGCTAAGATTTTTAGCCATGGACTCAGCAGAGGAACATGAATATCTATAATGTGTAAATTTCATAAAAACCATGATCAACACAGGGATCTCTTGACTCCTTACCCTGATTTCTCAGATCTCCATATGTCCAGTTGGATACAGTGCTTTTAAATCAGGCTGACCCACTCAAAGGGGCTTCCCAGGTGGCTCAATGGTGAAGAATCCACCTGCCTGCCAATGCATAAAAACGTGGGTTGGATCCCTGGTCCAGGAAGATCCCCTGGATAAGGAAATGGCAACCCACTCCAGTATTCTTGCCTGGAAAATCCCATGGACAGAAGAGCCTGGTGGGTTACAGTCCATGGGGTCACAACAAGTCAGACGTGACTGAGCATGCATGCATGACCCACTCAAAGGCACACTAACCTTGTTGGAAGTGATCCCTTTGCTACTCTGCCCTTTCCAACTGCCTCTGCCTCCCTGTACCAATCCAGTGTACCCTGATCCATGGTCTCTTGTCTCAAGCCCAAGCTCAGGCATTGCACCAGACAGGATTCAACAGTCATCCTTGGACTGTAGTACTTGCTCTAGGTCTGGACTTGAACTTGCCCTTCTGTTCTTCCTTCTCTTGGTTGCTGTGGATAACTCAGTAATGTAGAACCCAGTGTCTATTCCTGCATTTCAGCCATTGTGACCTTATATCCAACTGAGACCTACTCTAACTTCTCAGGAAGTGGAATTAAACCCTCACATGCCTAGGCCTCTATATATTTCCTGGCTATGTTGATGAACAGCTTGAATCTTGACTCTGGTTTGGACTCCACTGTTGGATTCCCTTACCATGGAGTAAGCTCATCCCTGCTTTTGTGCTCAAATGCCCACTTTTCCTCTTTATCTTTTTACCTCTTCACATTTGGCTTACCTGTTAGGGTCAGCTTGACAATAGGTGTCCAGCTTTTCTCAGTCAGAATTTTTTACCACCATGCAGTCCTTCTGCTTCTTAAACCTTCTGCCTCACATCCTGTGAAAATATCTGGAAAACCAATTGACTCTCAAGTTGAGTAGACTCATCCAGTAGGATTTCTTGCACCTAAGAAATTCTAACTTCCCTCATCTATCTGGCAGAATTTAAGATAACGCCTATCACGCAGAATAGCATCTTTAGAAAAATCTCTTAGATCTTGAGGGTTGGAAAAATCTAGCAAAATTGCAGAGTAGTTTCTGCAAATTTAGAAGACTATGAATACAAGACTTTAGCCTTAGAAAAGTACTTAATAACTATAGGAAATACAAGAAGCTCTGTGCTGACTCTTCTCTCAGATGGTATCTTGTGATCTTCAGATTAAAAAAAAAATACATAAGAGAAATACCAGAAATTATCTCTTTCATGACTCTCAATATTAGTGAGGTGAATGTTGGCTTAAATATCTCTAACATCACTGTTATCCCTTCTCTGGGGGTGCAGGAAATGGAAAAGAATGGACTCAATTCAACTGTTATTTATTTCAGTGATGCTGGTACAAATTTATTAAGGTGCAAAAATGTCTTCTAGTCCTAATTGGCATCAGAATTAAGATATCAAAATACTTACCTAAAGACTTTATCAACTAAGAGATATTTGCTTACAAAGAATTAATCTCAAAAATATACAAGCAGCTCATGCCGCTCAATTCTAGAAAAATAAACAACCCAATTGAAAAATGGGCCAAAGAACTAAACAGACATTTCTCCAAAGAAGACATACAGATGGCTAAAATCCACATGAAAAGATGCTCAACATCACTCATTATCAGAGAAATGCAAATCAAAACCACAATGAGGTATCATCTCACACCAGTCAGAATGGCTGCTATCAAAAGGTCTACAAACAATAAATGCTGGAGAGGGTGCATAGAAAAAGGGACCCTCTTACACCATTAGTAGGAATGCAAACTAGTACAGCCACTATGGAGAACAGTGTGGAGATTCCTTTAAAAACTGGAAATAGAACTGCCATGTGACCCAGCCAGCAGTCCCACTGCTGGGCATACACACTGAGGAAACCAGATTTGAAAGAGACACATGTACCCCAGTGTTCATTGCAGCACTGTTTACAATAGCTAGGACATGGAAGCAACCTAGATGTCCATAGGTAGATGAATGGATAAGAAAGCTGTGGAACATATACACAATGGAGTATTACTCAGCCACTAAAAAGAATACATTTGAATCAGTTCTAATGAGGTGGATGAAACTGGAGCCTATTATACAGACTGAAGTAAGTCAGAAAGAAAAACACCAACATGGTATATTAATGCATATATACGGAAAGATGGTAATGATGACCCTATATGCAAGACAGCAAAAGAGACATAGATGTAAAGAACAGTCTTTTGGACTCTGTGGGAGAAAGCAAGGGTGGGATGATTTGGGAGAATAGCACTGAAACATGTATTATCATATGTGAAACAGATCTCCAGCCCAGGTTCGATGCATGAGACAGGGTGCTCAGGGCTGATGCACTGGAATGACCCTGAGGGATGGGATGGGGAGGGAGGTGGGAGAGGGGGTTCAGGATGGGGGACACATGTACACCCATGGCTGATTCATGTCAATGTATGGCAAAAAAACACTACAATATTGTAAAGGAATTAGCCTCCAATTAAAATAATTAAAAAAATAAAAGCAATGGAGCTTACAAAAAAAAAAGAGAGAAATATTTGCTTAAAAAGGAAAAAAAGATGCAAATTTATCCCAAAGAAACTATTATTTTGAATTGTAGGATATCATCATGCCTGTGGAAAAGTTGCCATTTCTTCAATATATATATACATTACTTTATTGCCTCAGGGGAATGTCTCCTTTTCCATTGAATACATGCATATTTAGTTGTGTTTATATAAGAACAGAAGAACTTTTGAGCAGAAAAAAAGGAGGGACTCGAGGACAAGTGTGACTTTCTGACCTAAGATTTATGGTCTCTCCTTGATGTGGAGACAGTTATGCATGTAAATCCTTGAGCACTAAGAAGTGAATCTATTCCCTATGCTCTGTGCTGCGTGGGGGGAAAGGAGAGCTCAGCAAGAACAGATGTGGCCATTCGCTCAGTTACCCAATGAAAACAAGTAATTGCCATGGCAACTGGAGAGTATTACGGGGGGCACAAACTGACCTCTAAGACTCAGCGTGCTTTATGCTGTAGAAATCACATATATAAGCTTGCTTGCGGTGTAGATTTCCTTCCCATGTACGCTGAAGTGAAGTGAAGTGAAGGCGCTCAGTCGTGTCCGACTCTTTGCGACCCCATGGACTGTAGCCTACCAGGCTCCTCAGTCCATGGAATTTTCCAGGCAAGAGTACCGGAGTGGGTTGCCATTTCCTTCTCCAGGGGATCTTCCCAACCTAGGGATCAAACCCAGGTCTCCCGCACTACAGGCAGACGCTTTACCGTCTGAGCCACCAGGGAAGCCCCCTATGTACACTACTACAGTATTAAAATAATAATTTTTTCCTGCCTCTAATACCCTCTAGTTTTATTTTGATCCCAAACTGAACAAACTAGAAAGAACATATAGTCCTTGGTGTCAGAACTACAAAATGTACTATTAAAAGATGTAAATAAATGGTGAACTATCACAAAAAGATGAAAGGATGCCTATCTACAAACAACTCAGGGAATAGAAAGCTCAGGTTATGTTTGAGAGCGTTTCAGCTACCGTTTAAAATAGCTACACACTGATCCAAAGTATTCTTAGTTGTATTTGTTTAATGCCTTTGCCAACCACAGGTTCTTTCTGCTTGAAAAGCAACAACAAAACTGGTTAAACTGATTGCTGCAGCAAATGAAAATGAACGGTGCTGATGCACTAAAGGTAAAAGTAAGTAGTTAAGCATCTGCAGTGTTTACTGCTTTTCCTGTTATAGGAACTTGGAAACACACAATAAACATAATTACACTGTAGTTACTCTGTGGTCAACAGTCTCCATATTGTGAACAATGTTTAAAACTTAACTTTGGCACATGGAAACCTGGGATTGGTTCAGCCTTACTAGAGAATTTCTCTGAATGTGAAAACAATTTTCTAGGAGCTGGAATTGGTAAAACTTCTGCCAGTTAGATGTCTTTGCAGTCCCTGCCACCTGCTGAGTGGAGTCACCAGGGGGAGCAATGTATGTGGTGTGTGTGCCCCCCTCACTTGTTTAAAAGAACTGAACTGAATCATGTTCTTACCTCCCCCCATTACAAAGAAAGTTGGTATTATCTTGAAATATGAGAACTGGCTGTCAAACGTTACTCATTTCTGGAAAGAAAGGAAACATGCTAGTTAAGAATAGCAGTTACTTTAATTCTGAAACGTGAAATACATCTGTTTGCTCTTGGAGTTGCTTTGTGGTTCAGGGAAATGACCCCAAAATAGTAATAAATAGGCATTGATTCTGGCTGAATGTCCCCGTGGATACTGGGTTTTTGGCCATTACATTTTCTTGATTTTAGTTCCAGCTTGTGTAACGCAAGAAAAAGTTGATCTCAGACTGCTTTCAATGCCAAAATGTAGCAACTTTGGGAATCTAGTCCTTAATCGTACCATATAGTTCCAAATATTTTAAGAATTCAAAGCTCATTGATGTCATTGATCAAAGAAATGTAATAATTATAATATATTCCCAGTGAGGTCAGTTTTCCAAATATGTTTTTCTTAAAAGTTACATATTGCTTCTCAGCTTGAATGTTTAATTAGATCTGTAAGTCGAGGAGAACTGGAACACAAATTATTGATATACTTCTTGGTCAATCAGAGGAGACATTATAATTAACATTTTTAATAATTAAGATGTTTTATATATATAATCAAAGTTAAAAGAGAAACAACCAAAAGATATTTGCAACATAGTAAATATATTATTTAAATCTAAAATATATAAAGCTCTCACGTAGATAAATAAGAAAAGGACAAAAGATGCTATAAAAAAATGTATAGAGAAGTCACAAAAGAGAAAGTCTGAGTATCAGATATAGTGCAATTAATGTTATAAGAAAATCTCTCACTCATTATGCTAATGTTTTACGTCTACTGTTATATGCAGAGTATATCATGAGAAATGCTGGACTGGAAGAAACACAAGCTGGAATCAAGATTGCCGGGAGAAATATCAATAACCTCAGATATGCAGATGGCACCACCCTTATGGCAGAAAGTGAAGAGGAACTAAAAAGCCTCTTGATGAAAGTGAGAGTGGAGAGTGAAAAAGTTGGCTTAAAGCTCAACATTCAGAAAACGAAGATCATGGCATCCGGTCCCATCACTTCATGGGAAATAGATGGGGAAACAGTGGAAACAGTGTCAGACTTTATTTTTCTGGGCTCCAAAATCACTGCAGATGGTGACTGCAGCCATGAAATTAAAAGATGCTTACACCTTGGAAGGAAAGTTATGACCAACCCAGATAGCGTATTCAAAAGCAGAGACATTACTTTGCCAACAAAGGTTCATCTAGTCAAGACTATGGTTTTTCCTGTGGTCATGTATGGATGTGAGAGTTGGACTGTGAAGAAGGCTGAGCGCTGAAAAATTGATGCTTTTGAACTGTGGTGTTGGAGAAGACTCTTGAGAGTCCCTTGGACTGCAAGGAGATCCAACCAGTCCATTCTGAAGGAGATCAGCCCTGGGATTTCTTTGGAAGGAATGATGCTAAAGCTGAAACTCCAGTACTTTGGCCACCTCATGCGAAGAGTTGACTCATTGGAAAAGACTCTGATGCTGGGAGGGATTGGGGGCAGGAGGAGAAGGGGACGACAGAGAATGAGATGGCTGGATGGCATCACTGACTCGATGGGCATGAGTCTGAGTGAACTCCGGGAGTTGGTGATGGACAGGGAGGCCTGGCGTGCTGCGATTCATGGGGTCGCAAAGAGTCGGACACGACTGAGCGACTGATCTGATCTGATCTGATCCGAATAAATGAGGAAACTGAAACTTCGTTCATAGATTGTGGAAGTGTACATTGGTATAATCACCTTGTTCAACACTTTGAAGGAATCTAGTCATGTTGAAAATATCCATACCCTATAACCCAACAACTGTCATGATGCCTACCCTAATAGAAAAACACCTCCAACAAGGTCATAAACAGACAGATATGAAGTTGTTTACTGAAAAACTGTTTATAACAGCAAAAAGATGCTGTCAGTACAGAAACAGGTTTTAAAATATAGAAGATTAGCAGAATGGAAGAGTGTACAGTAATATACTGAATAAAATAGATCTATTTTTTAGTGCAATAAAATTTTTTTTAATTTTATTTTATTTTTAAACTTTCCAATATTGTATTGGTTTTGCCAAATATTGAAATGAATCCACCACAGGTATACATGTGTTCCCCATCCTGAACCCTCCTCCCTCCTCCCTCCCCATACCATCCCTCTGGGTCATCCCAGTGCACCAGCCCCAAGCATCCAGTATCGTGCATCGAAGCTGGACTGCAATAAATTTTTTAAAAGCCAGTGGCAGAGTGAGTGAATAATACGCTATTTATATACAATTTTTGAAAGAGCTACAAATTGTATTATATTCATTGATGTTCATATATTTGTTGAAATATAAAATAACTGATAGAATAAATATCAAATTCATAATAATGAGTGAAATGGGAATGATGGACAATGGACATTTTTTCTGTTTTTTAGAAATGGAAATGTTAAATGTACTTATAATTTTGCTTTTATTAATACTTATGAAGCAAATAATAAAATGCTGCTGTTGCTGCTGCTGCTGCTGCTGCTGCTAAGTTGCTTCAGTTGTGTCCGACTCTGTGCGACCCCATAGACGGCAGCCCACCAGGCTGCCCCGTCCGTGGGATTCTCCGGGCAAGAACACTGGAGTGGGTTGCCATTTCCTTCTCCAATGCAGGAAAGTGAAAAGTGAAAGTGAAGTCGGTCAGTCGTGTCTGACTCTTAGCGACCCCATGGACTGTAGCCTACCAGGCTCCTCCATCCATGGGATTTTCCAGGCAAGAGTGTTTATTAATTTCAGCATGTAATTGTCTATAATACTGGTACTTTTCTGTTTTTAATTTTTTCAAAAATAATTTTGGAAATATGTGGTATATAAGTACATCTAAATACTTAGACACTTCAAAGTAAGATATTTAGGAATTGAAAAATATATTTAATTGAATCGGTCATGAAATCTGTACTAAATTCTTATATATTTTTAATCATATTATTTTTTGCTCATGCAAGTGACAACAAAAACTAAAATGAACACACTATTTCTTTACTTAACATAGGATAAAATGAATTTATTCAACAAAATTAATGAGAATTAAGCATTAGCTTGATATGCAAAATCTAAAGAATGCTAACAAAGTGTCTAGAATTCCCAACTCCTCTGAGATGGGAGAGAGCTGTAGAATAATCTTCCACATATTTGCACATTAAAAGAGCACCTACAAACCGAAGGACCAAAGAATTCATGTTCTGATAAGTGAGTGTTTCATATTTTTATAGTATTTCAAACTTAAAGAACTGATAGATGTGTAACATTTACATTGCTGAAGAAAATGTAGAGAGAAATATTGTGATTATTTGTAGGGTATTCTGGTATTAAAACAGAAAATTTTAACGTTTTAATTTGTATATTAAAACTGTAGAAATTACAGCATTTCTTGAATGCTATGACCTTCAAAATAACCTGAATAATCTGTTTTAAAAAAAAACAAGTAAACAATTACCAGTACTTTGTAAAAAATGATAAACAAAATGACAAGAAGTGGGTAGAAGCTCATTAGAGGATAGCTTTAAACTTTTCTGGCTTTAAAAACTTACCTTTAAAAAGTTATAAACCATTAAGTAAGCAAAGGGGAAAAATCTAGCAGATCTTTTTGTCAATAGGGCAAGATTTTCACTTTCTTGATTATCTGAAACCAGAACCAATAATCTTATTTCTAATGTCAGTAAGTGTTTCTTTGAATAGCAGTAGTCCATTTACAAAAAAAATGTACTTATCTGTGAAAGAGCTTGATTTCAAATATGAATCTTAAAAGAGTAAATATAAGGTTTCCGTAATTGGAGCCAGTCCGTGACCCTGACAAAGGAACCAGGATAAAACTACGAGAATGAAATGTAGTAGGATCAGAACAAGAGACAAGGTGGGAAATAAAAATTAACTTGGGATAAAATAGAGAAAAGTGGCTTGGGGAATAATTCAAGCAGGAAACAAAGAAGTAACATATCTGGGAAAAGAAAAAGGAGGAAAGGCCTAGGGAACCTGGGCTTTGTTGACTCTATGAGTTATTGTGGAGACTGGCTTGTCTTACAAAGATGAAGCTGGTATTCAGAAAAAGCTCCATCTTCAGCTAACCACACATGCAACAGAGTACTTTTTTCATCTAAATTAATTTCCCAATGGGCCTTCCCTGGTCGCTCAGCTGTTAAAGAATCCACTTGCAATGCAGGAGACCCTAGTTTGATTCCTGGATTGGGAAGAGCCACTGGAGAGGGAATAGGCTACCCACTCTAGTATTCTTGGGCTTTCCTTGTGCCTCAGCTGGTAAAGAGTCAGCCTGCAATGCAGGAGATCTGGATTCGATCCCTGGGTTCGGAAGATCCCCTGGAGAAGGGAAAGGCTACCCAATCCAGTATTCTGGACTCGAGAATTCCATGGACTATAGTCCCTGGGGTTACAAAGAGTCAGACACAACTGAGCAACTTTCACTTTCAGTTTCCAAATATTTGGGAACTAGTGTGTTAAACTACCGGAAGGCAATGGCACCCCACTCCAGTACTCTTGCCTGGAAAATCCCATGGATGGAGGAGCCTGGTAGGCTGCAGTCCATGGGGTCGCTAAGAGTCGGACACGACTGAGCGACTTCCCTTTCACTTTTCACTTTCATGCATTGGAGAAGGAAATGGCAACCCACTCCAGTGTTCTTGCCTGGAGAATCCCAGGGACAGGGGAGCCTGGTGGGCTTCCGTCTATGGGGTCGCACAGAGTCGGACACGACTGAAGTGACTTAGCAGCAGTAGCAGTAGCAGTGTTAAACTACAATACTCTGAAGAAAAGGAAAAAGAGGAGTTCACTATTCATTATGGGACTTCAGTTCAGTTCAGTTCAGTCTCTCAATCATGTCCGAATATGCAAACCCATGGACTGTCAACGCCAGGCCTCCTGTCCATCACCAACTCCTGGAGTATACTCAAGCTCATGTCCATTGAATCGGTGATGCCATTCAACCATCTCACTTCTGTCATCCCCTTCTCCTCCTGCCTTCAATCTTTCCCAGTATCAGGGTCTTTTCTAATGAGTTAGTACTTCACATCAGGTGGCCAAAGTATTGGAGTTTCAGCTTCAGCATCAGTCTTTCCAAATGAATATTCAGGACTGATTTCCTTTAGGATGGACGGGTTGGATCTCCTTGCAGTCCAAGGGACTCTCAAGAGTCTTCTCCACACCACAGTTCAAAAGCATCAATTCTTTGGCACTCAGCTTTCTTTATAGTCCAAACTCACACCCATACATGACTATTGGAAAAACCATAGCTTTGACTAGACACAGTTTTGTTGGCAAAGTAATACCTCTGCTTTTTAATATGCTGTCTAGGTTGGTTATACTTTTCTTCCAAGGAGCAAACGTCTTTTAATTTCATGGCTCCAGTCACCATCTGCAGTGATTTTGGAGCCCCCAAAAGTAGTCTGTCACTGTTTCCTGTTTCATCCAGCCCAGCATTTCTCATGATGTACTCTGCATATAAGTTAAATAAGCAGGGTGACAATATACAGACTTGATATACTCCTTTCCCGATTTGGAATCTGTCTGTGTTCCATGTCCAGTTCTAACTGTTGTTTCCTGACCTGCATACAGATTTCTCAAGAGGCAGGTCAAGTGGTCAAGTATTCCTATCTCTTTAAAAATTTCCCACAGTTTGTTGTGGTCCACACCATCAAAGGCTTTCGCGTAGTCAATAAAGCTGAAGTAGGTATTTTTCTGGAACTCTCTTGCTTTTTTGATGATCCAATGGATGTTGGTAATTTGATTTCTGGATCCTCTGCCTTTTCTAAATCCAGCTTGAACATCTGGAAGTTCACGATTCACTTACTGTTGAAGCCTGGCTTGGAGAATTTTGAGTATTACTTTGCTATAGTGTGAGATGAGTGCAATTGTGCAGTAGTTTGAGCATTCTTTGGCATTGCCTTTCTTTGGGATTGGAATGAAAACTGACCTTTTCCAGTCCTGTGGCCACTGCTGAGTTTTCCCAATTTGCTGACATATTGAGTGCAGCACTCTCACAGCATCATCTTTTAGGATTTGAAATAGCTCAACTGGAATTATATCACCTCCACTAGCTTTGTTCGTGGTGATGCTTTCTAAGGCCCACTTGACTTCACATTCCAGAATGTCTGGTTCTAGGTGAGTGATCACACCATCATGGTTATCTGGGTCATGAAGATCTTTTTTGTATAGTTCTTCTGTGTGTTCTTACCACCTCTTCTTAATATCTTCTGCTTCGTTTAGGTCCATACCATTTCTGTTTTATCGAGCCCATCTTTGCATTTAATGTTCCCTTGGTATCTCTAATTTTCTTGAAGAGTTCTCTAGTCTTTCCCATTCTATTCTTTTCCTCTATTTCTTTGCAGTGATTGCTGAGGAAGGCTTTCTTATCTCTCCTTGCTATTCTTTGGAACTCTGCATTCAAATGGGTATATCTTTCCTTTTCTCCTTTGCCTTTCACTTCTCTTCTTTTCTCAGCTATTTGTAAGGCCTCCTCAGACAACCATTTTGCCTTTTTGCATTTTTTTTCCTTGGGGATGGTCTTGATCCCTGTATTGTACCATGTCATGAACCTCTACCCATAGTTCTTCAGGTACTCTGTCTAACAGATATAATCCCTTGAATCTATTTGTCACTTCCACTGTATAATTTTAAGAGATTTGATTTAGGTCATACCTGAATGGTCTAGTGATTTTCCCTACTTTCTTCAATTTAAGTCTGAATTTGGCAATAAGGAGTCCATGGTCCATGCCACAGTCAGCTCCCTGTCTTGGTTTTGCTGACTGTATAGAGCTTCTCCATCTTTGGCTGCAAGGAATATAATCAATCTGATTTTGGTATTGACCATCTATCTAGTGATGTCCATGTGTAGAGTCTTCTCTTGTGTTATTGGAAGAGGGTGTTTGCTATGACCAGTGTGTTCTCTTGGCAAAACTCTATTAGCCTTTGCCCTGCTTCATTCTGTACTCCAAGGCCAAACTTGCCTGTTACTTCAGGTATCTCTTGACCTCCTACTTTTGCATTCCAGTCCCCTATAATGAAAAGGACATCTTTTTTGGGTGTTCTAAAAAGTCTTGTAGGTCTTCATAGAACCGTTCAACTTTAGCTTCTTCAGCATTATTGGTTGGGGCATAGACTTGGATTACTGTGATATTGAATGGTTTGCCTTGGAAATGAACAGAGATCATTCTGTCGTTTTTGAGATTGCATCCAAGTACTGCATTTCGGACTCTTTTGTTGCCTATGATGGCTCCTCCGTTTCTTCTAAGGGATCCTTGCCCACAGTAGTAGATGTAATGGTCATCTGAGTTAAATGCACCCATTCCAGTCCATTTTAGTTCACTGATTCCTAAAATGTCAATGTTCACTCTTGCCATCCCCTGTTTGACCACTTCAGATTTGCCTTGATTCGTGGACCTAACATTCCAGGTCCCTATGCAATATTGCTGTTTACAGCATTGTACTTTACTTCCAACACCACAACTGAGTGTTGTTTTTGCTTTGGCTCCATCTCTTCCTTCTGGAGTTATTTCTCCACTGATCTCCAGTAACATATTGGGCACCTACCAAGGTCTGTCCGGTCAAGGCAATAGTTTTTCCAGTGGTCATGTATGGATGTGAGAGTTGGACTGTGAAGAAAGCCAAGTGCCGAAGAATTGATGCTTTTGAACTGTGGTGTTGGAGAAGACTCTTGAGAGTCCCTTGGACTGCAAGGAGATCCAACCAGTCCATTCTAAAGGAGATCAGCCCTGGGTGTTCATTGGAAGGACTGATGCTAAGGCTGAAACTCCAATACTTTGGCCACCTCATGTGAAGAGTTGATTCACTGGAAAGGACCCTGATGTTGGGAGGGATTGGGGGCAGGAGGAGAAGGGGATGACAGAGGATGAGATAGCTAGATGGCATCACCGACTTAATGGACATGAGTTTGAGTAAACTCCGGGAGTTGGTGAAAGACAGCGAGGCCTGGCATGCTGCGATTCATGGGGTCGCAAAGAGTTGGACATGACTGAGTGACTGAACTGAACCAACCTGGGGATTTCATCTTTCAGTGTCCTATCTTTTTGCCTTTTCATACTGTTCATGGGGTTCTCAAGGCAAGAATACTTAAGTGGTTTGCCATTCCCTTATCCAGTGGACCACATTTTGTGAAAACTCTCCACCATGACCTGTCCATCTTGGGTGGCCCTACAGGGCATGGCTCATAGTTTCATTGAGTTAGACAGGCTGTGGTCCATTTCATCAGACTGGTTAATTTCCTGTGATTGTGGTTTTCAGACTCTCTGCCCTCTGATGGAGAAGGATAAGAGGCTTATGGAAGCTTCCTGATGGGAAAGACTGACTGAGGGGGAAACTGGGTCTTGTTGTGATGGTAGGGGCCATGTTCAATAAATCTCTAATCCAATTTTCTGTTGGTGGGTGGGGCTGATGGGTGGGGCTATGTTCCCTCCCTGTTATTTACCTGAGGCCAAACTATGGTGGAGGTAATGAAGATAATGGCAACCTCCTTCAAAAGGTCCCATGCAAGAACTGCTACACTCAGTGCCCCCAGCCCTGCAGCAGGCCACCACTGACCCAGTCCTCTGCTAGAGATTCCTGGACTCTTATGGGCAATTATGGGGCATTACGGAACTTAAATTTAGCCTGAAGGATCCCCTCACATAAAAGTGTTCAACCAGAAATTTCTGGAAGGGTCCTCTCATCCTTTATTAACTACAAAATAAACACCTCTCTTTAAAAGCCCTAAAATTCAAATCAACTTGTGCTGTGTTTAAAGTAGAATTAAATGTAATTTAAGTGGTCCAGAAGTCTTAGAGGAGTCAGTTAGCTTTTCCTCAATAGAATGAGTTTATTCCATCACAGAAGTTAATACCAAAAGGTAAACAGTATTTGAAGATTTTGGTTAAGAGAAAAAAATTAGGAAAAACATTACTGAAAAGGAAAGAATGTCAAGAAAAAAGTAATTGCCCATATATCTTCCTAGAATTTTATTCATTAAACCAACAGGGGGAGAAAGTCCTTGCATATTAAAGATACTTGTCCTAAGAGTGATTTTCAAATTTGAGCCTGCATCAGCATCATCTGGAGAGCTTATAAATTCCTGGGTTCCACCCATAGAATTTCTCATTCAGTAGGTACCAGATGTGGTGGAAAATCTATTTCCATGTGCTGCTACTTCTACTCCAGGAACCTCACTGTGAAAACTGTTGATGTATGAGTTAAACATGGCCAAGTTTGTAACTGGAGTTTTGTAAGCTGGAATCAAGCCTGCCAGGAGAAATATCAACCACCTCAGATATGCAGATAATACCACTCTAATGGCAGAAAGCAAAGAGGAACTAAAGAGCCTCTTGATGATGGTGAAAATGAGAGTGAGAAGGGTGGCTTGAAACTCAACATTCAAAAAACTAAGCTTGTGCCATCTGGTCCCATCACTTCATGGAAAAATGAAGGAGAAAAAGTATAAGAAGTGACAGATTTTATTTTTTAGGTATCCAAAATCACTGCAGATGATGACCACAGCCATGAAATTAAAAGATGCTTGCTCCTTGGAAGGAAAGCTTTGACAAACCTAGACAGAGACATCACTTTGCTGACAAAGATCCGTAGAGTCAAAGCAATGGTTTTCCCAATAGTCATGTACCAATAAGAGAGTTGGACCATAAAGAGCACTGAGCACTGAAGAATTGATGCTTTAGAACTGTGGTGCTGGAAAAGACTCTTGAGAGTCCCTTGGACTGTGAGGGGATCAAACCAGTCAATCCTAAAGGAAATCAACTCTAAATATTAATTGAAAGGACTGATGCTGAAGCTGTAGCTCCAATACTTTGGCCACCTGATGTGAAGAACAGACTCACTGGAAAAGATCCTGATGCTGGGTAAGATTGATGGCAAAAGGAGAATGGAGTAGCAGATGATGAGATGGTTGAATGGCATCACCAACTCAATGGATATGAGTTTGAGCAAACCCTGGGAGATAGTGGAGGGGAGAGGAGCCTGGCGTGTTACAGTCCATGGAGTTTCAAAGAGTCAGAAATGATTTAGTGACTGAACGACAATTTTGTAATGGAAATGCTAAGAATATAACCTACATATTTCAACAGATTTTTGTTTGTTTCTAGCCTACTTTTTGGTGGTGTTAGTACAGAGAACCAGATGGTCACCTAGACAGAATAACTGAAGAGTAGGATAAATTCTCCTCATTGAAGCTTATTTCTCAATAATTTGACACAAGACAGCCCTCCTAGGTGGAGAGCATAGTCACTTAGAACAGATGTATTCACCAGACCTTCCAGGAAAACTCCCACCGGAAAACCATTTGGAATTGCTGTGGATTGTCATCACACAGGATCATTCAGACAGAGAAGTGTCCATTTTTAATAACTTGTTGAGTTAAGGAACATTGTTCCAGTTCACACAAAGTTATCATTCAGAAACAATGTGCCAACCTAATCCACTGTTAGTGTTCATAAAACAGGTTGAACATATCAATTCCAGAGAAAAACCTAAATTAATTCCAAGGATCACAAGTAACTCATTGGTCTGTGTGAAAAGAAAGACTAAGAAACATTAGGGACATCCCTGATTGTCCTCTGGCTAAGACTCTCTGCTCCCAGTGCAAGGGCTACAGGTTCGATCCCTGTAGGGGAACAGTAAAGATCAGTAAAGATGACTGCCCCAACTAAAGATCATGCATTTGGCAACAAAGATTGAAGATCTCACATGCTACAACTAAGACCTGGTACAGCTAAATAAATAAATATATATATATATATATATATATATATTTTTTTTTTTTTTAAGAAAGAAACAGACTTCAAAAATTGATGTCAAGTGAGTAGGCAGTTAGAGATTTACTACATCAAAGCTATAAACTCAAAATGCTTGCTCTTAAAAACATACATTATTGGTACTTGTGTTTAAGTCCTTCTTCCAGGTAGATTGTAGACCCCTAGAAAACAGAGACTTGTTTGTTTTGTCTGACGTGTCTAATATTTTCCCATGACCACAACTAAGTTCTGATTTTTTAAGAGGGAAATCCTATTTGTGAAACACAAAGAAGGTCTCTTTTATTCATTCAGACTCAGAAAATATACACTCCTTTGGAGCTCTGTGGGCTATCTTATTTCCTGTGGTACAATTTCGACCAAATTCTTAGTTGACTCATTACATCAGAGCTCTACTGAAAGTTTTCTGGTAAAATGGAAGTAGGAAACATTCATCTCTGTGCTTTTATATTCCCCCAGTCTTAAGCTAGCTATGGATTAGGTGAAAATAGCAAGTGATCCAGGTAAAATATGGAATCTAATCTAAATACAAAAGTATATTCTCCACAACCTCTTTTCCAAAAGCTACACTTAAGACATGGAAATTAATGGTGACTTTCAGCATTGGGTGGGGCTGAATCACATCTGCCAATGAGAACGGATGGTGCATATCCCTTCCCAACTCTGTTCAGTGATGTTGGAAGTTTGAAATTAGCCTTGGTGAGAATATTTATAGAGATGGCAAACCCTGCAAATCAGGACTTCTGGTTTCCTAGAGAGCCAGTTGCTAGACATTTGCAAGTATGTGACTGCTTCCAGCTCAACACAATAGTACAGCATGTGTTTGTGGCAAGTCAACAAGTTTCTGGACTGATTGCCCAGAGGGTGTCCCTGTTTCTTATCTGTGTTCAGAGTTCATAATGTTTGGTGAAAGTACATATGCACTCCAACTGATGCACTGCTGAATCCTGCTCAGCAGTGGTAGAAATATCAGGAAAACTCTTCCCTGAAGCATTTGTTGATTTGGCAAGGAGATGGTAGGTAAATTAAAGAGGCCAATGCCAACTGATTGTTTTCTGCATGTAGCAACAACTTGTCCCCAGACCAGTTAATAAATCAACTTTGTTTTTCATAGCAGCACTTTAGAAAGTGTTTGTCGCTCAGGCATGTCCAACTCATTGTTACCCCATGGACTGTAGCCCCCCAGGCTCCTCTGTCCCTGGAATTCTCCAGGCAAGAATACTGGAGTGGGTTGCCATTCCCTTCTCCAGGAGATCTTCCCGACTCAGGGATCGAACCTAGGTCTCTCACATGGCAGGCAGATTCTTTACTGTCTGAGCCATCAGGGAAGCCTTTAATTTATAGGAAAAGTTCAGGAATATCAGCAGTATGATCTTATGTCCTTAACCTCTTTTAGTTCTTTTGTTTTCCTGGAGAAAATCCTTCTTTGTTTATCTTGAAGATTTGTTGTAGGAATCAAGAGATAACACATGTCAAATGCTATGTAAACTTTAAATCAGTATGCCCATATTTAGTGTGAGAGCTATTTCCTAAAAGTAGGAAAGATAGTCATGCAATTCTTCTTATCTCTAATGACATTTTGAAAACAACACAAGTATTTCTATAGTTAATACAAGTAAAGATTGCAGCTTTTTCCACTTTACTATTCAGATACATCTATCAAAGTTACATAGTAACATCATGTACTTGTTTTATATAGTTTATGTGAAATCATCCTGGAACAAAATCTGGGGCCCACCAGGCACCCCTGTCCATAGGATTTCCCAGCCAAGAATACTGGAGTGGGTAGCTTCAGAAGTAGTTTCCTTCTTCAGAGGATATTCCCATCCCAGGGATCAAGCCCATGTCTCCCGCATTGCAGGCAAATTCTTTACCATATGAGCCTCCAGGGAAGCCCCCAAATAGCAATAGATAAAGTAAATTTATCAATCCAATATTCAGGGAGATAAGACATAGAAGGAAGTGATTAATGACAACAGTGACCTTTTCATTTGAAGGATTTCAAAACACTTTGTAGACAAAAAAATTATGTATTTTTTTACCTTATAGTATTTATTGTGTTTATTCTCTTTCAACTTGCCTCATACAATAAAATAAGCCGCTTACTTAACTTCCTAGTGCACTTCATTAAATTAACTCTAAAATATCTTGTTAGAGGTAATTTAGCCAACAAAAAGCTCAATATTGTATTCATTAACATCCATTTAGTCAAAGAGACTGTGGTGGATTTACCCATGGATTCATCCAGAATGTGTAGTAAAACTTCAAAGACAGAGCAGTAAATTGATTAGGGGATGAAGGAAAGAAATTTGTTTTTAAAACCTGAATCACCTGGCCAATTAGCATAAAATCAGGCTGGGGGTATGACTTCTGCAATCAAATGATTCTGAGTTCAATTTGCCAAAAGACAATTTTGCCTAAGGCACTGAATTTACAGCTACATTCTGTATTCTGAGTTTAGTACTACACTCATATGTAATTCAAATAGTGGAAGTGTATGCTTTCTTTTAAACTACCACATGAATGATTCTGTATGAAAGGCATAATTATGACAAGGAAGTTTCAGAAAGAAAGTGAACAATTGCTCTGGTACTTCTGGACAGTCACTATGAAGCCACTGGTGGTTCTTTATATATTAGGGATATGTGTGTGTGTGCTAGTCGCTCAGTTGTGTCTGACTCTTTGTGACCCTATAGACTATACCACATGAGGCTCCTCTATCCATGGAATTCTCCAGGCAAGAATACTGGAGCCATTCCCTCCTCCAGGGGAACTTCCCAACCCAGGGATTGAATGCGGGTCTCCTGCACTGCAGGCAGATTCTTTACCATCTGAGCCACGAGGGAAGCCCATATATTAGGGATACTAGCCTCTAACTGGAGAAGGCAACCACACCCCACTCCAGTACTCTTGCCTGGAAAATCCCATGAACAGAGGAGCCTGGTAGGCTGCAGTCCATGGAGTCACTAAGAGTCGGACACAACTGAGTGGCTTCACTTTCACTTTTCACTTTCATGCATTGGAGAAGGAAATGGCAACCCGCTCCAGTGTTCTTGCCTGGAGAATCCCAGGGACAGGGGAGCCTGGTGGGCTGCCGTCTATGGGGTCGCACAGAGTCGGACACGACTGAAGTGACTTAGCAGCAGCAGCAGCCTTTAACTATGCTGTACATTTAAATTTTTCTCTGGTTTCCTTTGTTTTTTAGATTGCTTTATTGTGTTTTCATCACTCAAAAGTTTGGCTCTTTCTAATAGAATTTGGAAAGTTTTCATTCTTACATCTGGATTGTGAGTGATATTTAGAAAGTCTTTTCTACACCCAAGTTTTTGAGGAACTTGCGCAACTTGTCTTTTTCTAGTTGCATGCATTTTTTATATGGACGTCCCTGATAACATTTGAATTTTTTTTTACATATAGTGTCTGCTATGAATCATCATCTTCATCTTTTTTAAAATGGCTAGCCAATGATCTCAGCATCATTGAGAAAGAGCCTACTTTGCCCAGTGATTTGTGATGCCATGTATGTTATGTACTTCATTTGTACATATGTACCTTGGTCTATTTCGGAAATTTCTGTTATATACTGGTTATATCTGTTTATGAGTTAATACTATACTGCCTTCATTGTGGGGGCAATTTCATGTTTTAATATCTTGTGAGTCTATTACAGGTTTTCATCTGTTTTTTTTTTCCCTTGTTATTATTACATTATTTTTTTCCCATGAACTTAATATCAATTTTTCTAGCTGCAAAAAACTAGTTTATTGGCTTTAAATACTTTAAGAATTTAAGAATACTTTAAAGAATTGTATAAAGTTTAAAAATTACTCTAGGGAGAACTGATATCTTTGTGATGTTGACTTCTGTTGAAGAAAAGGGATGTATTTTCTTTGTACAAAACTACATTTGTGTCTTTTAGGACTATTTTGGTTTTGCTCATTATGTGTTAAATTAATTTCCAAGTATTTGCATTTTAATTTTCTTTAGTTATTAAAAATGAGGTTTTTGCTAACATTGTAGCTAGGTGGTTATTTATATATATAGGAAAATCTGATTTTTTAAATATTATTTGTATACCTTGCTCAGTTCAGTTCAGTTCAGTTGCTCAGTCATGTCTGACTCTTTGTGACCCCATGAATCACAGCACGCCAGGCCTCCCTGTCCGTCACCAACTCCTGGAGTTCACTCAGACTCTTGTCCATTGAGTCAGTGATGCCATCCAGACATCTCATCCTCTGTCGTCCCCTTCTCCTCCTGCCCCCAATCCCTCCCAGCATCAGAGTCTTTTCCAATGAGTCAACTCTTCACATGAGGTGGCCAAAGTACTGGAGTTTCAGCTTCAGCATCATTCCCTCCAAAGAAATCCCAGGGCTGATCTCCTTCAGAATGGACTGGTTGGATCTCCTTGCAGTCCAAGGGACTCTCAAGAGTCTTCTCCAACACCACAGATCAAAAGCATCAATTCTTGGGCGCTCAGCTTTCTTCACAGTCCAGCTCTCATATCCATACATGACCACTGGAACTGCAGTGATTTTGGAGCCCCCCAAAATAAAGTCTGACACTGTTTCCACTGTTTCCCCATCTATTTCCCATGAAGTGCTGGGGCCAGATGCCATGATCTTTGTTTTCTGAATGTTGAGCTTTAAGCCAACTTTCTCACTCTCCACTTTCACTTTCATCAAGAGGCTTTTTAGTTCCTCTTCACTTTCTGCCATAAGGGTGGTGCCATCTGCATAACTGAGGTCATTGATATTTCTCCCGGCAATCTTGATTCCAGCTTGTGCTTATTCCAGTCCAGCGTTTCTCATGATGTACTCTGCATATAAGTTAAGTAAGCAGGGTGACAATATACAGCCTTGACGTACTCCTTTTCGTATTTGGAACCAGTCTGTTGTTCCATGTCCAGTTCTAGCTGTTGCTTCCTGACCTGCATACAGATTTCTCAAGAGGCAGATCAGTGGTCTGGTATTCCCATCTCTTTCAGAATTTTCCACAGTTTATTGTGATCCACACAGTCAAAGGATTTGGCATAGTCAATAAAGCAGAAATAGATGTTTTTCTGGGACTCTCTTGCTTTTTTGATGATCCAGCGGATGTTGGCAATTTGATCTCTGGTTCCTCTGCCTTTTCTAAAACCAGCAATGAAACTAAGCCATGCCCTGTGGGGCCAGCCAAGACGGGCGGGCATGGTGGAGAGGTCTGACAGAATGTGGTCCACTGGAGAAGGGAATGGCAAACCACTTCAGTATTCTTGCCTTGAGAACCCCATGAACAGTATGAAAAGGCAAAATGATAGGATATTGAAAGAGGAACTCCCCAGGTCAGTAGGTGCCCAATATGCTACTGGAGATCAGTGGAGAAATAACTCCAGAAAGAATGAAGGGATGGAGCCAAAGCAAAAACAATACCCAGTTGTGGATGTGACTAGTGATAGAAGCAAGGTCCAATGCTGTAAAGAGCAATATTGCATAGGAACCTGGAACATTAGGTCCATGAATCAAGGCAAATTGGAAGAGGTCAAACAGGAGATGGCAAGAGTGAACGTCAACATTTTAGGAATCAGCGAACTAAAATGGACTGGAGTGAGTGAATTTAACTCAGATGACCATTACATCTACTACTGTGGGCAGAAATCCCTTAGAAGAAATGGAGTAGCCATTGTGGTCAACAAAAGAGTCCAAAATGCAGTACTTGGATGCAATCTCAAAAACGACAGAATGATCTCTGTTCCTTTCCAAGGCAAACCATTCAATATTACAGTAATCCAAGTCTATGCCCCAACCAGTAACGCTGAAGAAGCTGAAGTTGAACGGTTCTATGAAGACCTACAAGACCTCTTAGAACTAGCACCCAAAAAAGATGTCCTTTTCATTATAGGGGCCTGGAATGCAAAAGTAGGAAGTCAGGAAACACCTGGAGTAACAGGTAAATTTGGTCTTGGAATACAGAATGAAGCAGGGCAAAGACTAATAGAATTTTGCCAAGAAAATGCACTGGTCATAGCAAACACCCACTTCCAACAACACAAGAGAAGACTACATGTGGACAGCACCAGATGGTCAACACCGAAATCAGATTGATTATATTCTTTGCAGCCAAAGATGGAGAAGCTCTATACAGGCAACAAAAATAAGACCAGGAGCTGACTGTGGCTCAATCATGAACTCCTTATTACCAAATTCAGACTTAAATTGAAGAAAGTAGGGAAAACCACTAGACCATTCAGGTATGACCTAAATCAAATCCCTTATGATTATACAGTGGAAGTGAGAAATAGATTTAAGGGACTAGATCTGATAGATAGAGTATACCTTGCTACCTTACTCATTTTTTGTGTTTGACAATATGATAATTGGTTCTCTCGTGTTTTCTAGGTATACTATTGTATCTTTGTGAATAGCGAATTTTTACTTCTTTCTAATTCAGATGTCTCACTGCTTTCTTTTATCAAATTACATTAGGTAATACCTCCAATACAGTGTTGAATAACTAAACAACAGAGAGGCAAGAGACGGGAGAGTAAGACTATTTCTCTTTACCTAACGTATGTCTATGTCTATATTTATATCTAATCTACATAAATAACCAACCTTGCTTTCCTGAAATAAATACCACTTACCTTTCATTATGCGTATGTGTGTGTGTGTATGTGTGTGTGTATGTGTGTGTGTGCACGCACACCCTTAGTCATTCAGTCATGTCTGACTTTTTACAACTCTTTCAACTGTAGACCACCAGGCCATACAGTGGGTAATGAATGTTCTATTTACTGATTTGTAACTTTAATGGCACCCCACTCCAGTACTCTTGCTTGGAAAATCCCATGGATGGAGGAGCCTGGTGGGCTGTAGTCCATGGTGTTGCTAAGAGTCGGACACGACTGAGCGACTTCCCTTTCGCTTTTCACTTTCATGCATTGGAGAAGGAAATGGCAACCCACTCCAGTGTTCTTGCCTGGAGAATCCCAGGGACGGGGGAGCCTGGTGGGCTGCCGTCTATGGGGTCGCACAGAGTCGGACACGACTGAAGCGACTTAGCAGCAGCAGCAGCAGTACTATCTTTATTTGGTTTAATTATTGATTTTAAACTAGCTTCAAAAAAAGTTGGGACGTATTTCTTCATTTACCCCACTCAAAACATTTTATTTGGCATTGTGATTATCTGTTCTTCAGAAGTTTGTAGGTTCCTTTTGGGAAACTGACTGGACTGGGTGCTTTATTATAGAGTTGCTGTTGTTTAGTCACTAAGTCATGTCTGACTCTTTTGCAAACCCATTAACTGTAGCCGCCAGGTTCCTCTGTCCATGGGAGTTCCCAAGAAAGAATACTGGAGTGGTTTGCCATTTCCTTCTCCAGGGGATCTTCCTGAACCAGGGATCGAACCCACATCTCCTGTATTGGCAGGCAGATTCTTTACCAGTGAGCCACCAGGGATGCCCTTTATTGTACAGTAGTTTCTTAGTAATGTTTAAAATTCCTTCTACAGAAATTAAGCTTTTTATCTCTAAAAGATCAGTTTTGTTAAAAGTTATTTTCCTATATATATTAATTTAAACCAGGCTTTCAAATTTATTTTCATAGAGGCTTTCAAAGAATCCTCTTTCAATATTTTATTAAATGCTCCTTCTATTTCAATGTTATTACCTTTATGCCATTTCTTACTTTGTATGTCTGTGTTTTCTCCATTTTCTTTATTAATTAAGCAGACGTCTACCACCATTAGGTAGAAGTTCATTATATTAGGTAAATATTCTGTTGTTTTCCAAAGAACCAATATATTTATTAGTCAAAGTTACCATTTTTTTTTGTGCTGTATCACATTAAGTTCTTTTTTTAAAATACACTTTATTAAAGTATGACCATCACACAAAAGGCTATTCCTGTTTAATACATACCAGTTAATGATTTGGAGACACATGTACACCATGAAACCATCACGATGTTTGTCATAAATATACCCATCACCAATATAAATTTCCCCTTGCCCTCTTTATTTGTTGTTATTATTATTTTTGTGGTAAGAGTACTTAACATAAGGTATATACTTTAAGCCAATTTTTAATTTGCAAAAAATTAGCAGACACAAAACTCAGTTAAACAGAGTTGGGAGATCAGAAAGGGAAGCTCTCACATCCTGGGATGATATCAGGGCCCAACGGGAAGAAAGACTCCTCCTTCCTTGCAAGGACTCAGCCAATAAAAAGCCATGCAATCTTTGTTTACTAAAATCATCCCACCTCCCTTTCCCTCTATATATAAGTGTTCTTTCTTTGCTGTGCGGCTGCAGCTAACCTGTAGCTTGTCACCAGGGCTTCCCTGATGGCTCAGTCAGTAAAGAAACCGTCTGCATTCAGGAGACCTGGGTTTGATCCCTGGGTGGGGAAGATTCCCCTGGAGAAAGGAATGGAAACCCACTCCAGCAATCTTGCCTGGAGAATCCCATGGACAGAGAAGTCTGGTGGGGTCGCAAAGAGTTGGACATGACTGAGTGACTAACACTTTTACTTGTCATGGTTGTAGATTCCAAACTGTAAATCTCTACTGATCCCAAATAAAGTCACCTTTGCTAGAGACATACCTAGCAGGCTGTTTGTTTTAGGTCTACATTTGGTGGCCCCTGCAAGGGATGGAGAAGACCCCCGACAGCTCTGAGCCCAGTGAGAACACAGGCCTGGTGCTCACGATTGAGCCCATTGCTGCTCACTGCTTGTCTCTCCAGCCCTGAATTTTGAAGGTACCTCTTTCTTTTGGATCCAAGCTCCATCCTCTGCTTCTGGAACTCTCCAGGCTTTGTTTGGGATCTATTATAAGTTTTTATTTTTCTAGATAAGGCCTTGTTCTGTAGGCAAGTATTCATTTGGCATTTTGATCTGATTTTGAAATCAGACTGTTTCAACCAAAGCTGTCTGAAAATGCTTTTCACTTTCCTTCTGGAGCAGGGGCTACTTCTCTGAATCTGTGCCGGTTTTTCAGCCTTGGCCTATAATTTTGGATAGGGCTATTCTCTGAAAACTGGCTGGGAAAAAAGCCTTTAGCCTGACTTCTCCAGGACCAAGCTGTCTCTTTAGAACTGGCTGAGATTAGCTGGTTTGAATTGAGCTGTTTGAGCTGTAAATTGTTTGAGCTATTTGAAAATTGTTCTTTAGAGAAAACTGTCTGAGAAAAGAGATCCAAGTTATATAAATATTTTAAGGGTGCTCCCCTATGGGGACTTGGCCGATTTTATTTTTAAAAGCTGCAGTCATTCCTGATGAGTGCTTTCAACAAAATGGACAAAGGAGACCAAACATAATTTAGAATATCAATAGCCATTATGGGAAATTTTTGAAATGCACAAACTTAATTTCCTTAAAGCTGAGTTGGACTTCAGAAGCTCAAACATTTCCAGGACTGAGTGGGATGCTTATTTCAGTTGGTTTTTCGAAGCTTCCCAAAATTATCAGGAACCTACGATTGCCTCTCTGCAAAAGATTTTGAGATTAACTGAGGCAAGCAAACTATTAAAGGAAAATAAAATTGACCCTAAGGCTGCAAATTCTTTTTCCTTGGCTTCTCTATCTCAGGCTGTGCCTCCCTCACCATCTTAAGTCTCTTTCTCAGCTCCTTGCCCTCAGACTCACCTCTGGCTCCCTCTTTCTCCTTCCCTTCCCCACTATCTATGCCTTCTCTATACCTCAGCTTCCCCAAGTTAATTTTCCTGTCAAACTTCACTTTCTCTCAGAAACTCTTTTCCACTCACTTTTCCTCTGAACTTGTCAGAACCTGCCCCTTTAAAATTAAGTCTTACGGGGATCCAGAAGGGAAACCCTTAATTTCTTGTATTCCGTGGACTCAAGCTGAACCATGAGCCATAGTCAAAGATTTTCCCAAAGTAACTGAAGATCTTCCCAGATCTGATGAGGATTTAATATAGTCATTCAAACTTATCAGTCTGCTTTCCTTCACTTATATCGACTGGTTCATATACTTGGTGAAAGTCAGGCCTAGCATTGGCTGACAGCTGCTAATTGGGAAAATCCTGAAAGGTTGCTCAAATTACAACTGGGAAACCAGCCCACGAATTATTATATGACTAGGCTCCATTATCGGAGAAGGCAATGGCAACCACTCCAGTGTTCTTGCCTTGAGGATCCCAGGGACGGGGAAGCCTGGTGGGCTGCCGTCTATGGGGTTGCATAGGGTCAGACACGACTGAAGTGACTTCGCAGCAGCAGCAGGTTCCATTATTGAGCACTTCTGAGGGCTTTTCAAGAGCCTGTTGATTGGAACAAAATTCAGGCTTGCAGGCAAGAATCTCATGATCCTGTTCATGAATATCACAATCCACTTCAGAGAGTTTTTAAGGAAACAATTAGGTAGCTTTTAATTGTTATGTTTATTAATGGACTGAACCATGACCTTTTCCTTCTAGTAAAAAAGACCAGGATGGAATAGGAAACTGTGTGTACTCCAGATTGAGTTAATCTGGCAAATGATCCCACTCCCGGTCTAGATGA
Organism: Bubalus kerabau; assembly: GCF_029407905.1. NCBI lineage: Eukaryota > Metazoa > Chordata > Mammalia > Artiodactyla > Bovidae > Bubalus > Bubalus kerabau. The sequence goes on along the minus strand of NC_073644.1, from coordinate 26,791,441 downwards.
TTTATCTCAAAGGAAGACCACCAAAACTCTTGCTCATCAACTCCAGTAAATGAAGGCTCCTAAATGAAACCCAAACCCTCCTAGTTTCTGCTATTATTGCAAACAGGACATTGAAAATGAGATTTTTACAAATTTAAGCACTTCAGTCACTTTTTAGCCCCCTAACTATACTTTCCAGTGTCTTTCCAATTCTCCATGATAGGGCTCTGAGAAACTACAAGAGCTCTTTCTAGTCTTCTCTCTAAATCAGTTCAGAGAAACATTTCTCCAATTGGGGATGAATCTCTTTCAGTCCTAATGTATATCAGAGCCACACTCTCGATGTTCAACCCCACTGCTATAAAGCAGCCCCTGCCTCAGAGTATTGAAACAGTTCAAATAGCTAAAATAAACCTCACAAAGTTCCTGTCTCTGATCCTATTCCCATTCGTTTAAGTTTTTTGAGATAGACACATTCTTTTCTCCTTAGTTTCTCCACCCATGATTCATTTATTAGGCCAAGAATTCTTTGAGAAGTATCATACTGGAATTTATCCCAAAAGAGAACAGTGATTCTAGAAACTGATGATAGTTATCGAAGTAACCAATCAGGTGAATGAAATGAAGCTTTGACATATTTTATTTGTTCCATCTCTGATGATACTAGCAGATTCTGAAAACGCCAATCGTTTGTCCCTATTACATTCACTACCATTTTTCTTATGGGCACAGTCTTTAACTGATATTGGCCAAACTCACAGAGCATCTACCATCAAGATTCAAATAGGTCTCTCAAAACCTCTTCCCAAATTAATCAATACCCTATAAGTAAACCCATTATAGGAGATTACTAGTGTCAAGACCTCATTATCCATTATAGTGGTCTTTGTACCTATTCTCTTTTACTGGGGAGAAAACTTACAGGCTGAGGGTGGAGGTTTGTCTAGGACTTCTGAGCAATAACATTGTTATCCCTTAATACCCTATTGTTCCTAAACCTCATACATTACTAACATCCATGGGAATTACCAGAAGTAAATTTTTTACTGTAACTGATTATGCAATGCATTTTTTAGTATTCCATTTGATAAAGCTCACCAATATCTTTTTGCCTTCACTTGGAAAGAAAAGCAATTCATCTGGACAGTAATGCTTCAGGGTTTTACTGAGAGTCCTTTTTGTTTTTTGCAAATCCTGAAGGCTGATCTGAATGATATAAAGTTCCCCAGTGGCTTGATTTTGTTGCAATATGTGGATGATTTGCTTCTTTGCTCTCCTTCTCAAGCCTCCTCACAGAAATACAGCATCCACTTGCTAAAGCTTTTAGCTTTAAAGGGACATAAGATCATCAAAGAAAAATTGCAGTTTGACCAAACCTAGGTTTGATATTTAGGGCATGTGCTATCAAAACAAGGGCTATACCTAGATAGACTTCATGGTGTCCTAAGTTTTTCAAAGCTAAGAAGCAGGTGTGAGGTTTTCTCAGACCAGTTGCTTACTGCTGAAACTGGATTTCAGTTTTCTCTCTTATAGCCAATCTCCATATGTTTTATTAACATAAAAATGACCCCAACCCAGTTTTACGGGAAGAACCAAATGACATAGTCTTCAAGGTTTTAAAGGAGAGTTTGAGGAAACTACCTGCCATTAGACATATTGATTATTGGATTCACTTTTCCCTTCTGTAGATGAAAATTACCTTTGGGGTATTTAAGCCAGCTTGTCTCCTTTGAAGTCTTTTTGTTAATTGTTCCTCACACAACTTTTTAACATTGTAGAAACCTTGACACACACACACACCCCACCCCCCACCCCCCCAACCCCCACCTCATAGATCACAGCCTTGTTGTGGCGAAGGGGCTTACATAACTCAACGAAGCTATAAGCCATGCCTGGCAGGTCCACCCAAGACAGAGTGATCATAAGTGGAGAATTCTGACAAAATGTAGTCCACTGGAAGAAGGAATGGCAAACCACTTCAGTGGTCTTGCCACAAGAACCCCATGAATAAAAAGGCAAAAAGTACAAAAACACAAAAAGAAATGACCCTGGAAGATAAGCCCCCAGGTCAGTAGGTGTCCAATATGATACTGGGGAAGAGCGGAGGACAATTACTAATAGCTCCAGAAAGAAGTGACTGGGCCAAAGCAGAAACAACATTCGGTTGTGGATAGGTCTAGTGGTGAAGGTAAAGTCCAAAGCTGTAAAGATCAACATTGCATAGAAACCTGGAATATTAGGTCCATAAATCAATGGACCTAATTGTAAATTGTATGTGGTCAAGCAGAAGATGTAAATTGTAAATTGTATGTGGTCAAGCAGAAGATGGCAAGACTGAACATCAAAATATTAGGAATAATTGGACTAAAATGGATGGGAAAGGGTGAATTTAATTCAGATGATGATTATATCCTATTACTGTAGGTAAGAATTCCTTAGAAGAAACGGAGTAGCCCTCATAGTCAACAAAAAAGTCCAAAATTCAGTACTGCATGCAGTCTCAAAAATGACAAAGTGGTCTTTGTTCATTTCCAAGGCAAAACATTCAGCATCACGGTAATCAGTCTATGCCCCAACCACTGATGCAGAAGAAGCTGAAGTTGACCTGCTATGAAGACCTACATCACCTTCTATAACTAATGTCAAAGAATGATGTCCTTTTCCTCATAGGGGTTAAACCCAAGGAAACACGCCAATACCCATACTAATCAAACTAACAAAGACTAAGCATAAAGAAAGAATATTAAAAGCATAAGGGGAGAAGCAACAAGTAACATACAAGGGAAACCCCATAGACTTAACAGGTTATCTTTCAGCAGAAATTCTGCAGGCCAGAAGGGAATGGCAGGATATATTTAAAGTCCTGAAAGGGAAAAATCTACAACCAAGATCACTGTACCTGGCAAGGATCTCAAAATTGATGGAAAGCTTTTCAACAAGCAAAAGGTAAGAGAATTCAGTACCACCAAATCAGCTTTATAACAAATATTAAAGGGACTTATATAGTTAAGAAATACAATAGAAGAAAAAAGATCTACAAAATCAACCCCAGACAATTAAGAAAATGGCAATAGGAACATATATATCAATAATTACTTTAAATGTAAATAGACTAAATGCTCCAACCAAAAGACACAGACTGGCTGAATGGATACAAAAACAAAACACATATATATGCTGTCTACTAGGAACACACTTCAGACCTAAAGACATATACAGACTGAAAGTGAGAGGATGGAAAGTATATTCCATACAAATGGGAAGCAAAAGAAAGCTGGAGTAGCAATCTTCATATCAGACAAAATAGACCTTAAAGAAGATTACAATAGATAAGGAAGGACACTACATAATGATCAAGGGATCAATCCAAGAGGAAGACATAACAATTGTACATATCTGTGCACCCAACATAGGAGCACCTCAATACATAAGACAAACACTAACGGACATAAAAGGAGAAATGGACAGTAACACAATAATAGTAGGAGACTTTAATACCAATGGACAGATCATCAAAACAGAAAATTTATAAGGAAACACAAGATTTAAATTTTACATTAGATGAAATGGATCTCATTTAAATCTTCAGGAGATTCCATCCAAATGCAGAAGAATACACCTTCTTCTCAAGTGCATATGAAACTTTCTCCAGGATAAACCACATCTTGGGTCACAAATCAAACCTCGGTAAATTGAAGAAAATTGAAATTGTATCAAGCATCTCCTCTGACCACAATGCTATGAGACTAGATATCAATTACAAGAAAAAAATTGTAAGAAATACAAACACATGGAGATTAAAAAACACGTTTCTAAATAACCAACAGGTTACTGGAGAAATCAAAAGGGAAATCAAAAAAATTTCTAGAAACAAATGACAATGAAAACTCAACAACTCAAAACCAGTGGGATGCAGTGAAAGCAGTTCTAAGAGGGAAATTTATAGCAATACGATCCTACCTCAAGAAACAAGAAAAACATTAAATAGACAACCTAATTTTATGCCTGAAACAACTGGAAAAAGAAGAACATCATAAGGGATTAGAATGCAAAAGTAGGAAGTCAGGAGAAACCAGGAAGAGCAAGCAAGTTTGGCCTTGGAATACAAAATGAAGCAGGGCAAAGGCTAACAGAGTTTTGTCAAGAGAACACACCAGTCATAGCAAACACCCTTTTCTAACAACCCAAGAGATAACTCTACACATGGTCAACAACAGATGATCAATACCAAAATCAGATCTATTATGTCCTTTGCAGGTCATATAGAAACTCTATTCAGTAAATAAACAAGACCTGGAGCTGACTATGGCTCAGATTATGAGTTCCTCATTGCAAAACTCAGGCTTAAATTGAAGAAAGTAGGGAAAACCACTAGGCCATTCAGAGATGACCTAAATCACATCCCTTATTCTACAGTGGAGGTGATGAATAGATTCAAGGGATTATATCCTGCAGACAGAGTTCCTAAGAAACTATGGACAGAGGTTAGTAATACTGTACAGGAGGCAATGACCAAAACCACCCCAAAGAAAAAGAAATGCAAGAAGGCAAAGTGATTCTCTGAGGAGTCTTTACAAATAGCTGAGAAAATAAGAGAAGCAGAAGGCAAAGAAGAAAGCAAAATTTATACCCATCTGAATGCAGAGTTCTAGAGACTATCAAGGAGAGATAAGAAGGCCTTCTTAAATGAACAATGCAAAGAAATAGAGGAAAACAAGAGAGTGGGAAATATTAGAGGTCTCTCCAAGAAAATTGGAGATACCAAAGGAACATTCCATGCAAGGATGGGCACGATAAAGGACAGAAAGACTAAGGCCCTAACAGAAGCAAAAGAGATTACACAGATTACAAGAAAAGAAGTGGCAGAATACATGGAAGAACTATACAAGAAAGGTCTTAATGATCCAGATAACCATGATGGTTTAGTCCCTCACTTAGAGCCGGACATCCTGCATCCTGGAGTGTGAAATCAAGTGGGCCTTAGGAAGATTACTTCAAGCAGAGCTAGAGGAGGTGATGGGATTCTAGCCAAACTACTTAAAATCCGAAAAGATGCTGTTAAAGTGCTGCATTCAATATGTCAGCAAATTTAGAAAACTCAGCAGTGGCCACAGGACTGGAAAAGGTCAGTTCCAATTCCAGTCCCAAAGGAGGGCAATGTCAAAGAATGTTCAAAGTACAGTACAATTGTGCTCATTTCACATACTAGCAAAATTATACTCAAATCCTTCAAGCTAGGCTTCAGCAGTATATGAACTGAGAATTTCCAGATGCACAAGCTGGGTTTCAAAGAGGCAGAGGAAGCAGAGATCAAATTGCCAACATTCATTGAATCATAGAGAAAGCAAAGGAGTTTCAAAAAAACATCTACTTCTGCTTCATTGACTTTACACTAAAGCCTTTGACTGTCTGGATCTCAACAAACTGTGGAGAATTCTTAAAGAGATGAGAATACCAGACCACCTTACTTGTCTCCTTAAAAATCTGTTTGCAAGTCAAGAAGCAATAGTTAGAACCCAATATGGAATGACTGACTAGTTCAAAATTGGGAAAGGAGTATGACAAGGCTGTATATCATCACCCTGCTTATTTAACTTCTATGCAGGGTACATAATGCAAAATGCTGGACTGGATGAATCACAGGATGGAATAAAGATTGCCTGGAGAAATATAAACAACCTCAGATATGCAGATGATACCACTCTAATGGCAGAAAGTGAAGAGGAACTGAAGAGCCTTTTATGAGGATGAAAGAGGAGAGTGAAAAAAATGGCTTGAAACTCAACATTAAAAAAACTTATAACACAGTGTCCAGTCCCACAAGTTCATGGCAAATAGAAGGGGAAAAAGTGGAAACAGTGACAGGTTTTATTTTCTTGGAGTTCAAAATCACTGCAATGGTAACCACAACTATGAAATTAAAAGACTCCTGCTCCTTGGAAGGAAAGCTGTGACAAACCTAGATAGCATATTAAGAAGCAGAAACATCACTATGGCAACAAAGGTCCATATAGTCAAAGCTATGTTTTTTCCAGTAGCCATGTACAGATGTGAGAGTTGGGCCATAAAGAAGATTGAGAACCAAAGAACTGATGATTTCGAATTGTGGTGCTGGAGAAGACTCTTGAGAGTCCCTTGGACTGTAAGGAGATCAAATCATTCAATCCTAAAGGAAATCTACCCTGAAATTCTTCAGAAGGACAGATGCTGAAGCTGAAACTCCAATATTTTGATCAACTCATGGGAAGGACCAATTCATTGGAAAAGATACTAATGCTGGGAAAGGCAGAAGGCAATAGGAGAAGGGGGCAGGAGAGGATGAATTTGTTAGATAGTATCACTAACTCAATGGACATGAATTTGAGCAAACTCTGGAAAACAGTGGAGGACAGAAGAGCCTGGTGTGCTACAGCCCATGGGATTGCAAAGAGTCGAACACGACTTAGTGACTGAACAACATCAAACCTTGACCTAGCTACTCTTCTCCCTTCTTCACTGATGAAGCCCCTCATGACAGCTTTAAGCTGAGGAATCATCTCCTGATTCCTTGTGCTGATCTGCAGGAAATTCCTCGGATCATTGATGGTTCTTGTTTAAAAGGTGACATGGCAAATATCGTGTTCAGTATGCTATTGCTATTCCTTTTGATACTGTTGATGCAACATCTTTACCTATGTCTACTTTGGCTCAACAGGCTGAATTAAGCACTCTTAACATGGGTTGCACATTAGCCAAGAGCAAAGCTGCCAATATTTATACTGATATTGGATGTGCTTTCAATGTAGCTCATGATTTTGGAATGTTGTGGAAACAGCATGTCTTTCTCACTTGAAGCAGATATAAAGTTGTAAATGTCCTTAATGTATAAGAATTATTGGACCCAGTACTTTTACCTGCTGCTTCAGCTATTATTAAGATTCTAGGGTATTCTAAACATGACCGTCTGGGAACTGGGGAAATCACCTTGCTGATATTTCCACAAGGAATTCTTCCCTTAAAGGAACCAGTGGCAGCCAAATCTCGATGTCATGGCCCAAGGGAATAGTTCCCTCAATGATAATTTTAAAAAACTGTCTAGAGAAGCCCAGAAATTGATCTCAAAATATGGAAAACCAAACCTGAAATTCAACAATTACTAGTTTGATAAAAAGAGTAAGCTTTGGTTATGACCAAATAACAACCCAGTCCTTCTGGAGACTAAAATCCTCACTCCTTGCCAGTGTACATGCAGTAAACCGTTTGTCTACTGACAAAATGATATCCTTCATGAATCAGTACTGGTGGGGTAACATTAATAAGGCCATAAAAAGTGCCTACTTCATTTATTCCACTTGTTCAAAGTACAATCAAAGGATGCCTGTTTGTATAGCTCCCAGGCATTTTTAACTGCCTAATGGACCAGTCAAGGTGTGGCAAATGCATTTTATACAACTTCTTCCTTCAGATGGATATAAATGTTTTAGTCATGGTCTACATGTTTTCACCCTTGCACACAGGCTCCTGCCTCTTGGGTGACTAAAGTCCATTTGAAAAAGATTATCCTTATGTACAGAACTCCTTTCAAACTTGATAGTGATCAAGGAACCCATTCTACTAATAAGGTATTTTGACAAGTCTGCAGAGTTTGGACAAGTTCTACTCTTTTCCTGTTTACCACCCTCAATCCTCTGATTTAGTTGAAGTCATCAACACCATTATTAAGACTCATTTGGCAAAATGTGTATAGGCCCTACCTTAGTCAAAAGCATTGTCATTGGCCCTTCTAAATCTCAAATCCACCCCCTATTTACAGACAGATAGTTTACATAACTTTCTACATAACAAAGAAAGATGTAAATTTCATACTTCATGCAAGTATGAAGGTCCAAAATCCAAGTCAAAATATGAAGTTCTTTTTATCCAGTAGTCCCTGTACCATGGCTTCCCAGGTGATGCAGTGGTAAAGAATCCTCCTGCAATGCAGGAGATGCAACTTTGATCCCTGGGTAGGAAAGATCTCTGGAGTAGGAAATGACAACCTGCTCCAGTACTCTTGCCTGAAAAACTCCATGGACAGAGGAGCCTGGCAGGCTGCAGTCCATGGGGTCACAAAGAGTTGGACATGACTGAGCAACTGAGCACACACACAGAGATAAAGATAACCATGACAACTTAATAGTTTTACTGAATATGAAGCTTGACTGAGTTGGTAGCTTTCACCAGACTACCTTCCAATGGCTCACAAACATTTATAATATCTTACAAAATGTTAGTGCATTTAGTGTCTATATTTTAATCAGCCTCTTCTTGTTCATTCTCTCACATGCTTCAAGCAAAATACTCTCCTTCAAATTTGGAGTAATCTTGACTGAGGAAAGAAGTGTATAGCACAGCTGCTACTGCAACCTCCAGTGGGTCTTGGAGTAGTCAGAGTCATCCTTGGGATATAATGGCCTGTCAGGGCTACTGTGTTCCTTCATTCTCCCCCCACTCCTCTCCCATCAGACTTCTCCAGAGTTAATTAAAGCCTGATCAGGTATGCCAGGGCAAGCCCTACATGCAAACTTGGCTTCTGGTTTTCAGTGTGCTCTGTCTGATGCTCTCATCTTGATTTCCAATCCATGAGTTTCCTGGTGTAATACTCTGTCGTAGCATAAACAACAATTTCTTTGAATGACTATCCTTGCTTTTTTTTTGCCCAGCCCTCTTTCCAAAGGGCTGGATCTGCCCAGTTGCTGCTAATCCTGACAGATCTTCTGGAAAGATGCCTTCTTAAACCCTGACCCAGGGTAAGACTTCCTGAAATAGATGTTCTTCAGGACATACTGTACCTCCTGTCACTAAAGACTGAATCACACCCAAGTTTGAAATATCTTTCATACTTGTGGTCTCCAAAAAAAGGATACACATGTCCCAGGGAACGTGCAAAATCAAATATTGAGGATCTGGAAACAAAAATTAGGTTGTTCATATTTATAACTTTTTCTGATAAAAGAAAGAAAAAAAATAATGGCTACATTCCTATTTCTAATACTTAGAGTGATACTGGGATACATGTCATGAAGAGACTGTCAGGTATCCTGAGAGAAAAGAATGAAAAATTATATGACACGTAGGATCTCATAGTGGCCTTCTAAGTTATTGATTCAGTTTCAAATCATTTATTCATTCACAGTGTACTGTGAAGTAATAGATTGATCAAAAAGAGTCACCCTTGGTATACACAGGGAGTTGGTTTCAAGACCCGCACTGAAAACAAATTCTGCAGATGCTTAAGTCCCTTATTTAAAATGGCATAGTATCATAGCTGACTGTATCCACAAGGATGTGGAAGCCGCAGAACAGAGGGCCAACTGTACATGATTTTAAATAGAATCTTTAGAACACCTTGTAAAGAAATCAGGAGGGACCATGAAAACCTTTTGTACCATACAGGAGTTTGAAGTTTATCCAATAGTGAAATACTTAAAACAGTCATTCAGCTTAAAGAGTTATATATTTCTTTTGTTTAACAAAAATACATTTGTTCCAATTTTTCATATTTTTATATTATATATATGGCTGTCAACGGTTATAACCGTATATATAGTTACAGTTATTGCTTTAAGGGAGACATGCTATTTAGCAATACTTGAAAAAAATAGCTGCTTTTCCAAAAGAATCTTAAGAATAAAAGAGAATGTTGAAAATAGATGTTTGAAAATGTTACTGTCATTAAGTGAATTTTGTGGCTGATGAAATATTAAGTATTTCAACTCTAAATAAAAGATTTACATGTTTGGTCATGTTAACAAAAACATTTGGAAATAGACTTTTCTAATCCGTTAATCTTGCAAATGAAGAATTTCAGTAATTTATTTTTAACCAATTTGGTAAAGTGATTAAAATCCAACATCTTCCAATTAGCTTGCTAAAGCAAATCATTGGCATTGTATGGAAATACATATGTATGTTAGCTGAACTAACATACATTTTTGCATTCATTATTGGTGAATGTGGTTGAAAATGTACATTATCTTGCAATTGACATGTACACACTGATATATTTAAAATGGATAATCAACAAGGACCTGCTGTATAGCACAGGGAACTCTGCTCAATGTTCTGTAATAACCTAATGGGAAAAGAATTTGAAAAAAAATAGATACAGGTATATATGTAACTGAATCACCTTGCTCTACACCTGAAACTAACACATTGTTAATCTACTATACGCCAATATAAAATAAAAATTTAAACAAGAATAAATTAAAAAGAAAATGTGCTTTATCTTTTAATAAGTACAGTACTTGAAACTTTTCTTCCTTTAGTTTTATATATATTTGCAAGTTCAATAGCCAGTAGAAACAGGACTTGAAATAAAGCTAATTTAGAACTCAACTAGCTTTATTTCTAATTTAGTTAATTAATAAGTTTAATTAAAATTTAAACTACATTTTTTAAAAAAATAAAATAAAATATTTTATTACATGCTGTCACTAAAAACTGATTGACATTTCAATGAGAACAAAAATGTAGTTTCCTTAATGAATTAACTAAATGAAAAATGACAAGTATCTTATTTAATCTTTAGAACTTTCTTCATATTTTGTGATTTGTGTATATTTGATAAGATACAAATTGCTAGTCAGAGAAGGCAATGGCACCCCACTCCAGTACTCTTGCCTGAAAAATCCAATGGACGGAGGAGCCTGGTAGGCTACAGTCCATGTGGTTGCTAGAGTCGGACACGACTGAGCAACTTCATTTTCACTTTTCACTTTCACGCATTGGAGAAGGAAATGGCAACCCACTCCAGTGTTCTTGCCTGGAGAATCCCAGGGACGGGGGAGCCTGGTGGGCTGCCATCTATGGGGTCACACAGAGTCGGACACGACTGAAGCGACTTAGCAGCAGCAGCAAATTGCTAATATTCTAGAGAGTAAGAATAGTAGTGCATGTAGTTTTAACATTTTTTGAAATTCTTTAGGATGTGCCCTTATGAAACTATATTGTAAAACCACTCCATTTGACCTTGTAGGTATCCTCTAGGTGTTTCCTGAGGTTAATTGTACCCTAGGACTCTATACCAATGTGAACAGAAGACCAAAAAAAAGTTAATTCCTCATCACAAACTCACAAATTTATAGCTAAAGTTATTTATACATAAAGACATAAGCACAGGCACACTGAGCAAGTTCAAAAGTAACAATACAGTAACAACAATTACTGAATCTAAGTGAACAATATATGTGTTCATTCTTCCCAGTTTTAGCTTTATGGTAATGTTTTAAGGTAAAATGTTTGAAGAATAAAGCTCTCTATGTATACTTCATGAAAAATTAATTTTCACTATGAATTATCTCCTAAATATCACTTCTAGTGAGCAAATAATTATTTGACTCCTGTGATATGAAGACACATATTTGAAAGGAAATATTTCTATTTGCCTTAATTTTTCACTTTAATCTGCATACATATATATACACGTGTGTATGTATATACACAGTTCTAAGTTTCAACTACAGCTAGAGAAGAATCTTTACTGAGTAGGAAGTAGGAATGTCATAAAAAGCATTTTTTCCTCTGTAAAACAGTTCTAATACATTAGCAATTCTAAGACAGGATTTATTCTTGGCAAAATACATTCTACAGCTGCTATTTATATTCATTCCATTTTAATATTTTCTTTATCAATTTGTAAACAGGAGGCCAGATAAAAAAGATGAAAAATTCAAGAGGGTTGATGTTGCCTGAAAAAAAAGGTGCTGAATACCCTTCACCATGGGAACCATCCAGAAGACAAAAATGTACACAGATTTCTAAAACGGCCTTCCAAACCTTCAATGGCATTGAAGTTGAATTTTGTAGCTTTTCTTCCTTCTGCATATGTATAAACTGAGAATAGAAACCATCCACTGTAAGGAGGTTTCTATACATATATCAAAGGATTTTGATGACATTATAATAACCAGTAGAGTGAAGCTGGGGCAGTTTGTGATGATTTTGGATTCTCAAGACATTTACCTTCTGTTATAAAATATTAATGAAACAGCTGACAAGCCAACAAAATTCTAAAGGAGCTCATCTCACAGGAGAGAAATTTGTTGACATTGATTTGGACTGTGAAGTGGGTTTTATGAACTCCCAGATATGTACGTGCCTACTATTACCTTTGTGTTAATTGTGTATTCAAGGGAGAGATGCAGAGCTTTCAGAGGTGGACATCATCGTAACCTCTTTCATTATTCAATGCATTTCAAAGCTATGGGGCAAGACAGTGCTTGGGCTGTTGCTATTTTTATTTGCTTTTAAATAGAGTGACTTATCTCGCAAAATGAATGTGAATAGGTTATTGTTGTTTTAGTATTAAACATTTGTGGTTTAATTTTTTTATTGCTGCACGAATTTCAGGGCATGGTGATTTTTATTAGGTAGAAAAAACCAGGCAATGATGATCAGAAACACTTTCCTCTAATAGTAGTAAAAGTTGCTATAACTGGAAAGTTTAGGCAAGAGGACAGCTCCTAACTGCTGGCAGTTGAAAAGTGCTGGGAAAGAAAAGCAGCAGTGCATACATATAGAGATAGATAATAGTAGGGCTTTCGGTTCAAGATGGCAGAGTAGAAGGACATGCACTCACCTCCTCCTGCAAGAGCACCAAAATCACAGCTAGCTGTTGAACAACCATCGACAGGAGGATACTGGAACCTACCAAAAAAAAAGATCCCCCATGTCCAAAGACAAAGAAGAACCTACAGTGAGATGGTAGGAGGGGCACAATCACAATAAAATCAAATCCCATACCTGCCAGGTTGGTGACCCATAAACTTGTTGTTGTGCAGCTGCTCAGTCGTGTCTGACTCTTTGTGACCCCATGGACTGCAGCATACCAGGCCTTCCTGTCCCCCACCATCTCCTGGAGTTAGCTCAAACTCATATCCACTGAGTCAGTGATGCCGTCCAAACATCTCATCGTCTGTCATCCCCTTCTCCTCCTTCCTTCAATCTTGCTGAACATCAGGGTATTTTCCAATGAGTTGGCTCATAACCAAAATACTGGAGCTTCAGCTTCAGCATCGGTCCTTCCAATGAATATTCAGGGTTGATTTCCTTTAGGATTGACTGGTTTGATCTCCTTGCTGTCCAAGGGACTCTTAGCAGTCTTCTTCAACACCACAGTTCAAAAGCATGAGTTCTTCAGCACTCAGTCTTTTTTACTGTCCAGCTCTCACATTTGTACATGACTACTGGAAAAATGATAGCTTTGACTATACTGACCTTTGTTGGCAAAGTAATGTCTCTGCTTTTTAACATGCTGTCTGAGTTTGTCATTGCGTTTCTCCAAGGAGCAAGGTCTTTTAATTTTAAGGCTGCAGTCACCATCCACAATGATTTTGGAGTACAAGAAATGTCACTGTCAAGTCTGTCCTTGTTTCCATTGTTTCCCTATTTGCCATAAAAAGATGGAACCAGAGAAGACTCTTGAGAGTCCCTTGAACTGCAAGAAGATCAAATCAGTCAATCCTAAAGGAAATCAGTCCTGAATATTCATTGGAAGGACTGATGCTGAAGCTGAAACTCCAATACTTTGGCCACCTGACTCATTGGAAAAAACCCTGATACTGGGAAAGATTGAAGGCAGGAGGAGAAGGGGATGACAAAGGATGAGATGGTAGGGTGGCATCACTGACTCGATGGACATGAGTTTGAGCAAGCTCTGAGAGTTGTTGATGAACAGGGAAGCCTGGCATGCTCCAGTCCCTGGAGTCACAAAGAGTCAGATATAACTGAGCAACTGAACTGAACTGAACTGATGGGACTGGATGCCATGCTCTTTGTTTTTTGAATGTTGAGTTTTAAGCCAGCTTTTTCACTCTCTTCTTTCACCTTCATCAAGAGGCTCTTTAATTCCTCTTCACTTTATGCCATTAGGGTGGTGTCATCTGCATATCTGAGGTTATTGTTAGTTCTTCTGGCAATTTTGTTTCTAGCTTGTGCTTCATCCAGTCCAACCCACAAACTGGAGAGCAATAATACCAAAGAAGTTCTCCCACTGTTGAGAAGGTTCGGAACTCCATGTCAGGCTTCCCAGCCTGGGGACCTGACAAAGGGACTGGGAATCCCCAGGGAATCTGACTTGGAGGCCAGCAGGATTTTATTTAAGACTTCCATGGGACTGGGGGAAGCAGAGACTGCAGTCTTGGAGAGTACAAACAAAACCTGCGCACACCAAGACTCAGAGGAAAGGAGCAATGACTCCACAGGAGACTGAACCAAAATACCTGCCAGTGTTGGCGGGTCTCCTATGGAGGAGTGGGTTGTCAGGGGCTCACCACAGGGATGGGGGACTGGCAGCAGCAGTCTGGGAAGGTCCCTTTTGATGTAAACCCTCTTGGAGGTCATCATGAATCTGAAGGCTGGGTCGCCTCAGGTCAAAAAACTACCAGAGAGGGAGCCCAACCCCACCCATCAATAGAGAATTGGATTCCAACCTTACCAAACATGGCCCTGCCCACCAGAGCAAGATCCAGTTTTTCCCACCACTCGTCCCTCCCATCAGGAAACTTACACAAGCCTCTTAGCCTCCTCCAGCAGAGGGCAGATAGAAGAAGCAAGAAGAACCACAATTCCACAGCTGATAAAACCACATTACAGAAAGTTAATATATATATAGATGTGTGTGTGTGTGTGTGTGTGTATGGCTTCCCTAGTGGCTCAGCGGTGAAGAATCCACCAGCAATGCAGGAGACACAGGCTCGATCCCTGGGTCAGGAAGATCCTCTGGAGAAGGGAATGGAACCCGCTTCAGTATTTTTGTCTGGGAAATCCCATGGACAGAGGAGCCTGGCAAGCTAGGGTCTGTGTGGTCACAAAGAGTCAGACATGACTGAAGCGACTTAGCATACATGAGTGCATGTATATCTATAATACTTTTTCTTCAGTTCTTGGCATCCCTTCCTCTAGCCCTTGGACCTAGAATGGTGAGCTGCACTATCAAAAGTAGCCAGCAATTCTTCATAGTGAGAGAGAACAAGGCATCCGGAGTCTTTAATATATATTGGCTAATTGGCTAATCCAGCACCTGGTTGCTTATCTCCAGATATTTTTTTGTTATGTTTTGTTTTTTATCAACAGGGCAATAAAGACTCACCATTTTATAATATTTTCTTTGTGGCATCAGGTTTTATCTGAGTAAGCTACCTAGAATACTTTATCACGTTATAATCAACCATGTGCATCTGCAAGTCAACAGGCAGAGTTAGAGTAGAAGGCTGGAGAGCTCTCAGCATACAGAGGCACATGTGTCCAGACATTTAGTGTGTATGTATCCAAAGTGTTTGTGTAAAATTTAATTTCAATATTGACCCCATTAGCACCATCTTTTTAACAGTCAAATTAACTACATGCACATATTGAATAATTGTCTCTCAAATGATCTTTGACAGAGTTTCCAAGATATTTCAATGGAAAAGGAATAATCTTTTCAACAACTGGGCATGCATAGGCAAAAAAAAATGAACCTAGATATTATTCAAAAATTTTTGAATTATTCACAAAAATTAATCCAAAACATAGATTGAAATGTAAAATGCAGTACTATTAAACTTCAGGAAAAAATCTATCTGACCTTGAATTTGGTGGTGAATTTTTTAAATTAATTAATTAATTTTAATTGGACGATAATTATTTTACAATATTGTTATGGTTTTTGTGGTGGTGAATTTTTAATGACACACACACAAGACCTACAATCCATAAAAGAAAAATCAGTTTGGATTTAATTAAAAATTTAAAGCTTCTGCCCTGAGAAATACTCTATTTCAGAGAATGAAATGACATGCCACAGACATGGAGAAAATGTCTGCAGATCATATCTGATAAAGTACTTGTATCCAAAATATACACAGAACTCTTAAAACTCAGTAGTAAAATAACCAATAAAAATTGGGCAAGAGATACACACAGAAAATTCACCAAAGAAGGTATACAGATGGCAAATAAGCATATAACAGTATGCTCAGTCATTTGTCATTAGAGAAATGCAAATTCAAACAACAATAAGATAATCACTACATGCTTATTAGAATGTCTAAAACCCAGAAAAACTGACAACTGGTGATGATGCAAAGCCACAAGGAACTCTCATTCATTCCTGGAGGGAATGAAAATCTTACAGCCACTTTGGAAGACAGTTTGACAGTTTCTTACAAAGTAAGAACAATAGTCTTACTGTTTGATACATCAGTTGCATTGTTAGGTATTTACCCAAATGTGTTGAAAACTTATGTCCACACAAAAACTAAGTGTTTATAGCTGTATTCATAATTACTAAAAACTAGAAACAACGAACATGCCTTTTGATAGTCAAAGTATGGTACATCTGTATAATGGAATATTATTCAGCAGTTAAAAGGAATGCATTATTTAACCAGTAAAAGAGACAAATGGAACTTAAACACATATGGCTATGTGAAAAAAGCCAATCTAAGTGGGCGAATGCTGTGTGATTCCCATTAAATGGCATTCTAGAAAGGCAAACCCATAGAGACAGGAAACTGATCAGTGTTTGCCAGTGGTCTAAGAGGCTTGGTGAAGAAAGGTTTCAACACATGAGGCACAGGGTATTTTTTTAAGGCAGTGAAAATATTCAGTATGATTCTATAATGATGGATACATTATAGAATGACAAAGTGGAATGCAGAATGTGACAAAAGAATCATAACTTTACTACAAATGTGTGAAACAATATCATTGAAGGGGCTTAAAGTAGACACTGTTAACCTAACTAACTTAGGAGATATAGGAATTTGTAAGATTAAAGGCAAACTGAACTATACATGAGGATCGTACTCCACCTGTTGAAGTGTCTTTTCACATGGGGGTGCTGGTTAACAATTCAGATATAATTATGTATATGTCAAGTTGAACAATTAAATAGATGGCAGATGGTTGGAGTTGTTTCTAACTGTTGTACTGGAAGGTTATAAATAAACAAGAAGAGACTAGAATGATAGATGTGGTAACGAATTAGTTGAAGACCAATTGTATGAACTGGTGTTTACCTTCAATAGATACAGATGTGTACATTTAGAAATATAGAGAGCTGGTATTTATAAATAGTATATACATTGGTATTCATACATGTATTTCCTTGCTATTTCAGCTGAGAAGGGCTAGAAAAAAGACCTCAGGAGTAACAAGCACAGCTAATGCTCAGATTTTCATTTTGAATACATTTCTCTGATAAAAAACCAGGGCTTCTTGGAGAAATGGCTGATTCTAACATTGAAACAGGAAATATACATAGTGAGCCTCAAGCACCTTGTAGTGTCAGAAGGTAAGGATGTGTTTCTTAAAATAACAAAAAGCAAAATATTTTTAAAAGCAAAAAATAGGAGTATGTTAAAAACAAACAAACAAACATAGAAGCCATCTGAAAGAGTTCTCAATGGCCAAAACCGGAACAGTGTGAGCACCAACATAAACAAAGTTTTATTGATTTGTAACCCAGAGATCGGTCCTGGGTGTTCTTTGGAAGGAATGATGCTAAAGCTGAAACTCCAGTACTTTGGCCACCTCATGTGAAGAGTTGACTCATTGGAAAAGACTCTGATGCTGGGAGGGATTGGGGGCAGGAGGAGAAGGGGACGACAGAGGATGAGTTGACTGGATGGCATCACCGACTCGATGGACGTGAGTTTGAGTGAACTCTGGGAGCTGGTGATGGACAGGGAGGCCTGGCATGCTGCAATTCATGGGGTCACAAAGAGTCGGACACGACTGAGCAATTGAACTGAACTGAACTGAACCCAAAGCATAAAATATCCATGACTCTATAATGATACTGATAATGATTGAATAAGTAAAACATGGAGAATAAAGCAAATATCTTATGCAGAAGAATTCAGTAATATATGCCACCTCTCCTTAAGTGTGGGTTGCACATAGTAATGACCTCCCAAAATGTACAAGTATAGAAGGGAGCAGGGAGAAAAGGGAATTTGCAGTGGAGAAATCTGACAAACACTACCTCAGCCAGGTAATCAATAATGTTGATAGCATATTAACATGATCCCATGGACTGCAGCCCACCAGGTTCCTCTGTTCATGGGATTCTCCCAGCAAGAACACCGAAATGGGTTGCCATTTATCCCCCAGAGGATCTTCCCCACCCAAGGATCAAACCCACGTCTCCTGCATTTCCTGCATTGGTAGGCGGATTCTTTACCACACAGGAAGCTCCATATTTTTTGGATACAGTGTGATAAAAATGGCAGTTTACCTCTGTGGTCTTAATCACAAAATTCCATAACAGATTCCAATAGAGGGGCATCATACAAAATACCTAAAAATATGTCAGACCAGAAGTCCCCAAGACTGCCAAGCTCACCAAACCCAAGAGCAGTCTGAGGAATTGCCACAGTCAAGAGCAGTCAAAGGAAATACAATGATTAAATGTAAAACAATATCCTCATTGGGATTCCAGAACAGAAAAAGAACATTAGAAAAAACCATGAAAATATTTTTTAAAAAGTATTTAGTTAATAACAATGTATCAAAATTAATTTGTTGACTTTCACAAATGTACCATAATAATAAAACATACTAATACCATGGGAAATTAGATATGGGCTATAGGAGAACTCTGCAGATCTTTGTGATTTTTTTCTATAAGTATAAAATGTTTGAAAATACAAGATTTACTTAAAAAGGAATTTATCAAAGGTCTTCAGGAAGTTAAACCCATATTGGGTATGCTTTCTAAATAAACATGGATATTCTCACACACATGAAGAAAATGGAGAGTCACATATGTGGATACATTTTACAAACATATTGTGGATAGACTGTGTTAATAATTTAACTGACTCAGTATCTTTATTTGTTATATATATATATATATATATTTCAGCAGAATTCTATATATAATAAAAACGTAACATGAGTTTCACTTTTTAACAAAAGAAGAAATATTTTATACTTAAAAAAATCGCCCATCATTGTGCTGAGGTGTGCTTTGTTGGAAGAGGTGAAAGTAAGAAATCTTGACTCACATTGCCTAAAATTTCATCTCAGCTCTGTCACTTTCAAGTTATATGAACTTTTGCAATTTACTGGGTCCCTTTGCAATCAAGCTTCTCATCTGTAAAAGGGGCATGATAATCATATGTATAACTCATAATCTTCTTGCAAATAACAAGTTCTCAGAACAAGGCCCTATGGCACGTGTGCTCAGTCTATGCTGGTATGGTCACAATAAGCATAATGCCAAGAACGATTGCCACATATATATTGTCCTTAACATGGACAAATATTTGACTCTATTGATACATAAAAATAAGTCAATAAAATTTCTCTAAAGATAGCTTTGTAGATGTGACAGTCAGAAAATTCCATATTGATCAGTAAGGGATTCAAAGGGAGAGTTCAGATGGATCTCCTCTCTTCTCCCCATCCACCCCTTTCACTCTAATTGTTTTTTCCTTTCTTTTTCATGCTCCTTTCGAAGGTGGGAGTGACAGTAATAACAAAAGAAATACAAGGAAAAATGAAGGCATTGTATTAGAGTGTCCTGGCCTGAGATGGTTGAACTTAATTGCACAAGCTTGAGAAATATATTAATCCAAATTTGTGGATATATAATCACTTAATTATTTGTAACTAATGCAGTTGTATTCAGAGACAAACTGTTTAATCAAAATAAGTGCTGTGTTTGTTGCTTGAAAGTTCATGCAATTAATTCATTCATATATTAGTTAAAAGCTAATATGTACAGGACCCTGGGCTAATCATGGTGCTACAATGTTGGCAAAAAAAAAAAGCCATTGTTCCTTTCCTTATAATGAATCCAGTTAGAGGGGAGAATGGTGAAGGTTAAATACTAAACAGAAAAACCATTTGAATACATGGCTGAATCACTTCCAACTTTGGTGACCACTGTGAAAAAAGCTGAGTGCCCAAGAATTGATGCTTTTGAACTGTGGTGTTGGAGAAGACTCTTGAGAGTCCCTTGGACTGCAAGGAGATCCAACCAGTCCATTCTAAAGGAGATCAGTCCTGGGTGTTCACTAGAAGGACTGATGCTAAAGCTGAAACTCCAATACTTTGGCCACCTCATGAGAAGAGTTGACTCATTGGAAAAGACTCTGATGCTGGGAGGGACTGGGGGCAGGAGGAGAAGGGGATGACAGAGGATGAGATGGCTGGATGGCATCACCGACTCGATGGACAAGGGTTTGGGTGGACTCTGGGAGTTGGTGATGGACAGGGGGCCTGGCGTGCTGTGATTCATGGGTCACAGAGAGTTGGACACGACTGAGCGACTGAACTGAACTGATACATTCAAATGGGCTTCCCAGGTGTTGCTAGTGGTAAAGACGCCAGTTGCCAATGCAGGAGACATAAGAGACATGGGTTCAATCCCTGGGTCGGGAGGATCCCCTGGAGGAGGAAATGGCAACCCACTCCAGTATTCTTGCCTGGAGAATTCCATGAACAGAGGAGCCTGGTAGGCTATTGTCAGGGGATGGAAAGAGTTGTACACGACTGAAGAAATTTTGTATACATACATTCAAATGGAAGAAGTTCAATGGATGTCACACACAAGAACCATGAAGTAAACTACACCAATAAAATTTATAATAAAGTTGCTCAAAATTCACTGAGAAATTTTAAAAAAATTTAAAATCTCCAAGGAAAAAAAGACTCCTTATGAAGAAAGAAACAAAGATACAGACCAATTCAGAATCCTCAGCAAAAAATAATGCAAATGAAAAGACAATGGAAGAATTTCATAGAGATTGTGTACCAGTACACTCCTCCCAGTCCTTTCTTGGCAGAAATTGACAAACTGATTCTAACATTGATATGAAATCTGAGAAATCTTGAATAGATGAAACAGTTTTTATAAAGGGGAAGAAAACTGAAGATCTTATACTACCTGGTTTCATGATTTATAATATTATTGTAGTTAAAGCAGTCTGATATTGGTGTAAAGTATATATCTATATATATCAGAGCAACATAATAGATAGCCCAGAAAAATAACTACATAACTGTGGCTGATGTTCAACAAATGTGTCAAGATACTGCAATAGGGGAAGGGACTTTTTTTCAATACAAGGTGCTAGAAAAATTGGATATCCATATGCCACAAATAATAACTGATAACTTTACCTTATACCATATTCACACCATAACTCAAAACTAGTTGTATACAAATATTTACAAGCTGAAACTAGAAAAACTCCTAGAAGGAAACAAAAGAAAAATGTGATCTTCAGTAAGACAAAGATTTCTCAGCTATGATGCCATTAAGGATACTACATTAAAAACTGGTATATCAAATTCCATCAAGGTTGAAATCTTTTGCTCTTCAAAATATACCATTAAGAAAATAAGAAGATAGGTCATAGACTAAGGGAATATATATATATATATATATATATATATATATATATATATGATAAATAACTCAAATACATATTATATAAAGAACTCTTAAGACTCAGTGATAAAATTTTAAGTGACATGATTTTTAAAATGGCTAAAATATTTGAATACACATTTCATCAAATAGAATGCCACTTTGGAAATCAGTTTGACAGTTTCTTTAAAATGTAGATGTATACTTAAGGTACAGTAATTGGGAAACTCAAACATGTTCTTAAGATATAATAATTCCACTTATAAAGAAAATGAAAACATGTCTACCCAAAGATTTGTATACAAATAGTCATAACAGTGTATTATTTATAATAGTCAAAGGCTGGAGACATTCCAGATGTCCTTGAACTGGTGAATGGATAAACAAAATGTTTATGATGAGATGGTTGGAAGGCATCACTGTCTCAATGGACATGAATTTGAACAAACTCCAGGAGATAGTGGAGGACAGTGGAACCTGGTGTGCTGCAGTCCATGGGGTCGCAAAGAGTCAGATACAACTTGGGAACTGAACAACAGCAGCATCCATACAGTGTGGAATACCGTCTAGAAATGAAAAGAAACACACTATTGATACATGCAACAAGACTGACAAATGTGAAATAGGTTATATCTATGTGAAAGAAGACAGATACAAAACTACTACATAATTCTATGTCCTGGAGGTAGAACTGGGGTTTGACTTCAAATGGGCATAAGGTTAATTCTAGGGATGATTGAAAGTTTCTAAAATTAGACTAGGTGATGGTTGCACAACTGTGTAAATTTTCAAAACTAAAAACATCAAACTGTACAATTACCTTGGATTCATGGATGGTATGTAAATGATACCTCTATTAAACTGATAAAACTTTAATAAAGTAGAATTCAAAGAAACAGTGGAATGCTTTAATGAACTGTTTTTCATGTATTGTTGTTGCTGTTTAGTCATTAAGTCATGTCCGACTCTTTGCGACCCCATGTACTGCAACACGCCAGGCTTCCCTGTCCTTCACCATCTCTCAGAGTTTGCTCAGATTTATACCCATTGAGTCACTGATGCTATCTAACCATCTCATTCTCTGCATTACAGAAATTGAATTTGTTCTCAAAAACATTTACACATACAATTATAACTCCAGTTCCAGGTGGTTTTATCAATGAATTCTACCAAACATTTAAGGAAGAAATAACACTAATCCAAAACAGAGAAGAGTCTTGAGAGTCCCTTGGACTGCAAGGAGATCCAACCAGTCCATCCTAAAGGAGATCAGTCCTGGGTGTTCACTGGTAGGACTGATGTTGAAGCTGAAACTCCAATACTTTGGCCACCTGATGAGAAGAACTGACTCATTTGAAAAAACCCTGATGCTGGAAAAGATTGAGGGCAGGAGGAGAAGGGGACCACAGAGGATGAGATGGTTGGATGGCATCACTGACTCAATGGACATGGGCTTGGGTGGGCTCCAGGAGTTGGTGATGGACAGGGAGGCCTGACGTGCTGCGGTTCATGGGTTCTCAAAGAGTTGGACACAACTGAGCGACTGAACTGAACTGACTGAAAAAATAATCCTCTCCATATTCTGGCATACAAAAGATGAAGAAACTTTCCAATTCACTTTATGAGTTCAGCAATACCATGATAGCAAGATAACTCAAAAAATGTCAAGGAAATACAATTAAAGATCAACATTCCTCATGAGCATGAAGACAAAATTAACAAAATACTAGAAAAGTGAATTCAGCAACATATAAAAATATATGGAGAATGGCATTGAAATATGTATAATATCATATATGAAACAAGTCGCCAGTCCAGGTTCGATGCACAATACTGGATGCTTGGGGCTGGAGCACTGGGACGATCCAGAGGGATGGTATGGGGAGGGAGGAGGGAGGAGGGTTCAGGATGGGGAACACATGTATACCTGTGGCAAATTCATTTTGATATATGGCAAAACCAATACAATATTGTAAAGTTAAATAAAATAAAATTTAAAAAATAAATAAATAAACTTAAAAGGGAAAAAAAAACAAAAAAAATAATAAAGAACAGGTGAGATTTATTGTAGAAATGCAAGCTTGATTTACTTTTAGAAAATCAAGGAGGCTCAGTGGGGGCTCTGCCTGCCAGTCCACTGGACACTGGTTGGATCACTGATCCAGGAAGATCCCACATGCTACAGAGCCATTAGGCACACGTGCCACAACTATTGAGCCTGTGCTCGACAGCCTGGGAGCTGCAGCTGTGGGGCCCACTTGCCACAACTACTGAAGCCCAAGCACCCTAGAGCCCATGCTCTGCAACAAGAGAAGCCCCCGCAAGGAAAAGCCCGTGCGCCACAACTAGAGAGCAGCCCCACTTGTGGTAACTAGAGAAAAACCCACAGAGCAACGATGACCCAGCACAGCCAAAAATAAATAAAAACTAAAAAAAAAAAAAAAAAAAAAGGAAATCAGTGTAACACAATATAACAGAATGATAGAAAAAAATCTTTTGATTATTTCAATAGATGGAGAAAAGATTTTAATAAAAGTTAAAACTCACTCATAGTGGGAAAGGGAGGAACTCTTAGTCTTCAAGGAAAAGAAGAAAATTTTCTCATTCAGAAATAAAGTCATCTTTAAAAAATCACACAGCTAACATGATACTTTCTGCCATAAGGGTGGTATCATCTGCATATCTGAGGTTATTGAGATTTCTCCTGGCAATCTTAATTCCAGCTTGTGCTTCTTCCAGCCCAGCGTTTCTCATGATGTACTCTGCATATAAGTTAAATAAGCAGGGTGATAATATACAGCTTTGACGTACTCCTACTCCTTTTCAGATATGCAGATAACACCACCCTTATGGCAGAAAGTGAAGAGGAACTAAAAAGCCTCTTGATGAAAGTGAAAGTGGAGAGTGAAAAAGTTGGCTTAAAACTCAACATTCAGAAGACGAACATCATGGCATCTGGCCCCATCACTTCATGGGAAATAGGTGGGGAAACAGTGGAAACAGTGTCAGAATTATTTTTTGGGGCTCCAAAATCACTGCAGATGGTGACTGCAGCCATGAAATTAAAAGACGCTTACTCCTTGGAAGAAAAGTTATGACCAACCTAGATAGCATATTCAAAAGCAGAGACATTACTTTGCCAACAAAGGTTCGTCTAGTCAAGGCTATGGTTTTTCCACTGGTCATGTATGGATGTAAGAGTTGGACTGTGAAGAAAGGTGAGAGCTGAAGACTGATGCTTTTGAACTGTGGTGTTGGAGAAGACTCTTGAGAGTCCCTTGGACTGCAAGGAGATCCAACCAGTCCATCCTGAAGGAGATCAGCCCTGGGATTTCTTTGTAGGGAATGATGCTGAAGCTGAACTCCGGTATTTTGGCCACCTATGAGAAGAGTTGACTCATTGGAAAAGACTTTGATGCTGGGAGGGGTTGGGGGCAGAAGGAGAAGGGGACGACAGAGGACGAGATGGCTGGATTGCATCACCGACTTGATGGACGTGAATTTGAGTGAACTCCAGGAGTTGGTGATGGACAGGGAGGCCTGGTGTGCTGCGATTTATGGGGTCGCAAGGAGTCGGACACGACTGAGCGACTGAACTGAACTGAACATGATACTTAAGTGAAACATGAATCTCTTTACTCCAAAGTTTGGGGATAGAGTAAGTGTGTTTACTCTCATAACTTTTATCCAGAATTGCTGCAGAGGCCCTAGCCAGCACAATAAAGCAAGAAAAAGAAATAAAATATTAAATCAGAAAAGAAGTAGAATTTCTATTATTTGTAAGCAACATAATTATAGACACAGAGACTCTACTTGACTCTGTAACATCATAAATGAATTTAGCAATGTGACAGTATACAAGATCAATATTAAAAAACCAATTTTATTTTTATATGTCATCAACAAATAATCAAAAAGTAAAATTAAAATACTATTTCCAAAAATGTAAAAAATATCAAAACTGGGAATAAAAGATAGGAGAATACCTTCTTGAAGTTGGAATAAGCAAAGATTTCTTGCACAATACTCAAAAGCCCTAATCATAAAAGAAAAAGCTGATAAAACTGACTTCATTAAATAGGCCATTACAAAAAATGAATAGAGAAACTACATCCAGGGGAAAATATTAACAGTCCATTAAAAGGGTAAACTCATCTTTGGTGATTGAATTATGAAAGTGGGTATTTCTGTGAGGGACATTCTGAGAATGATGGAAATGTTTTGTACTTTGTTGTGGATTATAGTTACTGAGATGTATACAATTATCAAATGTCATCAAACAGGGCACTTGAGACCTGTGCATTTTATTTTATGATGATTATATTACACCTCAAGTTTAAAAAAAGCATACAATTTTTTAAAATATTTAAATTTTACAAAGCAAACACTCCTTGCTCAGGAAGTGAAATTAGCAATAAACCCACAAATAGAAAGGGGGAAGGAATTAGATTTATGAAATGGAAATTAAATAAATGATTATGGGTTAGGTAGAAGAGTTGTGATCTAGACATTTTGGATCTACTACAGAGTTAATCACCTCTGGGTGATTAAGGGGGAAAGTCTCTAGAGAAAAGAATTTTCTACTAAAAAATGCGCATTGATCAAAATTCCTACCAGCAACTCAATCCAGGTATTGTTAAAAATGCATGATTCATTATTTTGACATCTAAATGTCATAACTATCTTTGATCCTTTTCCTTGGGGATACCTTACTTAAATGTGATAGAATAACAGAAAATCAGGGGGAGTGGGTGAGTAAGAATCTCTTTTTCTGCATCTCTCTATTCTCACAAAAAGGTAAATATACTTAGCTCCACCCTTCCCCCACGCCTCAGGGGGGCTGTGAAAATCCTGGACAGATTTCAGACACTTCAGGGTCATTGTTCTCTTTTCTGAAATGCAGTACTGCTGCTTTCCCTCACTGCTAGGTGGGTCCCTGAGTGGAAGTGGAAATTCCTGCATGCACGCACACACACATGACACACACACACACATACACACACACACACACACACACACACACACACTTCTTTTCTGTCATCACATAAACTGGTAAACAATTAGATGGTATTTCCCTGGCTAAATGGGCTCCTAAGAGATCTTCCAGTTATTCCTGCTATTTCGCTAATCAATCTTGTCACCCCATGGTTACTGGAAGTGTGTTGGCTAAGATGATCAGCGGTGTCCCCAGCAATAAAACTCAACGGGAAAGCAATAAGAATTCTTCAGTTACAAAAGGAGTCCTATCTCCCCATCACTTCAATCCATCCTTGTAAAAGTTTCAGAATGGCCTTACATCTTCCTTTGAGCTTTTGGTGCTATGAATGGAATAGAGAAGAAGTCCTACCATTAGATAATATCCACAGCGTATACTTCATAAACCCTGCTGTACAACTTAAAATAGCAGCTAGGTGAAAAATTACTGGAATAAATTACTTGTTTGTGATTCCTCCAAAGTTCTTTTTCTAGGAGTCTCAATCACAAAAATTATTTTTCTGGTAAACATAGAAACTGAGGCAAGCGGAGTATCAGAAACATGGCCAAGATTCCTGTGAATTAGAGTTTGAGATAGTAGTTGTAATCAGAATTCTAGTCTTCTCCCTTGTGAACTAAGAACATTCTTTCCACACAAAGATGAATTTAGCAGCATGTAATTTTCCTTCTTATCCACTAAATGTGGGATTGAATTAGAGTTTACCTAGAGAAATCTAATTTGTAGTTTGGAAAATAAGCAAAAAGCTGTTAGACTGCAATGTTGATATTCTGATCACATTACATATGCATAAGAAGATAGTATCAAGCCAAGCTTTATTTACATTTCCTAAGTGTCTTTTTTTTTTTCACTTTGTATAAACTAATGAGTGGTGCTGTTAGGGAATATGTGTATCCCTCTTTGTGTAATGGATTAAGTGTGAGTCCTGTTAAACACTAGGCCATAAATCAGACTGTGTTCTCTATGCCTAATTAAGGGTTTAAAGGGGGAAAAGGTAAATTCTTGAATGAAGGGCTCTACTCAGAAGCAGAGTTTGTAGTTTCACAAAGGAAGTAGAGAGATAAAGCAGAAAAAAGAGAGCAATTTAAGAGAATGAAAGAGGAAAACTATGAAAGTGCTTTAGCCATTTTATTCTACTTCTCCTCAGATTTAAGAATGCTTTACCTGCTAAAAGGACTAGATATAAGGTGAGCATTTTTTTTATTTAGTGCACTTAAATGCACAATACTACAAACCAACCGGATAATTTAAAATGGGCATCGAACCATTCTGATCAACTAAAAAAGGAAAACTATATATATTGACAATGCAAATAAAATTAGTTACAGAGAGGTTTGGATGAAAATTTACGATCTTTTTTTCTTTTTAGCTACAATATTTCTATAATGAGAGCGCATTGAAATCTTAAAATATTAAACTGTTGTAGATTTCCAAGACAAAAGCAACCACAGTTAATCCACTTATTTCCTAGTAGAAGAATTGTCAAGAGTTCAGATAAAATTAGTCTCAGACAAAATTTTTAAAACCCTTCTGTATGTTCCTGGAGTGAAGCTAATGTTTATCAGCATTTTGACTATACATAATTAATAATGCTGATAATTGGCTCCATTTCACTTTGGTTTGTATTACTCCGAACTGCTCAGTTGAAATATTTGGGGAGGGAGCATTTTGCTATCAAGAGGGAAAAAAAGCAAATGCATCTTGATTGGCTGGACTTTTATCATATGTACAATGAAAGGAATAATTTTACTCAATTTCCAATAATTTACTTTTTACTCAATAAGTATTTATTGTGGCTTGGATTATGACAAGTAATTTGCTTTGTGCTGGAAATTCAGTGAATGGGACAAGGGACAAAGAAGATAAGACACCACTTTCATGGAATTTCCAGACTACTTACAACTTAATCGATCATTAACAAAAGATATGTAGGAAAAAAAATAGGATTATTAAGTATTATTATTTCTAGAATTCAGAGATTCTCAGCTTCTGCATTATATATATATATATTTCAGAAATAAATATTGCATGGTCATCAAGACCACCTAAGACTTCTCCCATCTCCCCTACAACCCTTGACTCTATTCTCTTCAACTTTTATTACTCCTTCCCCACCCCACCTTCTGCTCTGTGCTGTGCCTGCTGGTGGGCATGTGTGGGGGAGGGGTAGAAGAGATTTCCTTTCATTCCAGACTTCCAAAGGCAATGGGATGTGGGATGGCTGGGGAAGCAATCTCAGTCCCTTATTCCTGCCTGAAACACCTAAATTTTCACATCTATGGTCAACACTTTAGGATCCATGGTGAAAATTTGTATTCCCTAACAGATCAGTCATGACACAACAACTTCTGTCCTCAGATTCTAAAGTCTCTCTTGTATTAGGATTGGATTTTCATATGAACACGAACCCTTTTGCAGTACAACATTACCTCTATTTTATTTTTTTCAAACTGATATTGATTACTGTTTGGATTTGATCAGTACTGAACACTTATCAATGGTAAAATATCTTGTAATATAAAATAAGGGCTTCCCTAGTGGCTCAGATGGTAAAGCGTCTGCCTGCAATGCATGAGACCTGGGTTCAATCCCTGGGTTGGGAAGATCCCTTGGAGAAGGAAATGGCAACCCACCCTAGTACCCTTTCCCAGAAAATCCCAACATCCCAGGACATTAGAGGCTCTGCTGGAATTGATGATGGGCGACATGCACACATGAAGTTGAACTGTTGAATTCTGAACCTAGAAGCAGGAATGGGATTTTAAAGAGCAGGGAAATGCAGAGAAGGTGCTAATAGATGTCAAATGAATTTCCGAGCTATCCCTATGGCTATGTAATTGGGATGGGAATCTTAGAAAAGGAACAGTTTATAAGGCAGTTCTGACTGGAACCTGTACTCTTTGAGTTACTCTTCTCTCCTCATTTGAAGGAAGGGTTCTTGAAATATATGTGATCTTATATGAAATTTAAATGAATGCTAGCAGTGCTTGGTGGATGTCATCTTTCTGTTTGAATATTTTCCTAGCTCTAAACTGTCCTGACTTTTTACTGTACTTATATTTGGAAAAGCTTCTCTTAATTCCTACAGATTTGAACGTTCAAATCCTACCCATCCTTCGAATCCCATTAAGAACATC
The DNA here is from genome assembly GCF_029407905.1 of Bubalus kerabau. Taxonomy (NCBI): domain Eukaryota; kingdom Metazoa; phylum Chordata; class Mammalia; order Artiodactyla; family Bovidae; genus Bubalus; species Bubalus kerabau. Next base: position 26,761,944 of record NC_073644.1, on the reverse strand, counting down.
TTTCTTAAAGCCTTCTTTAATCTCCCCGGTAGAGAGTTCTCTTACTAATTTTCATAAAATTTCACTTGTACATTTCTTGTGACATTCATCACATCACATTCATCTGTTAAAAAAGATATGGAATTTAGCAAGCTATAAAAGATCTATAATTGATCCATATATTCCCTCTTCACACCACATTTATTGAGAGATTGAGTTACTCATAAGGAAAAGTATGGTTGAATGTAGATAAGTATACACAGAAGAAAAGAATGCAATAACAGCAACAGCATCAGCATCTCTGGAAAGGGGCCCACCTCTATTCTGGTGCTATATGAAACATATGCTATTTGGGTAGAGAATATTGATAAAATCTTTAATCAGACTTAGTTACTATGGACTCATTGTTGTTTGGTTTCTAAGTGTTTGACTCATTGCGACCCTATGGCCTGTAGCTCACCAGGCTCCTCTGTCCATGGGATTTTCCAGGCAAGAATACTGGAGTGGGTTGCCCTTTTCTTCTCCAGGGGATCTTCCTGACCAAAGGAACCCCTGTCTCCTAAGTGGCAGGCAGATTCTTTACTACTGAGCCACCTGGGATAGGTAGAATCTAAAGTGTCAGTTCATAATACTTTGCTCACTGTCAAAGAATGGATGTATAAACAACTTTTGTTTTAGTTTTTAAAAATATGATCATTTACATCTGCTTAAAGTGGATGATGGACTTCCCAGGTGGCTCAGTGATAAAGAATCCGCCCACCAGTGCAGGAGATGCAGATTCAGTCTCTGGGTCTGGAAGATCCCCTGGAGAAGAAAATCACAACCCAGTGTGATTTCCACTCCAGTATTCTTATCTGGGGAATCCCATAGACAGAGCCTGTTGGGCTACAGTCCAGGGGGTCACAAAGAGTTGGACATGATTTACCAACTAAACAACAACAACAAAGTGCGTTGATATATTTTCTTTAATAATCAGAATTGGTTATTAAAGAATAATAATTTGCTGCAAAGGAACTGAATATGAATGTTTTCCAAAAGTTCTTAAGCACTATTTCACACACACAAAACAAATTATGTTTATATATATATATATATATGCTATGATCTGATTGCTTTAAATAAGTATTTTTGAATGGAAGAGAAAACATTGGAATGAGCATACAAATGCGAATGTAATACAACTTTAATGTATATGAAATGTAAAGTTAAAATGTAATACACAGGAATAAGAGTTATGCAAAGGGCTTCCCTGTTAGCTCAGATGGTAAAGAATCCGCCTGCAAAGCAGGAGACCTGGGTTTGATCCCTGGGTCAGGAAGATCCCCTGGAGAAAGAAATGGCAACCCACTCCAGTATTCTTGTCTGGAGATGCCAGGGACAGGTAAGCCTGGCGGGCTGCAGGCCATGGGCTCGCAAGAATCTGACGACTTAGAGACCAAACTACTACTACTTTCAGCCCAGGGATAACTTCAGTGTGTTCTGCAAATCCATTTTTAAAAAGAAAGGGAAAAAAATGGAAATTATCTTTTGATATTTAAAGACAATGTATAGATTTTTCTAATTCTAATGAATTAATAGGTAAATAGTTTTAAAGAATTAGCATAATCAGTTCTTTATGATTAAGTACTGCCTCTGCTTAATTGCAAATATTTTTATTACTTCAGTCATTTGACACTGTTCTCAAAGGAATCACCTTACTATAATTGTTTCATTCTTAGACATACATCTTTTCATTAGACGTTCAAGTTAGGAGTATTTATTTTTAAGCATTGCAGTTTAGAGTAATAGAAACAATATGGGATTAGGGTCAAAAGACTTGAGTTTGATTCAGAACTGATTTAGCTAGAGACCTTGAATGCAATGTAATGTTTCTAAGCTTCATTTCCTCTTTTGTGCAGTAGAGGGAAAAATGTATGTTTAACTGCGTTGTTTTGAGGATGAAATGAGATAATGTATATGAAAAAACAAGACTACTATTTACATACTTTATTATTACAGTTAGGAAATAACCGTACATAAATCATCCAGAATGAGTGCTCGTTTTGTTTTTTTAGATACTCAAGACATAATTCATGTGTGGGTCATACAGCCATTTCTTTCTTGGCGTAACAATAACTTTATTGACCTAAACACTTCACCAGCGATCTAAGAAGTTGGAAAGGTTACAATAAACTTTCAAGGCTTAACACATGTTTTTTGTTTGTTTGTAGTTCGCTAGCAAGGTTAACAGTCCAACTCTTCACGCACCCCAAACCTGGCCATTACAAACAATTTTTAAATACACAAGCGTTAGCTGTGCAATTGTTTAGATTCTCATCATGTTTTACGCTATCGAATGATGACTGGACACTATTAAAAATAACTAATGCTAAGTCACCGCACGGCACTGATCCACAGCCACCGCGCTTTGGTCTCGCATTGTTTTAGATGATGGAGGGGACTCAATATTGTGTCAAGTTGCACCTTCAGTATTAGTTCTACATCAGAAGAGGCTTTTTTTTTTTCACCCTTTCAGGCTCTAAGAATCTACCCAGCCCAGCAGAAAAGGGTTAAAGGAGTCCAGCAGAGGGGAGCAGTGCAGAGAGAGAGAGAGAATGAGTGTGCGAGCGAGTGTGAGCGCACAGGACAGAGGCGTCGAGTTGCGGAGCGGACTCGTACGCAAGTTCCGAAGGCCCGCGTGTCCGCGGTGGCTGGCCCAAAGGGGGCCGGAGAGGCTCGGCCTGAGCGGAGCGGGCAGCGCCCGGAGGGGCTCGGGGTCTGGGTGGGAGGGAGAGGGGTCTCCGAGGTTTCAGGGCGTGGCTGGAGTGGGGGGCGCGCGGCGAGTGTGCGCGGGTGTGCGCGCGCGAGAGAGGGCGAGTGTGAGCGCGGCGAGTGTGAGCGCGGCGAGTGTGCGGCCGCGTCGCCATTCCCCGTGACGTCAGAGTGTATTGTTGTGAGCGGGGCCGAGCGGAGCATCCCCGGAGCTGTCACCGCGGCGGCGGCGCAGTGCAAGCCCCGCACGAGCGAGCCCGGCCGGCGCCGCCCCCGCCCCCGGCCTCGGCTCCGGCCCCGGCCCCGCCGCCGCCGCCGCCCCCGCCCCCGGCTCGCCCGTCGCGCGCCGCCGCCGCCCGCGCGCCCCCACCCACCCCACCCCACCCCCTCGCTCCATCCCTCCCACCCGCCGCCCGCGCGCCTCCCCCCGCGGAGCGAGTGCGGGTCACCGGGTCACTGGGTCATTGTCTCGGCGCCCGAACCCCGAGCACCCCGTGGAATCCCCCACGTCATCAGCAGAACCATCAATGAGATGCAAACATGAAAGACAAGAGGAAGAAGAAGGACCGCACCTGGGCCGAGGCTGCCCGCCTGGTACGTACCGCCCCCCGCCCGCCGCCCCGCGCCGGCCCGTGCCGGCGGAGACGGCCGCTTCCAGCCGGAGCCGCCGCCAGCTCGCCGGGCTCCCGCTCTTTGTTATTCTGCGGGAGTGGGCTCGCCCGGGGGCCCCAGTGTGTGTGTGTGTGCCTGTGAGTGTGTGTGTGCGTGCGCGCGCGGAGGGGCACAGCGATTATCTCGGGGAGCCCGGCGCCCGCCGCGCCCGGGACCGCCCGGGACACTTCTCCCGGTACTTCGCTCTCGGGGCTCGGCCGTGCCTCCTCCGCCGGGGAATTTCCGAGCGCTCGGCCGCGCTCCACTTCGCTCTGCCGCTCCGGAGACCTTTGTGTGGCAATTACCACTCCCTCCCGGCCCCTCCACCCCCCGGAATTCCATCGATAACTCTCCGTGCACGGTCTGTGTGGGTTTCGACGTTTGTGAGTTCATACATTTCACACGTGCATGCCCGGTGTGTGTCCGACCCGGACTTGTGGGGCATGTTGCATGTGGGCTCCGTCGTGGCGGCTCTGTGTGCCGTGTCGTGTGCATTATGTATGCACACTGATACGTGCAGGTTTTGTGTGGCTCAAGTTCGTTGGTGTTTGTAGGTATTGTGCTCAGCCCGATGTTTGTGTGTACATTCCGTGCACGTGTGTGCCATTTGTGAGTATGTTTGTCCGGGTGTGTGTGTGTGTTTCGTGAAGTTGAGTCAGTGTCATTTGTAGCGGGGGGTTATGAAGAGTGTACAGCTAGGTGTGTTTCGCTGCTGGCTTCCTGGGCGGTGTTACTTCGCTGCTTTTCCTTTTCTTTAACCTTTCGGAGCTTACGTTTTAATCAGCGAAAGAATGTCTCTATAGAAATGCTGGTTGGCAGAGGGGCGTCGGCGTCTTTGGTTTGATGTATGTGTACGTGTGGGTTTTTCTCTTTTTTTTTTCCTTCATCTTCTTTTAACGGACAGCTGTAAACGGTTTTTTGTTTTTGTGTGTGTGTGTGTGTGTTTTTTAAAGGATATTTCTGTACCGTGTGTCTCACGGGAATGCAAGGCATTACATTTGAAGCTTAGCCTTTCAGGCTTTCGGTTGCATAAATTAAATATTTATTCACCAACTTACTATCTGTTATAAATTGACCAAAAGAAAGCAGGCTGCATGCAGCGGGGGTGGGGGTGGGGGGAGCTGAAAACCCCAGGATATGTTACTGGGTTGACTTTTAAAGATTGTTTTACTATAACTGTGGTCTTTTCTTTCTTTCTTTCTTTCTTTTTTTTTTTTTTTTTTTTAAGCTTTTGAGTAACTACATCATGTTCAAGGAGAACATTTGTCAAAAGTAATTATCTGAGTTTGGTTGAAGGGCCTTGCTGGTATGTTTCTGGATTCTGGCAAAAGGTTTTAGATAATTGGCCCTATTGCCCTGCGCAGAAGTGACAGAAGTCCTTCTTAATTGCAGTCTAGTTATTGGTAGCTGAAGTGGCCGGGCCCCTTTATTCATTTTTAATTTGTAATAGTGTATGCTATGATTTCTCTCTTTATCTGCCGTCCTGTTAATCGCTAAATCACTCAGTCTCCGTGGATGAATGGGCAGGTAATAGTCATTCTCTAATGAACTGCATCTGGGAGAGTGAACTTATTTGTAAGGAATATGTGAAAAGTAAGCAGTGTTAAGTAAATGCCAGATTGATGTTATCACTGGATTTTTGCTAGAGCAGAGTAGGTTATTTATTGTTTGCTCAGCCATTAATTCAGAATTGTGTGGGGGGTGTGCACCGCTTCTGAAAATGCATTATTCCAGTTCCTTGGAGTGGCAGTCAAGTACTATTATAGAGCTTCAGTGTATATATTTTAAACAAGTGAACAATGAGTTGATTTATAAATATTTTAAAATATTGGTTCATGAATTAGCTATATCTGCCTGCAGAGAATTCTTAATAAATAACAGTATTCTGATGGAATTTAAAGCTAACCATTTGTATTCAATCAGTATATGTTGCTATTCTTGAAAGTACTACACTTTATTTGATATAATTGTCTTGGAGTGATAAATCTCGAAATCGGTTTCGGAGTTACATGTTTTTTGTTAAAAGTTTCATTTTCCTCTTGCAAAGTTCATTGATGGAAAAAGACACGCTAGGGGTCATCAACACAAAAGAATTAATGATGGACCAGATGTCTCTGTTTTAACCAGACATATTGAACTAGTAGTTATGGTAATTTTTCAATTTGGTTCAAGTTATTTTTCCCCTGGTAGTTGTACAAATGTGTATGTATTCAAAATGTTGACAGTTGAAATCAAATACTGAATAAAGGAGCAAATAATTGTTACTGTAAATATCTTTTTCAGAAATTTGCCATTTATAATAGTGACTTATGATCATTCTTAACTTATTTGGTAAAAAAGGAGAAATGATTCCATTTGAGTAATAGTGACAGTTTTTCATATTTTCTTTATGGTTATGTGAATGCATGTAGACAAACTCTCTTCCAAACTTGCACGAGAAACATTTTTACTCTTAAAAGTGATAGTATTATACTAAGTGAAAAAGAAATGCCTTTTTTTGTGTGCATTTCTGTGATAGAAGTCCTATTTTATATTTTCACACTGCCCCTGCTGATTATGCTGTGGTAGTGGTAAAGAATTTTTAGCCTTTTCTCCATCAAATGTTAAACCAGATGTCTGATTTTAAAACTAAAGACTCAAGATCAATAGAAAATATGCAGCTCAGTATGTGGTTCTTGCAATATATGAACTAAAGAGAAAGTATCCAAATTAACATTAAGAATAATCTTCAAAAATATGCCATGTATACTTTTATATATCTATATACATATGTGTGTATATCTATATGTGTGTGTGTATATATGTACATATGTATATTCTACTGGTGTGTATGTATGTGTGTTTGCATGTGATTATCTTGAACGAAAGGATATCAGGGCAGGGGAAATGCAAAATAGATTTTTTGAACTGAGACCAAAAGCTCATATTGAAGTGTAGCTTGGTATTCATTTTTAAGAAAAATGTATAAGGAAGAGCAGTTCTTTCCAGAGTAACTTAGAACTTCCCTTAAACAACAGAATTTTGGTTTTCTTTCTTTGTAAGAAAAGTATCCGGCATCCAAATCTGTAAACTGAGTGGCAGCTCCAGGGATTTTGTTTTAGATAGAGATGTAGCTATCAAGCTCCACCAATTTTCTCATAGAAGTATGTCCTGTTTGGATGTGGTGGGCTTGTTTATCTTAGGAAAGGAGGACTGGTGGCATAATTCCCCTGTATTTTCAGGAATGTGGTGATTATTAACAGGCTGCCATTTTAAAATAGTAATATGACAAATTTGCCCCCCCCCCTTTTTTTCTTTCTGCCCTTCATCAATTGCAGAAATTTCAGCCCTCAGCCTCTCCCCCTCCCCCTCGGCCTTCTGCAGTTGTGGTTGTTACTTAGCGCAGGGCCATTTAATATGGAGTCTGCTCCCAAACCAGATGCATTTTCATCTGTTTTATCTGCTCGTCTAAGGTTGTAGAGTCTCAGAGGATCCCACAATCACATGGAAGTGTCTTCTGTCTTAATATTTGTAGCCCACAATAAGAATAAAAATCAAAACCATAACTCATGTCGAGCTGGGGCTTTGACTTTAATCCTTTTGACTTTTATCTCAAGTCTTCACTCTGTTACTATAAATACAGTTTAAACCATTGTGAAAGGATCTTCATGCTTCTTTGTAAAAAATGGGGATTTGACAGGACTTTGTTTTACTGCACTAAGGGGTTTCTTTGTTACTGGCTTAACACAGAACATACTGTTATTTATATATTTAGTCTAGGTTAATTCTCTCTTTTTTTTGACATGCAAAATTGTTGCTTTGAGAAGTGCTTTTTGATAGTTTCATCAGTTTGTTCTATAGGGAGTGCTGCTGTTAAGATAATGGTTCAATGTATTAATTTGTTCCCCGAGTTTCCTTCTATTTGTTTTGTTCCTTACAATCTTTGTTTAGTCTCACTGGCACCTGAAAATAAATCTTAACAATCCTCAATAGCTTTGTGCTTGGTAACATGGCTGATTTATTTGCTTGTGGTTTAGATACATTCACACAGATAATGAATATCAGTGGGTTTTTTTTGGGGGGTGGGTGGGGTTCAAGGTGACCTTTGGAAAAAAATTTTAATGGCAAATTTGCCTCATTGTTGGGAAAAAAGCAGGCACGTACTCCTTTATGCCCTAGCAGAGTTACTGAAGGTTTTAAGTAAATTGAACTTTTGTAAATCATACTGTATTAAAAATTAAGTAGGGGTTTATTAATTAAAGGAAATCTGTGTGAATCTTTTGCACAGTGAAGATTCTTTTGCATAATGCATTATATTCTAAATAAACTGTTAGGTTTTTATCAAATAGCGCTGAATGGTAATGGTAGCTGTTAAACTAGAAAACAATTCATAATTGTTCATTTACTGGTTGCCTTGCCTTTTGTCTTTGTATTTTAGAAATAAATGTAATTTTTCAGGGGTGATGAACATAGGGTAGAGCAGAGAGCTCTGGTCTTGCTTTTGGAATTTTCTCACTGTTAGTGGTGCTTAGATTTTAGGTTAGGACCAGGCCTTTGTAAGAGCGGAGAACATTTGACTTGTGATTTGGGGTAAGCCCCAAAGGTGTACATGAGCATAACTGTGACAGTGACATTACTGGTTTAAGAGACTGGCTGATGTGTTTGGCAAATGGAATTTTATTTTCAATAGCTTACATTTCAGTTGGCTTGCTTCAGCTGTTTTCTGTGATTCACACATAGCATCATTTCTTTATGTCTGTATCATCATCTTTCTTTCAGATATGGAACCTAAATTTTCATTTTGCAATTTCAAAGATGGAAAAGAGTTAGCAAGCTCTGTGCCTCTATAGGAAAAAAAAAGGAGTTTCAAGTTGGGGAAAAAAAAATAATGAGGGATGTGAACTTGGGGCAGTGTATAGGTTGTTAATTTTTTATTTCCTGCTGACATGAAAGAGAATTTTAAGAATTCTTTCTTAAGTTTTTCTCTCTTTGACAAATTCTTTGGTCACAGATGAGCATATGGTAGCTTTTAGACTTGTAGAGTTATACCTGTAAAGGAATTTCACCACAGAACAACAAACTGATAAAGTAATTAAATTTAATTTTTAATAATGTAATCATTTAACATGTCACTGAAATGCTTTGGAAATGTGAAGTTTAGTCCCTAAATATTCTGAGGGCTCCTACATAGCATATGGGTCAAATGCCAGGGGCAATACAAACTTATCTTCTGAAGGAGTGTAGAGTTCAGTGGGGGGGATAAGCGAACCTGGAGGGTGACTGAGCAGACAGACACCATCCTTGGGCATCACATGAGTGATCAAGAGGTGCTAGTTTATACATTTACAGAAGGGAGAAGTTGACTGAAGAAGGCTTACTGGACTAAGTGAAGCTTGATTTGTCCTTGAAATACAAGTAAGATTAAACAGGTGATGAGAGAAACTTTCTAGGAAGAGAGAACTGTATGGACAAAGGTGTGATGTTAGATGAGAGGAAGTATTCAGGGCACAATGAACAGGCCAGTCTAGAAATCTCAGAAGACTTGAGGGGAACTTGCACTGCAATAAAGTTGAAAATTAGATTGTGACTCAGTTGGGTAGGGGTTCGAAAAGTCATTTTAAGAGAGCTGGACATTGTAAATTGTAGCATGGGGCTGATGGGGCAGTGAGGTAGTAGAAACACACAGTGTACATACATACTCCCAAATGACTATTCCTTATAGAGACGGGACTCCGTTACTTGGAGAATCTAAAACCAAAATTGATGCTAGAAATATTTTATTTAAAAAAAAAAACAACTTTGTTCTGTGTCATAGCCTTCCAAATGAGGAAAAGTAAACATTAGTAAGTATTATACATTGCATTCATAGAAAACGTGTACAGACCACTCATTTGCTGAATATACTCCCTTGAGATCTGTGGATAGCGGGGGTTTGCTCAGTAACTCATTCTCCTAGTGTGGTGGTTTAATGATGTGTCCAATATCTTCACCTTGTTTGTAAGGAGCAGGGCTGGCATAAGTCCTTTGAAAAATTCTGTGCAGTCTGATATTTTAAAAATAATACAAGCATTTTAACTGATGTAAATTTAACTGATTTGTTGCATGGAGGCATAGGGAGGATGCAAGCCTCCATCAGACTTACTGACCACCTTTCAGATTGCCTGTCTTTCATTTCCTTCTCCCCCACTTCTTGTAAGCATCAAAACTTTGCATGGCTGCTGCTGCTGCTGCTGTTGTTAATTCATAATTTAAAGTACACTCTCCCCCACCCCTGAGGTCCTCTGGAGCAGATCCTGGCTCCTTCCTGGTGGGACTGGAAGGAGGGGCATCTGTATAGAAGGACTTTCCGCTATTTGCCAGCACTCAGAGCCTTGATTGTTCTGCCTTTGTCCCTGCACAGTTGGTAGCTGTGGAAATCTATCCCTGGCTGAAACTTTCCCTGAAGAGCCCTTGGGGAACAAATAGAAACATTATATGATTAGCCACATTGTTTTCATTATTAAACAAATCTACATAAAAGGGTAGCAATTAACAGCTTTATCTGCCTGAACTTAGACACCTATCTCTCCTCTTCCCTCCCTAGTCCCACTTGAAACGGATAACAATTAACTGTTGCTGGTTTTAATGTCAGCAACTGACAACTCCAAATTGGGAATAGGCACTTCTCCTGGTTGATTGACATGTAGCCCTCTGACACATTCTTATGTAGTTTTAGGGCAAATTCATGCCCTGGGGTTAGAGCCAAAGGGCTTGTCAGAACACTGACTTTAATAGCTGCAATATACAACTTAAATGACATCTAAGACCTTAGCTTCGGTGGATCTTTTAGAACCTGAGGAATTCTCCAAGGCAGTGGAATTTATACTTAATGGACAAGCTTAGAAATTGTAAGATTTTTGTCTAAGTATATAGATGTATAATTGACTTTATGATACAGTTGTTTATATCAGTTTATCTGTAGCATACGTTAGTCCATGAAAAACTTAATGATTTTTAAAATAATTCCAAAATTGATTTTTTTTGGCAAGTGTTGTAATTTTTTTTTTTTTTAACTAATCCGACAGTTGATTTCTGAGTGTATGATCTATGATTTAACGAAGGGAATGGGAGGGACCCTTTTCATCTTATTCAGAGGACAGATGGTATTTTCAGGATTTTGTTAACTTTCATGTAGTGAAACCTGTTTTAATGAATTCAAGAAATTAGAAATTGAAATTGGGTCTTTGGGCTTGTTTTCCAGCATAGTCATGAAGACATGATATATAGTGAGGCTGTTGGTTTTTCTTAATTTTTTTTTTTAATGTCTGGAATAAATGACTACATATGCAATTTGTGCATGTATAGAAACCTTGTTGACATTGCTGCAGAACTAAGTCCGTGTCTGGACCATCAGGACTCTGTATTCCCCACCACCACCCTCCCCTTCCTCTCCCTCCTTATCATGCACACACAACAGACACTCATTATTTGGAAAATTGTTTATAAGAAAATCTCCTTGCTTTAAAATATGTGTTGTCATATCTTCAAAATCTCACAATTAGAAATTGTCATTCCTGAATTCCCTGTTTACTTTGGTCCTCTTAATCTCTTTTGAGTCAGTTCTGGAAATTCAGTTAAACATTCTGAATTAAACTTTGATATTTTACTTGTTTTCTTTGCATCACTGTTGCTCTTTCCTGCTTGTTGTAGGGTCTCCTCTCCTCTCAGTTTCCCTCTTCACGTTGCTATATCTCAGAATTACGTGTCCCTCCTTTTTATTCTCAGTTTTCTCCTCTCTTTGAGCAGTCGCACCCACTTCAGTGGCGGGTATCCCAGGACAAGAACTCTAGCCTTGATTTTTTCTTTAAATTTGGATTTATACTAACAATTTTTATTGTTTATCTCCTTGCACTATGGATATTCCAAATGAAATTCATCCAGTTCAGTTAAATATTCATTGGCAACCTCCCACAAATGTGCAATGCATTGGGTCCACAACAGGAAAGGATATCATTCCTGTCTGGAGGGCACTTACCTGTATGAGCATAAATAATATCTGTGAAGGGTGGAAATTCTAACTATAGCTCACATTTAGCTCCTCCTCTTTTCATTCTCTGTGTTTTACAGAGTGCTGACCTTCCAACTAATTCTGAACCTAATTTGTTTTCCAAATTTTACTTAGTGAAGCTGTATTAATCTTTCTCGAACACATTTGATCTTACTGAATCATTCCTCTACTTATAGATTTGTGATTGCCTTTAAGTTAAAGTTCAGCAGGTCATGGGAAACTCATTTTAACCTTAGAAATACTTTTTTAAAAGTGATATATGATTGTTTTCCCTAATAATATCAAGAATTTAACATGTTCTATCCATTATACATCACACCAACCTTCCCATCATGTAGTAATTTCTGCAGCCTCATATTTATTTTAAATTCTTTTAAAACATAGCAGTTATTTTTAATATGACATAAATTAATAACATTTTATTAACCTCCATGCTCAACTTTATTTCTCATATTGCATTCACTCTAAGTTGCCTCCTTTAACAGCTTTTAAAAAAAATTAATCGAGGGTCTCTGGGTCCACAGGCTTTGCATTTCTGACATATTTTTGTTTGTCCACCCCTTAAAAACTTGATTATTAAGCTTTTGTGTTTTAAGTTAGTTCCAGACTCATATGCAATTATAAGAATTAAGAAAAAGTGAACTAGTGGCCAATCCTTCCTAATCATCCATACCCTCTCCCCCAATCCCCCCGTTCTCATAATTTTAATCTTAATGTGTACAAAAAAAAAAAAGATTATGTGTACAAAAGTGATCAACCTTGGCCTTTAGGAAGTATTATCCATCAAATGTGTGGATTATAATTCAACAAGATTTTTATTCTCACAAAGCTCAGCTCATCTTCCATTAGAAAATAAAGGGAAAAACTTGGTAGGAAAAAATTAAGATATTCTATGTTGCTCTTACCTTTGAGTGATAATTTAACTAGTTATAAAAGTCTTAGTTGACAGTTGCTTTATCCTTAGTACATTGGAGATGTTTCTTCATTATGTTCTTGCATCAGTGGTTGTAATATCTTGTCTGTGGTGAGTTTCATTGTTACTTTTTAAAGAAGTAATATGCTTTTTGTATCTGAGAGTTTTTACATGTTCTCTTTATCCTTGAAGTTATGAAGTTTTAATGCTTTGTCTTAAATGTTTGTCTTTGTGTTATTATGCTTGGTATCTAGAGTTTACTTTTTAGTGTGTATGTTTAGTTGCTCAGTTGTGTCTCTCTGTGATCCTGTGGACTATTGCCAGCCAGGCTCCTCTGTCCATGGCATTTGCAAGGTAAGAATAGTGGAAATAGTTGCCATTTCCTTTCCATACTTTTCTTAAAGAGTAAACTTAATTGTTGCCTTTTTATACTTTAAAGTTTTAATCATGTTTTGGTATAGAACTTATATTGTCTTGTGTCCCCAGCAGGCCATGAATTCTTTGAAGTCTTCTAAGTGTTCCCACAGCATCTAATAGTTTAGTTTATGGGTTAGCAGTGATTTAAATACAATGTGGAAAGGACTTCCCTAATATGGAACAGGATACAGTAGTGGATATGCTGGCTTGGCTAGTCAGAATTGTGGATTGCAAGCAACAGAAACCACTTGTTGCTAACTTAAGTATAGAAAATGAGCTTTTTTTGGAGACCATAAAGTAGTTTATATAGTCATCGGGAAGTCATCATCTTCTTCTTAAAAAAAAAGAAGGTTGGAAAAATCAGCAGAGATCAATAGAGGATGAGCAGCAGAAATATACACAGTCATGCTGCAAGAACGGTCTACTTGGATTGTGGCTGTGGACACCACTAGCGCAATAATGGTCACCTCTGTGACTTAGTGCTGACATTGGACACTGCTGTTGCTCCCAGTGTATCATATGAATGTATTATAGTCTCCTCTGTCTTTGCATCCAGTACTCAAGATTCAAATTCACAGGCAGATGCATCTAATTGTCAGACTCTTGCTCCCAAGTCTATACCTTAGCTGCTGAAGACTGATGAGAAGGTGTATATGGCCTCTTCACCACTGTCGTGGAAGCATCTATGTTTATATATTCATAGTGGCAATAAAGCCAACTGAAGATTAAAACTGAATGCCCCACCTCTTTCCACCTCCTGTTCTCAGCAATTCTGCTGTGCATTTTTCTTGTCTCAGTGAAAGCCATTGCCCTCTCTGTAGTTCCTCAAACTGGAAACCTTCTTGTCATCATTAATGCCCTTTTGTATTTTTTTTTCTTTTTATCCAGTAATCACTGAGTTATGCCGGTTTTATTTCCTTTTCTTCAAATTTTCAAATCCTTGTCTTTATGTGCTATACATATCCATTTCCACTGTAATTTATCTTGACTCAGGCAGTATATGGGTTTGGGAAAGAATATAGATTAATGACAGGCCTAAAAGTCAGGCAGATTTATGTTTGAGGCTCATTTCTGCCACTTACTATGTGTTTGACCTTGGGCAAATTATTTAACATCTCTCAATTTTAGTTCAATTGTCTATTAAAGGGAATAATGGCATTACAGAGTGGTTGGAATATTTAAATAAGATAATGTGCATAAGGTACTTAAGTACAGTGTCTGACATTAGAAGGTGCCAGTTAATGTTAGTGCCTGGTAGTTCCCATCTTCTCATTAAGTTGATACAACAACCTTGTAAGTGGTTTTACTGACTCCAGACTTGCTTCAACTCAGACTCATTCTCCTTATTACATCCACAGCTGCTTCTTTAAAGGAAGAACTGGTTCATGTTATCCCCTTGAGCCTGACTAAGTTGCTGTAGGAAACAGATGGCATTATCTTATAATGGGTGATTAAAGAAAGTTAGGGCACAATAAAAGAAAAGAACAAGAGATAGACAAATCAGGGATATTACCAGCAGAAGGACGTTACTATTCTTAGACTTGAAGGGCCAAGGAGAGCAGAGAGCAGTTACTACAGAGATGTGGGCTCTTATTATAGAAGAATCAGAAGTAAAACATAGCCAGTGCCACCCCTCACCCCTGCAAGGGGAGAAGCATGCTCATTGTCATTCTGACTCCACTCTCCTTCCATCTTCTGATCTCCAGTTGGTGCCTCCTATGGCTGAATCCATGTATAAGTCAAAAGACAAAGGACTTTCATTGGGGAAATTCATGGTTGTCAGCCTACTGGGTCATGAAGCTGAGTAGAGAAGGGTAAAAAGTGAATCTGGAGCTGCTAATGGGGAATGCAGAAAACATCTCTTTTTCAAATACCTTTCAGTAGCTTCCCATGATTCTAAGAGTATCATGGCCCTTGTTTCAGGATCCTTCAGGTTTGTCCTTTGCATACATCTCCAGTTTCGTTGCTTGATTCTCTCAGCATTGGCATTTTAAACACCTTAATGTAAAAGAACTGTTAGATCTTTGAACTTATCATACTGCCCCATATTTTGTTTCAACTTTGTACATGTTCCTTCTCTTTGTAAATCTTCCCTCCCTCCCCTTCTATTCTTTTCATCTGGTAAATTCTTAACACTTCTTCAGAGTTCAACTTCCTTTAAGAAGTTTTTGTATGTCCCCAAAGCACTTCACCCCACTCCAGTACTCTTGCCTGGAAAATCCCATGGATGGAGGAGCCTGGTAGGCTGCAGTCCATGGGATCACGAAGGGTTGGACATGACTGAGTGACTTCACTTTCACTTTTCACTTTCCTGCATTGGAGAAGGAAATGGCAACCCACTCCAGTGTTCTTGCCTGGAGAATCCCAGGGATGGGGGAGCCTGGTGGCTGCCGTCTATGGGGTCACACAGAGTCGGACACGACTGAAGTGACTTAGCAGCAGCAAAGCACTTCATAGTTGGGACGGTTATTATAATTACTTGTTTACTTTCTTGTTTATAAGTGTTTCCTGAGTACCTGATGTACTATATCAGGTTAAGAGGGTGCTGATTATAGTTGAATAAAGTGAATGAGTCAAAGAAGATTTTTCAGAGGAGCTCTTATAGCTAATTTTTTTTAAGTTTTCAGAAGATCTGTAGAACTATAAAACTTATTTCTTCTTGATTTATTTCCATGTCATTGCTGAATTGTCATTGTACAGCCTAGAGAAGGGATCTGATTTTCTGAGACTCAGTTGGACAACTGATAGGTTTTGAAAAATCTGTGTGTACTGTCAATTCACTAGCCTCTTTTATTATTTTGGGATACTTTGTTGAAGTTAATGGCAATGAAAAAATATTCAGTTCCTGCCATTAATATGTTACGTACCCTGTGAATACAATAAAATATGGAACTTGACCTTTGGGAGATTAACATTAAAAAAACCCCCAAAAACCCCTTGAAGCCCAAGAGATACTTTTCTGTAAATTTTAAGTTGCAAAGTGTAGTAGAAATTCAGTAACATAAAAGTAATCTTTTATGTTTGATTTTAGTAAGATACAATGATGTATCTTACTTTATAAAGGCTTTCTGTGACTTACAAACCAAGAGAAGAATTATATAGTATATTTATTACAACATGGATTGGAAATGTTTATAAAGTAAATAATCTCCTTTATACATGTAAGTAAAACATTTATAAGGAGTTCCCTGGTGGTTCATGTAGTAAAGTGGTAAAAAATTCATCTGCCAATGCAGGACACATGGGTTCATTCCCTGGGTCAGCAAGATTCCCTGGAGAAGCAAACAGCAACCCACTTCAGTATTTTTGCATGAGTAATCCCATGGACAGAGAAGCCTGGTGGGCTACAGTTCATGGGGTTGCAAAGAGTTGAAGAATTGGACATGACTTAGTGACTGAGCATGCATGCAAAATATTTACAACTTGATGTCACAGTTTCCTTTTGAGAGTGTAGAAATCTGATATAATGATGAAACAGACTTTATATATCAGATATCATAAACTATTACTATTACCAAAGTAATAATTAAAATCACTGTTGCTAAAGTAATGACTAAAAATGGCTAATAAGAGTTTTTTAAAATAATGCTTATTGGGTACTTATATGCCTGATAGTACACTAACTTATTATATACATTATATTGTTTAATCCTAAGTGCAAACCTAGGAGACTAAGTGCAAACCTATAGTGCAAATCTATAGCATAGTCCATCTTTTTTAAATGAAGAAATTGAGATTAAGAGTGCCAGTTAAGTTTCTCTCAGTTGCAAGTGAAATAAATTTAGTGAAAACTAGTTTAAACAAAAAGTCCCACTTAACTGAGAAATCCAAGGGTGGAAGTCAGTCAATTGTAAGTGGGTATAGAGATATAGAGACTATCATCAAAATATTTGCTTTCTCTCCATCTTTTATCTTTGTTTTTTCTTGGCTTAATACTGCAGCCAGGATCTGATAGAAGTCTTGGTCAAGATAAGATGCTCATTGGCACCCCAGAGCTGAATCCTCCAAGCATAAAAAGAACCACTTTCCCTGTTCCTCCTCTTTATTATTACTGTTGTTATTTTAAATGCCCTCTCAGGGTAGTCTTTATTTTGTCCTACTTGACTGTTTTACTCATCTCTCACCAACAGCAGTGGCCAGGATCAGGTAGCATGATGGATTACCATGCAGCAATGACTTGGAGCAGAAGATAATTATGCAAAAGCACCAATAAAAGGGAGATAGAAAGTATGCCAGAAAAACAAATTATACATGCCATTCCCTCTGCTTTCAGAGAGGGCGAATTAGCTTGCTAAGCTCGTCAGTAGGATAAGAAAGTGAAAGTCGCTCAGTCATGTCCGACTCTTTGTTGCCCCATGGACAATACAGTCCATGGAATTCTCCAGGCCAGAATACTGGAGTGGGTAGCCTTTCCCTTCTCCAGGGGATCTTCCCAACCCAGGGATCAAACCCAGGTCTCCCGCATTGCAGGCTGATTCTTTACCAACTGAGCTATCAGCGAAGCCCAGTCATTAGTAGAGCGGTGATTAAAACCCATGTCTGCCCATGCTCAGAGTTCTAGACATTAAGCATATTAAAGTTACTTTTTTATTCCTTCTTCCTGGTATTAGTTTTATGATTGTTTCACATTTTCAAGATGTTAAAGCCAAGACAGCCATTGCAAAAATTGTAAAGATTTCTTTGGAGCGTTTCCTCTGGAACTTACTTTCCTGATTTAGAGGCTAGATATTACAATGGATAGTTTCTGTTCTGTTTTTCCTCACAGACCAGTTTCTTTAAATAGCACTCTATATGAATGGTCTTTATATAATATTTATAGTTTAGCACCATTCATGACCTGAATTCATGAAATATATAATTCTGGATGAGGCTTCCAGGTTCTTTCTGGATGCAAGTAAATACTTTCATTTACTGACTAAATGCCAAGATTTTTTCACAGGATCGATTGTGACCCTAAGAGAATGTTAGTTTAATGAAAGAGAGCAAACTTTTCTTCTCCCTAGCGTAAACCCTCACTCATTTCTCTGAATATTGAGAAAAGATCAGCATAAGATGGCGACTCCCTGTTTTATGTACAGTTCCGTGGCCATCACAATCTTATGGCTGTCACTTCTTATTTATTCATTTAACAGCATTTCTCTTCTAGAGCTTAAGGGAAACAAAAGTTGTGCTTAGAAAATTTCTTCTTCTCCTTCTCCCTTTTTCTTTCTCTTAGCCTTGTGGAAATGTAACCATGCCTTCTCAGTTTGGATGAAGGTTGATGGCACTGAGCTTTTTGATGTTTATGCACGGTCTATTCTAGGCAGAGATGCTACTGTGAATAAAGAGAAAAACACACCTAGCCCACCAGGATCTTTAACGAGGAGATGAGAAAAGTAAAAATAAAACACTATTAAGTATAGACAAAAATACTATCTGACTCCTGTTCTCATCCTTCCTCCAATTTTTGGATATCTGTTTTTATCACTTTTAGCTAATGCTGTCTTCACAAACCAAGTACTAGTAATTAAACGGGGATCGAAGGACTGTCAGTAGGAAAAACAAAAATCAATGAGCAAATACAGATATTGCATTACCTTTTAGTCTCCTAATGACTGTTTTATTTTTCCTTGTTCCAGAACTCACTGTTAAGTGAGTTCAGCTTATTGGTAGAGAATGCAAGATTCATAAAGTTATTTTCATTCGTTAAAAGCTTCAGTGGAGAAGGAGGCCCTTTAAAAATTAGTCTTGTTTTCCCAGTCCATTCTTTTTCATGATTTGTGTCTTATTTTCCTGGTGTAGATGATAGCCATAGGCAGCTTTTCAGAAAGAAGCAACTTGAAGCACATTAAAGGTATCATCCAGAAAAATGAATGATGAGGGAACAATAGTAGGACTTTGATAAAACTTAGTGTTTTGTTTTAATTTTTTTTCTGTGTGTTTTGAATAAGCACTTGATCCTTGAACACCGCAGAGGTTAGGGGCACTTGACCATCTGCACATTCAGAAACCTGTATAACTTAGAGTTGGTGCCCCCTCCCCTCAGTTCCTCTTCATCGGTGGTTCCATATCAATGGATTCCACCAGCTGTGGATCGTGTAGTACTTATTGTTGAAACATCTGCCTGTAAGTGGACCTGTGCAGTTACAACCAATGTGGCTGAAGGGTCAGCTGTGTTTTCAGTTGTGTTGGAGAGACTCAAAGAGATGAAAAGATAGTTTTCTACTAATTATATTTTTAAATTTCTTCCTTCATTTTTAATGAATGGTTGACTGGCTCTTTCATTATAGGCAGTAGGTTGGCACAGGGTGGCACCTCTTGCCCCTTTAAGTAGGTGTTACCAGATGCATGGTCTTGTTCCCTCTAGCCAGGGTTTGATTCAGCTTTTTTCTTTCTTGGATGTGTTAATCACAGAAGCTGGTAATGATGAAATTTCAGTCACCCTGCTTCTAGCTTGGACATACAGATGCGAGTGAGGAATCAGCATTTGTTTTAATCCACCAAGATTTGGGGTTTGGTTTTTACTGTTTTGTATCCCTGCCTCCTGACAGATACAGTTCTGATAGCAACAAGGGATGTTTTTGTTCCAGGCCACCCTTTCCCTTTGTTTATGAGACAGTAAATGCTTAATTACATGCTTAAGAGGTAAGTAAAGCAAACAAGGTTAAGTCCCTGTGTTGTTCTTCATTACATTAAATTGCTTTGTAAAATCACCCTCTGCTGTAAAAAATATCTTTGATATTTGTCAAACCAGAAACCAGTAGAGGATTTTCATTGCAAGGAAAATTTGTTTCTATTTTCTCTTAAGATAATTCTGTTTATGTTTTTTCTTGATTTAAAAAAAAAAAAATGCTTTTCCTTCCATCTGTCTACTCAAGAGGACAGATTTCTAACCAGAGAGAGTGAAACAATTACTGTTAACAAGGAATTGAGTTCCAAGATAGTTGAAGAGATAGAAAAAGGGCACCTGGGCATTTTCAACAAGCTCAGGTTCCCAAGTCCAGACAAAGTGTGCTTCATGTTGCAAAGGTATGACCAGATTTCCACCCCATTGAGAAGAGGAAAGCAGACACTGTAATAACACCTCCTTCTTTCTTTCTCTCTCTCTCTCTTTTGGCCTAGAGGAGAGCTGGTGGAAAGGAGTGCCCCCACTAAGGTATTATATTTCCCAGTCTGTCTCAGAGCGTCCTGTCTCCATTTCCCGTGCATTGAGGGCTCGTTCACCCTCCGGCCATTTCCCACCAGTTTTTACTCTTTTCTAGATACAGCACACAGAAACTCCTGACAGCTGACAGACTCCCCATTGAGCCCTACCTTTTCATGTAGGAAAAGGGGGAGCAAATGAGGAAAACTTGTCTTGAGAGTCTGCAGATTTTCATACCCAAGGAATGTGTTGACCACATGCATCTTAAACCAGACGAACAATGTTTGTTCAGCCCTTCAACTTGCCAGTGTGCAGCCCAGTCTATTCCATGCTTGGAAGCAAAAATTCAAAACCAGATTTTCTAGATGTTTCTACCAGTCATCTGCTCAAATGCAGTGGAGTTGTTCACGCACAGTCACTTACATATTATATTTTTCATTATGGCATAATTTATCTGTAGGAGACATTGATTTTCACAATGAATTCCTTATCTTAAAAATTTCTTGGCCTTTATATGGAACTGTAGCTACTTCATTATAATTATTATAGGCAAGGCCATGACTGAGTTGTTAGGATTACAGAGTAGACTTTGGTCTTCTCATATGATTTCCCAGTAATACGGAGATGATGCATTTTGTGTTTATCTTCCCTTTGTACCAGCTGACTAGGATATTCCAGAGTTTGTTCTTCTGTCGGTTCTCTATACCTGATAGCAGGTGTAGTTAGTGCTTAAAACCTGAATGTCAAGGTAGTTAGCAGAACTCTCAAAACTTTTCCTGCAGATTGTTTCCTCAGGGAGAATTTGATTCCTTTTGAGCCTAATATCTACTGCCCATAGTTGAGTGAATCTAGGAGAAAAACATCTGGCCTAATTTATTATATTCAGGCATAATTCAATAATGCTAAATCACAACTTATGGGAAAAATCTAACTGAGACTTCATAAAAGCACTAATTTAGAGTTGGTTAATAGGTAACTTACTTGTATTTCTTTCAAAGGGATAGATATTTTGATCATATTGGAACTAATAATTTTTCTTCATTCTGACATCTAAAGGTGGCATTATGGTATAATGAGCTTGCGGCCTGGTTGTATGCAAAACTCAGCTGGTAAAATCAGGACTGAGGAAGGCTAAAAAGCAAATAGGGACTATCTGATTTCATAAAGAATCTTTTGTTGGCAAAGGTAAGTTTTAATGTTCCATTGCCTCCTTAAAGAGACTCAGCCTATACCTCATATCAACAAATATGGGCTGATTGAAACCAGTTCTGTTTGCTTTGTGCCCTGATAAATATGGCCTTCATTCCTCTGGCACTTAGTTTAAGAAACAGGACCAGAAAGGAGGGTTGGATGGAAAATTGGAAAACTTGGCTAATTTTAAGGTAGGTAATACATCAAGTAGAATATTAAAGTAATTGCCCCAAGAATGTATTTAGTGTAAATTGTGTTGCAGATATTTTAATTATATCTTAATTACTTGAGTACAGTAAATTTGGTGGGAGATCTTTGACTTGGCTTTTAGTATAAATAGTTATGGTAGATTTTTATGCATGCTTTCCTTTACAGACAGGAAAACACATATCACAGAAACCTTTGGTCTATAGAAGGTCTGTAGGTTATATCACTGAAATATTGGTGTACCTGCTTCATATTTTTAAATGTTGGCCCTCTTTCTGAAGCCTGGGATTCAGAAATTCTTTTAACTATTATTCATCAGAGTTGCGTTCTGGGTAAAGACTTCTTATTGTGGGAATTATTTATAGCTTTGCCTGGAGAGTTCCTAATTTTATACAATTGTTTAATCTTTTAACTATTGTCTCTGGATGATCAAAGTGCATGCCTGACAAAGGACTAACTCTGAATTTCTGAGTTTTATTTGGTTAAGAATTGGGGTTACCAATGAAAAAGAAGTAAGTTTTCATAATAGCTATTCTGTTACTGAGAGTCTTCCCAGGTGGCTCAGTGGTAAAGAATCCTCCTGCCAATGCAATAGATGCAGAAGACGTGAGTTTGATCCCTAGGTCAGGAAATCCCCTGGAGGAGGAAATGGCAACCCCACTCCAGTATTCTTGCCCGGAGAAACCCATGGACAGAGGAGCCTGATGGACTATAGTCCAGGAGGTCACAGAGAATCAGATCCAACATAGTGACTAAACAACAAAACTTCAGTATCTGCAGAAATAGAATGTTCCCCATTAAAATCAAGGTAGAGAAGAGTATTTTTCAAAAGAAGAGAGTAATATGTTCACAAAACAAGAAGTCTAATACATCACCTCTTCCTTACCATTTATTTATCTTGTTTTCATTCATTAGGTATAAGTTTTTCCATGTGCCAGGTAATTGGATATAAAGCAATGACCAAAAAAGAAACAAAATACCATGATGACCATCATTACTTCCACGGACTCGGACTTATAACATCATCACTGGAATAGGATAGGGAAGGGTCATTTCTATGTAGACTAAACTAGCATTTTGAATGAAGATAAAAAAGACATGGGTTAGTCTCCTTTGTAAGTCATTTCTAAATGAATTTGATGCTTCCCACCCTCCCCTCCTCAGCAATAGTAAACCAAAGGATAAGTGTCTCTAGAGATGATGATGGCATGTTTTATTGTATTTCATTTTGGTGTGTGTGTGTGTTTGGTAAATATTTGTTAAATCAATGAATTATTGAGGAGATGGTGCTGTTGTTTAGCTCCAGTCAGGAGAAGAGTAACTATTAACTGTGACAAAGCAAGCATCATTGTTTTTGTCATTCTTCAACATTTAAGAGGTCAGAATCAAATAATCCCATATAACAAAGTCATTTTCTACAATTATCTCAAGATATATTCTGCAACTAATTCCTTCTGGCAGCTGCATCTGGATGCTGTGTCATTTCAAGCTAGTCTGTAAGGATAACACTGAAGAATTCTGACTCAGATTGAATGATGAATAATGTTTGCTTTGGAAAAAATTCAATATACCTGAATTTTATTTTCTCTACTGTGCTTTACAGTAGAGGGTCTATAAATGTGTCTGCTGTTGTTTGAATATTCATTTTTATTTTGTTTTGAAATTGATTTTAAATTAAATATTATATAATTTATATTATATATGTATATATTATATGTTTGATGATATAAAGATGATCTTAATATACAATTTAAAGATTATGAAAGTAATTTGTGCTTCTAAATACAAAAATATTTTAAGAATATGAAATTTCCTCCTTCAGCTTTTACTTTTCTGCCACTGTCCAGGGTAACAATTGTTAGATGTTTGAATATTTTTATCTGGTGTGAATGTGTGTGTTGGGGGGGTTGTGGGTGTATTTGTATGTACACCACATGTACTTGTATATATGCCTCTTATATATGTATTATTTTTAAGCTTGTTTATATTTTTTACTCATCACTTTCTAGTGGATATCCTTCCATATCAGTACATGTTTTCCTTCCAATGTCTGTGTATTATTTTGTGGGATGTATGTGCCTTCATTTATTTAACCTTCTCTCTCTTAGATTGTATTTTTTAAAAAACAGTTTTAGAATGATGTTTTATTGAATGTGCAGGATGAGCTGAGGATTTCTGTATGATAAATACCTAACGATAGACTGAAAGTGAAAGTCGTTCAGTCATGTCCGACTCTTGGTTAGCCTTTCCCTTCTCCAGGGGATCTTCCCAAGCCAGGGATCAAACTCAGGTCTCCCGCATTGCGGGTAGATTCTTTACCAGCTGAGCCACAAGGGAAGCCCAAGAATACTGGAGTAGGTAGTCTATCCCTTCTCCAGTGGATCTTCCCGACCCAGGAATCGAACCGGGGTCTCCTGCATTACAGGTGGATTCTTTACCAATTGAGCTATCAGGGAAGCCCAGAATGATAGATTTGAAAAATGGGACCACTTACCTTTTTACATTTTCATAGTACTGTTCAATTACCCTCCAACTAAATTTGGACTTTTTGCTACAAGGTATCATGTGGTGGTGGTGAAACACTTGTAGTTCAGGAGCATGAGTTTGAATCTCCCCTCTGCTTGTTACTTGGGACTAGCCTGGAATAAGTGATTTAATTTATCTGTATCTCAGTTTTCTCATGTACAGAAAAATAATACCTACCTTGATTGGTGACTATGAAAACTAAATATTTTAATGTAAGTCAGGTTCTTATAAAAGTATCTCATGTATTTTTATTAAAAACTCTTCCCAGTATTATGTAAGTACTATCTGCTATTGTTAACATGAACACCTTGTAAGGATTCCCAAGATAAGGAAACTTTGGGTCTCAGCTGATTACTCCGTCATAATGTTATGCTCAAGAGAACACTGACCTTGACCAGAGACTTCCATATGGACTGGTGTTTATTCTCCTACATGTGGACAAAAATACAAATTAAGCTTCCTAATTTTCATATTATCTTATTCTGCTGCTGCAAGTCTGCTTTTCAGAGTTGTCATATCTATCTGTAGTGCGTGCATGCTAAGTCACTTCAGTTATGTACGACTCTTTCCAACCCCATAGACTGTTGCCCTCCAGGCTCTGTCCATGGGATTCTCCAGGCAAGAATACTGGAGTGGGTTGCCATGCCCTTCTCCAGGGGATCTTCCCAAGTTAGGGACTGAACCCACATCACTTATGTCTCCTGCATTGGCAGGCAGGCTCCATACTGCTAGCGCCACCTGGAAAGTCCATTTACCTTTAGTAGTAAAGTATAAATAAACTCCAAGTTGTCATTAGGATATATACTCTTTAACTTAATCGTATTAGATCTTGGGAATACTGTCTACCTGATTAGTCTCAAGTATTATATTTTTGGCACCCCACTCCAGTATTCTTGCCTGGAAAATCCCATGGACGGAGGAGCCTAGTAGGCTGCAGTCCATGGGGTTGCTAAGAGTCGGACATGACTGAGCGACTTCACTTTCACTTTTCACTTTCATACATTGGAGGAGGAAATGGCAACCCACTCCAGTGTTCTTGCCTGGAGAATCCCAGGGACGGGGGAGCCTGGTGGGCTGCCGTCTATGGGGTCGCACAGAGTCGGACACGACTGACGCGACTTAGCAGCAGCAGCAGCAGCATTATATCTTTGAGCTTCCCTAGTGGCTCAGACAGTAAAAAAATCTGCCTACAGTGCAGGAGACTTGGGTTCAGCCCCTGGGTCTGAAAGATCCCCTGGAGAAGGGCATGGCTACCACTCCAGTATTTTTGCCAGGAGACTTCCATGGACAGCGGAGCCTAGTGGGCTACAGTCCATGGGGTCACAAAAAGTCAGACATAACTGAGCGACTAAGCACACACACACATTATATTTTTATGTTATGCTTAGATTTTGTGAGAGCTTCAGCAATATGAACATGTATGCTCTGTGTTTGCTTTTGTGAAACTCTCATTGAGGACCCTGCCTGTTACCACCCAGTGCCTCTGTATGAATTTCACTTGACATGATCCTCTTAGTTTTAGGGATAGGAAACTTGATCTTCTCTGACAAACCAATGTTTCTTTCATGAAGCTAATAGGACTTAACTGGTTGTTTGTCTCTACATTTTAGCTGCCTTAGAATTAGCACCGTATTCTAGGTCAGAATCACAGCAGCTTGATCACAGGGCATGATTTCCTAGTTTTGAAGTATTCCCTATATTTTCTTCTTTAAACTAGTGCCTATTTCTTAAAAGAACATATAATAAAGTAATAGAGAGGTTATAGCCCATGTTTTAGATGAGATAAGAAATGATAAAATGTGAGCTTGACAAACAAGACACTGAGAAAAATCTGCAGATATGATCAGGGGTGCTGCTCATAACCGTGGGGAAAGCCGCAGAGAGCAGGGGGTAATTTTCCAAGAGCTGAAGCACTTGGTGACCACAGACTTTGGGAGAGTCAGATGAGCACGCCTGCATTTTAGTTGCCTCACCTCTCGTAAAATGAGGCTGTTACTACTTCCCATGATGATAAAGTGGTGGTTGTGAGGATCGAGTAAGCTTGTATTTATGTTAGAACAGAATTTGGTGCAGGGTAGCTATTGGGTATTTTCTATTGTTATTATTATTAAAAAAAAACAAGAAAAACTTTTTGAAATTACAGACTGTAGGGCTTTATCTCAACTCTCAGTAAAATTCTACAGAGCATTATTAAACAGAAATGGAAGTAGTGATCCCTGGAAGGCATTGTGGATTCTCTAAGTTAATTCATGTCAAACTAAATTAATTTATTTTTGATAGGATTATTAGACATACAGCAGGAGGATGCGCCTGGTGGAGCGAAATTTCAGCCAGTCATTTGACGTATTCTCTTGTGGGACTCTTTTAAAACTGATGGGCAAATATGAACTGGGCGATAGTATAATTAAATGAATTTTTAGCAGATTGAGCTTCTATAGGCAAATTATACTGATTGGCTCATCAGTATCATTTTGAAAGGAGATCCCAGTGGCAGCCACATGGTTTGTGGCTTTGTTTTTCCTTGCATTATTCTCCTGTCAGGAATAACTTGGAGGAATCTGTCAAATCATGCTTGTCACATGTGTGGATTCACAAAATAAAAAGGGAAACTGAACAGTTGGACAAGGGAATAATGATTCCAAAAGAAGTTTGGAAGCTTGGACGAACCACCTGCACCTAAAAAGATGAAATTTAACTCAGATAAATATTTCTCCAGTTTGTGGATAAAGCAAAATTTACCTGTTACCTTAAATAATCAAATATTAGAGGATAATGGGATTTCAGAGCCTGCAAAAATGGATTGAAACAAACACTAGTGCATAAAGATACATTTCTGTCTGGTGAGTTTGGAAAATATACCACAGAATTCGCATGTGGTTTCAGAAGCAAATGTTGAGCGATCTGGAAGTTTTTGTTGATTGACAGTGTGAGGACTGCTGAAAAAGAGCAAGTGTTCTGTTAGATTGTATTAATGTAATTATATGAGCTAGAGAAATGGAAGTAATAGGTTTACTATACAGATTATGTTTCAGTCAAACTACATTTGGAATATTTATCAATGGTATTTAACTAATTTGCTTTAATTAGGGTAGTTCTTAAAGATGTGAATTACAGATGACATTAGCAAATTCAAGAATATTCAAGGAAGGATGATTTGGGAGGTAGTCTGCAAGCTATTTCGGAGAAGGCAATGGCACCCCACTCCAGTACTCTTGCCTGGAAAATCCCATGGATGGAGGAGCCTGGTAGGCTGCAGTCCATGGGGTCGCTGAGGGTTGGTCACAACTGAGCAACTTGACTTTCACTTTTTACTTTCATGCATTGGAGAAGGAAATGGCAACCCACTCCAGTGTTCTTGCCTGGAGAGTCCCAGGGACAGCAGAGCCTGGTGGGCTGCCGTCTATAGGGTTGCACAGAGTCGGACACGACTGAAGTGACTTAGCAGCTGCAAGCTATTTTATGTGAGGATGGATGGAAGAAACCAAGGATCCATTAGCCTGAAAATAAAAGGCTGGGACTTTCCTGGTGACTCAGTGGCAAAGCATGCACTTGCCAATGCAGGAGACCTGGGTTCGATCTCTGGGTTAGGAAGATCCCCTGGAGAAGGAAATGGGAACCCACTCCAGCATTCTTGCCTGGGAAATTTCATGGAGAGGGGAGCCTGGTGGGCTACAGTCTATGGGGTTGCAAAAGAATTGGACACAACTTAGTGACTAAACAACCAAAGGGAGGCTGGGCCCCTAATAGTGTTTTCAAACAGGTGGCATTATTTCATGTGAATAAATTACTGGATCCCATTTTAGAAATTCATGTAACACAGTTACCTTACTTTAGGCTTCCATGGTAGCCAGGTGGTTGTAATTGAATATTAAATAATTGTCACATTCAAAGGCAAAAACCAGGACTACATAGCAGAAGTAATAGGAAAGCAGAATTTTTGCTTGATACACAGAAGAAACATTGTAATAATCAGTAGGTTCTGAATAGGCCATCTGCAAATTTCTGTGGTATAAGAGTATTTCTTCTTCATTAAAGAGATGTCTGACTTTTTAAGACAGGTTTCATATGTATCTTCATTTAAATAATAATTAATGTTTTTCTTTTACATTTTTTGGAACATTGTGGAAATTCCAGGTCTCTCACTTGTGTTTTCTTTCTATGTGTCAGAGGAATGTCAACTGTTTGTCAAGCTTAGAAAATTACTGAGGTAGAGCAAGCTTGCCAAAATCCCCCAGGAAATTAGAAGTCATCTCTCAGTTGCATAGAATTTTACCTGCAGATTTAGGTAGTGGTCACTGTCTGAACTGTTCCAGGCTTCAGAAAACTGTCTCTGTACTGGGAGCCCTGCTCAGGTTTTAGGAGGCTGAGCCACCAAAATAATTTTACTGTGAGAATTTCCTTCTGATGGACATTCTATAGATCGTAATTGCTAGAAAGTTCATCTTTAAGTATATGTTGTTGGAAGTAAGTTGCCGCTTCTGGTATTCTCTATTTTTGCTTGATTTGTAACACAAACACAACTGGATAATTCGTCCCCACAGGGTGCTTTTCTTCCTAGATAAGAGAGCAGTGTCTGAAAGAGTGCCCTGGTGGATAATCCCTCTTGTTAAACACCGGGAGGAAGACTTTGGGTTGGTGAAAGCAGATACGGGGTGGTGCAGGTTTACATCTGAATCCACAGGGAATAAATTTGACCATGATCGGGGATGGGGCCGGTGATATGTGTCTAACCTGATTTGTAGAAACCCTAGTGCAGCTTAGGCAGGAAATTGCAAAGAAAGACTCCACCTAACGTCCATTATTATTATTATTATTATTATTTTTCTGTAGCTCCCTTCTTTGTGTTGAAAAGATTCACGTTTCTAGGCTGTGCTCAAAGGAGGCATTTTTCCCAGCCTATAGTATTTAGCTAATGTTTACTAACACATGTTGCAGTAGGCAGTCATTTGGCATCCGGAAATAATCAGTGCTTTACACTCAAGCTCCCATTTAGTCCTCACAATATTTTTCTAAAGGAGAAAATGAAGAAACTGAGTTCAAGGAGGTTAAATATCCAAGATCACTCAGCTAGTGAGTAGCAGTTCCTGGTTTATCTGACTTCCTTGTTATGCTATCAAAATTCCTAATGTGCAGCAACTCAAAACTAACTTGGTCTCCATCGAAGCCTGCTTAATGGTGCTCTAATCTGATGCTACAGACGTGAATGAGGATCAAGGTCTTCAATCGCACGAGCCTTGCAGTGGCGCTGGAAGAATATCATTAAACAGATAATGCTAATTAAGGACAGCGGTGACAGGCGCTGCCATGGGAAAGTACAGGTTAAACCATTATCTGAGAGTTCAAGGAAATATCTGATTTGTCCTGAAGTGGGAGATTGCTGAGAGGGGGTGATGAGCTGGATGGTGCATATAATGTCTTGACTCCAGGCCCACAGTTTCTATGAGAGCCTTGTGCTCAAGACAAGAAGCAATTTAACTTAGTAGAAGGAGCAGACTTCTCTTGGCTAGACCCATTGACTTCCTACTGCCAGGTTTCAGGGACTCTTTATCTTCTTGGACACCTTTTCTTCTAGGTGACGTTGGCCTGACTTTCAAAGCTTTTATAACAAAATTTTGGATCTTTTAAGTCACACATTCACAGATACTACTACAGCATGTGATTTCCCCATAAAGTGCAGGCAAGTAGAGTAGAAAAATTGTGGGTGTCATCTCTGGGGCTTCCCTGGTGGCTCAGTGGTAAAGAACCCATTTGCCAATGCAGGAGATGCAAGAGACACAGGCTCGATCCCTGGGTTAGGAAGATCTCCTGGAGAAGGAAACAGCAGCCCTCTCCAGTATTCTTGCCTGGGAAATCCCATGCACAAAGAAGCTGGTGGGCTACAGTCCATGGGGTTGCAAAGAATCAGACACGACTTAGCGACTGAACAACAGAGTATCATTTTTTATACCCTTAACTAGTAACCACATATGGTAGAAGTGAAAACCACCTCATTGAGGTATAGATATTGGGCGCTGGGCAAGGTATTATCACTTTTTATGTGATTCATTTTCTTATCTGAATACTACCAGCCATTCAAATTCATGTCTCATCAAAATGACATGGACCTTTGAGGTTTCTCAAGAAGAGTGGAAATAGAGAATGTTAAATATATGAAGGCAGGAGGAGAAGGGGAAGATGGAGGATGAGATGGCTGGGTGGCATCGCCGACTTGATGGACATGACCTTGAGTAAGCTCCGGAAGTTGGTGATGGACAGAGAAGCCTGGCATGCTGCAGTCTATGGGGTCACAAAGCGTAGGACACGACTGAGTGACTGAACTGAAATATATGAATCCAGGAGTCTATTGTAATTCAAGTAAAACCTCTGGAGACTTAGCAGGGATGAGGTGTCTAATATATATTTGCTGCTTTTATTGTATTTAAACATTGTCATCATCAATATTATCATGTGTGCAAGTCCTGTCCTACAAAGTAGCTTTATGACCTTGGACTAATTACCTCACCTTAGTGCATTTCAGAGGAAGTTAATCCTGTCTCTCCTACGCATTTCACTGAGGTGTCAGGGTCAAATTATATATATATATATATATACTTCATATATAAGCAAATGAAATAATACATGTTGTAAGCAAACACTCTTTGATTGTAGAGAGCTATATAATGGTTTATTGTTATAACCTCCGATTCATTTACTGAATACATAAGACCTTAAATAGCTAAACATTTTAATGAACTGTCAATATGATTTAAGGGAAGATACTTTAATGTTTGAGAAAGATTTAAACCTGTATCATCAATGTGACTGTATTAATAAATTGTAGAAGTCATTTACTGCACAGTTAAATAAATAAGCTCAGAAATTTTTTTTCAGGGCCTGAAGGACCAAACCTTTTACCTTTATTTTATTTTTTTAATTTTATTTTATTTTTAAACTTTACATAATTGTATTAGTTTTGCCAAATATCAAAATGAATCCAATGAACATTGGTCTAATATGTTTATCTTCAGTTCAGTTCAGTTGCTTAGTCATATCCGACTCTTTGGGACCCCATGGACTGCAGCACGCCAGGCTTCCCTGTCTATCACCAACTCCTGAAGCTTGCTCAAACTCATGTCCATTGAGTCGGTGATGCCATCCAGCTATCTCATTCTCTGTCGTCCCCTTCTCCTCTTGCCTTCAATCTTTGCCAGCATTAGGGTCTTTTCGAATGAGTCAGTTTATCTTAGGGTACTGGAAATGACTTTTCTTGGTAAGCTTTAAAATGTTTGACGTATGGTATTCCTGGACCAGAAAAGTGCTGAAAGAATGAACCTAAAGCAGAAATCATTCTTAGCATGGCCTGTGTCCTCAGTGATTCAGCAAACATCCCTTTCCTTCACTTTCTATATTGCTATCTTTTTTTGCAAGTTTTTTTTTTTTTTTCTCTTCATATGGGGCATGTAGAAATCTGGGGAAGAGCAGTCTGAGATAGACTCTTGTCTATCATGTCTCAAAGTTGCATAAATGTACATATCTTTGAGATAGGCTCTGATGTAGTTGGGCTTCCCAGGTGGCACTAGTGGTAAAGAACCTGTCTGCCAGTGCAGGAGATATAAGAGACGTGGGTTTGATCCCTGGGTCAGGAAGATTCTCTGGAGGAGGCTATGGCAACCCACTCCAGTAGGCAAGAGTGGCGGACTACAGTCCATGGGATCGCAAACAGTCAACCACAAGTGAAGTGACTTAGCATGCATGCATACAGGCTGATATAAATTAGTCACATCGGTAAGGAAGCTGACATCCAGTGGGTTGTTTACCAGTTCTGCACATCTGTTCATGCCCTCTGGAAAATGCAAGGGAATCCATTGTTAGGGAGGCCACTGAGAGTATGTGTGCTTTGTGTCCTTAGCCATGGAAAGTCCACTTTGGTTTGAGCAGTGCTGAGTCTGCAGCCTGTTGGGAGTAGCAATGCAGGGGACAGAAGATAGTTGAAAATTGAAAGGACTTTAGTACATGAGAAGGAAGTATGAGAGGCATAAGATCCAACTCTTAGGAAGACAGAGTCAAGTGGAATCACAAATGTAGCTCTAACACAGGAGAGCAATTTGTTTTAGAAAGAAAGAAAGGGCATTTTATGTAAAGATTGAACACTGTGACAGACTCTGATTTGTATAGAAGAGACAGTGATATCTGGCCAAAGGTTTCTAATTACAGCCTTCTCTTGGCAGCCTTCTCTCGGCTAATAATTCTAGCTACAGATTTTCTTTTGGAAATGGCAGTTTTAGGGGCTTGTTTTTGAGGAAATAAATTATAAAACAGCTCCATTTTCAGCAAGAAAATTTTTGAAAGGAACTAGAAAAGATCATTTTTTAGCCAAAGTAAATAATGTAGGAAAAAGAAAACAGAACTATTGGAAAGGAGACACAATTCATAGTTTTTGTAGAAAATGTGATTTTATACTTCCGTGCTATTAGAACTATTAAGAATTCAATTAGCTGTTCATATAGATAATAATTATCACAGCTCAGTGGCTTTTGTGTGTAGCAATAAAATGTGAGAATATTTTATGAAAAAGTATATTCAGAGTTGCAACCCAAAATATAAAGCACTTAATAAAAAGCCTATTACAGTTTATAAAATAAAACTCAAACATGGAACAATGTGTGTACATTTCCTGAAAGTTTAATTAGAATGTCTCATTTAATTCCAATCTAAGTTTCATTTAGAAATATAAAGACGTGAGCAATGAAAAATTTAGGAAGGAATAATGAGAGCCATGTCCTGTCCAGAGAGTGAAATGTATTGTAATGTCGCAGCAATTTAAACAGGGTGGTGCTGGCACAGGAGTTGACTGAAAGTCAGGGCAACATAGGGGCTTCCCTGATAGCTCAGTTGGTAAAGAATCTGTCCGCAATACAACACACCCGGTTTGATTCCTGGGTTGGGAAGGTCCCCTGGAGAAGGGATAGTCCACCCAATCCAGTCTTCTCGGGCTTCCCTTGTGGCTCAGCTGATAAAGAATCCGCCTGCAATTAGGGAGAACTGGGTTTGACCTGGATTCCCCTCAGTCTGGCCTGGAGAGAAATTCCATGGACTGTACAGTCCTTGGGGTCACAAAGAGTCAGACACGACTGAGCGACTTTCACTTCACTTTACAGGGGAATGTAGCAGGAACTCTGGGTGAGCCCCAGGGACAGTGGTTTGCAGTTCATTTCAGAGACCCTGAAAATTCCCAGAAGTGCCTTTGGCCATTAGAGGGAGTAAGTGCTGGGGGTTCTGAGCACTCTCATCACTACTTTGCGTGTGAAGTCCCTTCAGTCCTGTCTGACTCTATGCGACCCCATGAACTGTAGTTCACCAGGCTTCTCTGTCCGTGGGATTTTTCAGGCAAGAATACTGGGATGGGTAGCCATTTCCTTCTCTAGGGGAATCCTCCCTATCTAGGGATCGAACCCAAATCTCCTGCATTGCAGGCAGATTCTTGACCATCTGTGCCTTTTATATTGGGTTTCCACATTTTTATGTTGTTTTCACATCCAGAAGCGTTTTCATTGCCCTAATTGTAATATATGGCAGAAGATGCCTCACTAACCGTAAACCAGAAACTGGCTTATGAAACAAATTGTGTTGGGGAATCTTGACCTATATTAATAATAGGTGGGGGCTTAAGTTAATTCTTCACAAGGCTGCAAACAGATGCATTCTGGATTGATTGAAGGGATTAAAAATGAAAGCTTAAAATACAAGAAATATTTGTAGATAATTACCTACTCTCTGGATAAAAGGAATGTCTAAACATAAGAGCAGGTAAAGCCACAGTGGAAAAGTCACATAAGTAGTTATGTGAAAATAGAATACTTTATGTGTCTTCATAAATATCCAAAAATAAGTAACATAAAGAATACAAATCTGTTATTAACATGCCCAATAATGAATATTATTTTAATCTATAAATAGCTTTTTACACATTAGTAAGAAAGAGATATCCCATATGGTATTCATTTGAAAAAAAACTTTGTTCTCATTAGTATTTACAAAAGTAAAATTAGAGTAACAATGAATTACAACTTATTTGACCCACCAAGTTGGCAAATATTGTGAAAAAGATAATATTTAATCCTGGCAAAGTTGTGGAGAGAGGCAGGTTCAGTTCTGCTTGGTGAGAGTATAAATTGTTAAAATATTTTTCAAACAGTTGGCAGTGTATCAAGAGACATGACAGAGCTCATATCCTTTGACTCAATAATATTCTAAGAACATTACATTCAGTGTATTCTTTGGGAAATTATTTTTGGTCGTAAACTTACTAGTGCATTTTGTTTTCTGTAATATAGGTATGAATTTGCATTTTTCCATTTTTTTCAATCAGAAAACAAAACTTTTAAATTATCATTATCCATGGTGAACTCTAAAATTGGAATCTCTGTATTTTGTCATAATTGTATTGTTATTGCCCAAGACGGTTTGAACCTGTTTTGATTATCTGAAATATTTATTGGCCCTGTTACTAATCTTATTATGATACACAATCTTAAGAATTGTATAGAATCCCACTCTCTTCACTGCTCTATTGCATCCTTGACCCCTGTTTCTAAGAGGTAGGTACAAGGTGGAAAACGATTGGAAGAATATGTTAAATTCAGATTAAGTGTTACATAACCAGGAAGACATTTTCAAATGCTAGTTGTATTTGAATATGTCAAGAAAGGTAATCCAGGAAGAATAATTTTTCAGGATTTAGGAAACACTGCATAGCCAAGACATCGATTCCTGGCATGTGTGGGTGCTTCCTCAGTCTAACGTTGGGGGCTATAGTTTCCCTCTGACTGTGGCTTCTTCCCTCTGTTGTGTTTGAGTATGGCTGCCTGCTAGTCTGATTCATGTCTCTGCCATGTGTCATGTTATTTCAGTGCTATCCATGTTATTGTTCCATGAAAGTAATTTCTATCTTGTTCTCTGAATGTTCAGAGTTCAGTGAAGCCTGTTCATACCCAGGACCCTCTCCTGCTCCGTCCCCTTTCTCTGTCTTGCAGGAACTGAGGGTGGCTTCTGGTGTTCTGGGTGGCTTCAGCATTTCCTTCCTGCCTCTCATCCACTTCGCGATGTAATTCTTCGCACTTCTACTTCCTTTGTAGAGTAGGATGTGATGTCATAGAGAAGGGGACAGGGCTATCCAAATTCTCTCAATTGCTGGGAGGAGCTGCCAAGGTGTGCTGAGGGGCCTGTACTCAGGAAGAGAAACAGGGAGTCCTCCACAGTGAGTAACCCCCCTTTCGAGTGCACCCAACTTTCCATGAAAACATTCCCCGGTACGCTGGAGTTTCCTCTTCCGCCCTTTCTGGATTTAATCAGTTTGCCTTTTGGACATTCCCAGTTCAGCTCAATATGCCTCCTTTCTCCCCTTTTTTCTCTGCCCGCTCTCTTTTCTGCCATCCTGTGTCTCTCCCTTCCAGTTTCCCTCTTCCTTGCTTGCTTACTCATGTATGTGTGTGTCTATTGACCTTCTGCCCATACCTTCTATGAGAGACCATTGTTCCCAGCATTGCCTGTCCTTGGGGGTGATGCCCACCCTGTATCTAGTCCATGTGACCACAGCATCGCCTTTCAGTAACTCATGAGTATGAACTGTTCTACAATACTGACGGTTCTTTTTATTTCAGAAATTCTGTTGGTTTTTTTGTTTTCATGTCTGTATCTTTCCTGCCTTTCTTTGTAACCTAATCTTTCCCCCTTTTCAGCTCTTTCATGCAGTTTCCTTCTTGCCTTTTTTAAACCAATATTTTTACACTTTAGTCCTCTTCCCTGTACAGCTGTGCCTATGTTTCTCCCCCCTTCCCTTTGATAGTTTTCAGTCCATCCCTCCCAATAGTCTCCTCTCTGGAGACAGTTTTCCTTCTTTCCTGTTGACATACTTGTTGCTATGCTCTTTCCAGTGTAGCATGTTTTCGATGTTCTTTAAAGAATTGCCATCTGCAACTAAGGGACTGACCAGACTGGGAAAACCGGGGACATTTTCTGGGAAATAGAGGCGAGAACAGAAAAGTGGCCTTAATGGTGAGGAAGGGCAGGCTGTGGATAATTCACTAGATAACCACAAGGAACAGAGCCCCAAGGAGCAGAAGCCTTGCCAGTGACCTTGTTGAAATTTACCCATTGGTAGTAGAAGAGATCACAGAGCTCTTTTGAATGTATTTGGAAGCCTTTTCAATTTAAAATTTGCCTAAAAACTTCTCAATTAATTCTCAATTATTATGATAATTCTGGTCTGATAATCATAGTAGTCATAAATTAGGACTCTAGAATCATTAAGTTGCATGGGGCCATGACTTGTGCACAGACTCCTGTACAGAAAATTTAAGTATTGGGTTGGCCAAAAGGTTCATTTGGGTTTTTCCATAAGATGTTCTAGAAAAACCCAAATGAACTTTTTGGCTACTGCAATAGGTGTCATCTGCCCTTGGAAGAAGTCGTTGTGAAGATATGTGCAGACTTGTTCTCTTGTACCGGATGTGGTCCTCACAGCCCTTGTTCGTGAGTGGTGTGGGGACCATTGCTTACTGCTTTCACTACGTGTAGTTCAGTCCCTGGGTAAATAAAGAGCCTTGATTGCTAGGGCTGGTGGTCTAATGCCCGTGGAAGTAATTAACTGTGTCCCATGTTATTTCCCATACTTTGTTCAAAATATCCCCTCCACTCAAAAATAAGTAGGACAGATGGGGAGAGAAGGAAAATAGGACTCAATTCATAAAGCTGAGATGGGCTGAACCGGAAGAGGAAGGGGGTTTACTTGAAATGAATTGGAAAAGGCAAATGAAAGGAAACTGAGCTGAACTGGAAGACACACTGTAATGGGATACTTGGGTTTCTGTGTGCTTTCTCTCCATTTTGGCCACGAAGGGTTTTTGTTGTTTTTTAATACAGAAGTTGATCACACTATGAATCCAGTGAGGTTATTTCTGACTAGTGCTTTGTTCTCTGCTGTTGATGGTATTCAGGCTCATGTTTCCAAGCTTTTAGAAGTTTAGGAAACATTTTAACAGCCTGAAAACATGACTTTAACAATAAAATGTTAGCAATTTTAAATAAAGGAAATTATATGCATTTACTAACTCGGTGTTTTCAGGTTTCACATTACTTTTTTTT
Organism: Bubalus kerabau; assembly: GCF_029407905.1. Lineage (NCBI taxonomy): Eukaryota > Metazoa > Chordata > Mammalia > Artiodactyla > Bovidae > Bubalus > Bubalus kerabau. Next base: position 26,725,038 of record NC_073644.1, on the reverse strand, counting down.
GTGGTGTATGCCTTTGTGACATTTTTGTAGAATGGCCCCTGTATGTTGCAGAAATTGCCATAAATGTTCAGGAAGAAATTATATCCTATCACTTGCACACCTGACATGTATTATGTAACCTAATTTTGGCATAATAGCCCCTTCCCCTTTAAAATTTGCATGATTCACACACATTTTCATCTTGTATGCTTCTATGCAGTAATCTAGAAGTCTTATGTCTGTCTTTATTTTTTAGGCACTAGAAAAACATCCCAACTCACCAATGACAGCAAAGCAGATATTGGAAGTCATTCAGAAAGAAGGGTTAAAAGAAACAAGGTCAGTATTCATATTTACATTTTCTGTTTTCTTTGATTAACAATTGCTACTGATTGCAAAGCAACAGATGTATGTAGGTTTTGATGTTGTAGTTGATTGCGAATTAAGTAGCTACCTGCAGATTCTTTGGTGACTGCCAAATATTTGAGTGACCCAAGATTTCCTTGGAACTACTTGTTCAGTTAATAAATTAGACTGATAGAGAATGTATTTCATTAGCAAGGAGCAGCACTGTGTGAATTCGCCTGTAATTGGAGTTACTCATCTTTCTTGTAAGAGAAGATTTTTGTTTCTGAAAGTGACTACTGAAAGAGAAACATTTTACAGTCTTCACAGATAGATTCCAGGATGTAAGATGAGCTCACTCTGATAAAATTCAAATTGCCAGTGAACGTAGTTGAAAATTTAGTCCTCTTATATTTAGAATTACTCTACTTGGATAAATTATTGAGTCTTTAAAAAAAAAATAACAGTTTTATTGAGATAGTCATATATCATACCATTTGCCCTTTGAAAATGTACAATTTGTTGGTTTTCAGAACATTCCCCCAAACTGTGCGGTCATTACCACTGTCTAATTTTAGAACATTTTCACCACCCTAAGTGAACCCCATACCCATTAGCAGTCACTCCCAATTCCCTGTTCTCCCCAGCCCCTGGCAATCACTCATGTACTACAGTCTGTGGATTTGCCTATCCTGGACATTTTGTATAACTGGAATTATAAACTCTATAGCCTTTTGTGGCTGGCTTCATTTAGCATCATGTTTTCAGGGTCCACCCATGTGGTACCATGAATCAGTACTTCATTTCTTTTTGTTGCCAAATAATATTTTATTGAATGGATGTAAACTCCATTTTCTTTATCTGTGGTGATCTTTTATTTTTGTTTAGCTATGCATTTTACAGTGTTGGCTTTATCCAGTAGTTTAGGGCCATATAAATGATATTACTCAAAGAGAAGAAAGCAATTTGTTATAAGGTAAAATAACCATAGAGCTATCATATGTGTATCTACTCATTCATGTTACATAAAGTAAATTTTTTTTTAATTGTATAATTTTGCCTACCTGTAAGTCATTGACAAGACAGTGGTCTCAGCCTGGTGAAAATTTAATCTGCTGAGTTACCTTTTGAATCTGGTAACTGAGATAGCATCTGCAGAGAGCAATCAATGTCCTCCCAAGACTAACTTTTCCTACAAAATTGGTATTACCTGAAACTCATTACTATAACCTGTGAGTCACATTGGCTTCTAGCTGTTTAAAATGCATCTCTTGCGAGTTTTACCCACAAACATCACAATTTAGTGGTGTGGAGGACTCCTAGGTTCAGTTTTTCATCTCTGTTTTAGAGGCTTTATCTGCCTGTTCTGAAGAAGGAGCCCGAGCTAATGTACCTACAGTGTTTGCAATTATTGTTCCCCACAAAGTGGAGGTAACTTTGGGGGAGGAAAGTTGCTGACAGAGCCTAACAACTCTCTTAGAGGGGTCCCTTGCTTCTAAGCCAGACGTCAGTATAAGGGGCTCAGGAACAAAACGGGGACGCCTGGAAATTAATATTCTCCTGACTGCCTGTCCGAAATGTTTGGGCTATAGCCAGGAGAAAAGAAGGGGTACAAACCTAAAGATCTGAAATCCTGTTGAACGTGGGCTGAGCCAGCGCAGTCTACCAGTGCATGCGCTCGAAGCTTCTCCTATAAACAGACACTTGAAATGTGTTCATCATGATCTTCTTCTCCACAGGAGTGAGCAGGCCACTATCAGCTCTTATGTACCTTGAGATATAAAACTCCTGTACCATGGCCATGAGCAGCATTTTAATTACACTTAACCATTGTAACAGCTTTTTTTTTTTTTTTTTCATATTTTTTCAAGATGCTCGTCTTCCCAGAATGGTACATTAAAGGGCTTTGAGTATATGTTAGCAAACAAAACACAACTTCTTTAAAGAGTAAGAAAATTGAAATCGAAAACATAGCTTGTTCCTCTGTAAGTCGTTGACCCCTTCATCATCCCCGTCCTCCATTATTGTGTCCTGTGAAGAAAAAAAATGTCGTTGTAAGTACAGATGAACCTGTGTAGGACTGTTTAAAGTTACCTGCAAGGAACTCAGAAGTTAAATAGGAAAAGGAATAGGCCAAGAAAGAGACCATGGATCTGTTTTAAGTTCTACTTTATAAAATCAACTCTGTGCAGAGGGCTTCACACTGTGCATTTTATGTCCCCGTTTCTTTCTGTCTCTTTGAATTCTCGCTCCTGTCAGGTGTGATGGTTCCTTACAACTGCTGTATCTGTAACCACTCTTCCCTTCTTTTCTAGTCTGCTTATTAGGATCATCTCTAAAGTAAAAGTAGTTCTCAGATTTTTGAGTTTCAGCTTTCCTATTGTATATTGCTTTAGGGAATAGATTCTGACATTTATTTTTATTTTGTTACCTTTCAAATTCTTAAATAGTTTCCAAGTATTTATGGAAGCGGAGTAAATGAAGTGTAACTGTATCTGTTTTTCTTAAGTAAAGTTACATTTAAAAATTCCATCATCATAAGGTCAAGCATAGCTGTTTCATTTCTAGGTATTTATTAATGATGTGCTTTTCAAGATGTGCAGGCTTTCAGATATGCCTGATTAACTGCAGGGGAGTGACTGTGAAGGTTACTGATGCGCCCATAACCCCCCGGTGTCTCCATGAATGAGAGGTCATGTTAGCGGCCCTCCCCCAGTCCACCGCTGTGCCTGGCATTTCTGGAAGAGAGAGGATTGGCCCTTTATCCATCATCATTCCAATGCCATTTGTTTTAAAATAACGCCATTTCTTTCCAGAGCTGGGTTGTTGGGGGGTGGGGGGAGGGTTCTTCATCCTGTGTGTCAGGCAGGTTTCCTATAACACTGGACCTCACTGGACTCTAAATTTGTCCTTGTTTGTCTTCCTACTGGTCTGTGAGCTCCTTATGGGGAGGGTACCCCCACACTCCTGGCACTCAGAAGATACTCAGTAAATATTTGTTGAGCAAACATTCTTCCTCAGGATGTTAACTTGCTGGTCCTCAGTGATGCCTTTGGCTTGCATTTAAAGTTAGAAGCTGCTTTTTGGCATTACAGGTTGTATTTTTCAATCCTATTTTTAATTGTTTTAATCAAAAAGAATCTACCAGTTTTGAGGGAATTCCTTTAAATAGATGCATGCCGATCGCCTCTGACAGATGGGTGGTGAACACGTGAGCTTACTGTGCCGTTGCCTGTTCTCAAACACTGTAGGTGCCTCTGGTTGACACTTAAAACTTAAAATAAAAAATAAACCAATAATTTTGGCAAAGCTGATATGTTTGTGTTCAATAGATGTGATATTGTTCATTTATTTATTTTTGACATTTTATGGTACCTTTTCTTCTTTCCCAGGGACACTTCAAATTGCATAATTTTCATACAGGATAAAAAGAGAACAGCTCTTTTATATCATGTTCTGTGTATCTTCTTCAAGTTATTGATGAAATGTGTAGTGTTTGGTTGCACTCTATTTGGGAAAGCTAGACTGAAATAAGAACTCCCCATGTGGTTTTTAAAAAGGTATATAAATGTAGTAAATTTTCAGAAGAACATAAAGTTTTTGTTAGAGAAAATTAATATGATCATGGCAAGATTTCCTAGAATTTTTTTAATGAAAATATATTTGGTAAGTTTTAATTCCCTTCTGTATAATAATAGAAGATCTTTATCAATATAATTTTATTCTGGTCCATCTATATTGTACTTGCTTTACTGATTGAGTTATTTCCAGGCTTCTGTTACTTTGTGCTAATGAGTTGTCAACAGTTGATAAGACAAAGCTGTTTGGAATGCTTTTCAGATGATCAGAATCTTATAATCAATCAAAGAGCCATGTTGCTTGCACAGAGAGGATAGAAATGTGCATATTCCAGACTTCAGCTTTTATGGATGGATATTTGATATTCCTGTTTGGACTGCTTGGCTAAACATTCCCACTTCCTGAGGGAGAGAGGGTGCTACTGTGGACTCTAGTCTTGTCTGCAATAATTAAACATATGTTCATAGAAAAAGAGAAAGCAACTGCGGTGACTGTGTTGGTTTGCATGACTTTGGGGGTTGCCTTGCCCTAATTCTGATTTTCTGCTTTTGGCTCGCTTATTCAGAAGTTATAATTCCTTTACAAAGGGGACTGAGGGAGTTTTGATGCCCAAGGATATGTTCTTCTCTGCTCATGTAATTTTTAAAGCAATGCTTCCAGAGAAACATATGCTGTTTTAGTGACACATCCAGGAGCGGTAGGTCAAGGAATGAGGTCTGTAGCTTTACCTAACGAGAGGGGGGCCCCCATTTGTCGGTGGGGATAACTGGTTATGTGCCTGGCGTTATTGTTACAAGATACTGGTCATTAATGTAGCATAAACTGTGATATAGTTGGCATATTATTTGATAGTAGGTAAGTAGTTTTCTAACGGAGGTGAGGCAGTCTTAAAATAATGGTCAAAAAATCACAGCATGATTAAAAAACCCTCTGTTAGGTTAGGGGCATGGCAATATTTATCAGGTACATTTATTTAAAAAAAATATTTATTTATTTATTTTTGGCTACACTTGGTCTTCATTGCTGCTCATGGGCTTCCTCTGGTTGTAGAGAGCAGGCGGCTCCTCTCTTGTTGCACCGTGTGGGCTTCTTATTGGGGGGCTTTTGTTGTTGCAGAGCATAGGGCTTCAATAGTTGTGGTGCATGGGCTCAGTAGTCACAGCTCCCAGGCACTAGAGTGCAGGCTCAGTGGTTGTGACATGGGCTTAGTGGCTCTATGGCATGTGGGATCTCTCGGAGCAGGGATCAAACCCATGTCCCCTGCATTGGCAGGCGGATTCTCAACCATTGGACCACCAGGGAAGCCCTGTAAGGTATACTTTTAAAATACTATAGATGCCTTACTTTGAAAAAAGAAAAAAATCTATGTTCGATTTCATCAACCATTTACAGGGCAGCAACCTATAATTACGTATCACAATAGAGACATTTGAAAAAGTTTATAAACAATCTCTCTTGTGCTTGGTATTACTCAGGACATTGACATATTTTTGATTTTGTAATGTGGAGCATGCAGTTGACAACCCAAGATTTTGTAATTATCCTGCTATCAATGAGAGCTTTTTATCCCCCCTGGGAATTCTGAGAATAAATTTGTTGTTCACTCCTGTCTTAAGGTCTTCCATGTTTTCTGTTTTGCAGTCTTTGTCATGATATTCTGAAATAAGTGTCTTCACTTTGTACTGTGGTTTATTAAAGATGTTGCATTTTTCCAGGGGGATAAAATGTCAAAAAAATTCCATTACCATGTACAGTGAAAAACAGTAAAATTCCTTGGCATTTCTCTTGGTGAGATTTACGTTTCTAATTAGTGCTACAGGAGATGCTTCTTTCTCACTGCTGAAATGTTTTGTCTAAAGATAAGAAAGAAACACAAATAATTTCAACTGCAAAATCAATTCTTATTTCCAGACTCCGTGTTGGCATCGCCCCTTTCGTACTGACATGGTGGTCTAGTTTGTGTCAGGGCCTTTTAGAATTAACAGTGTTAACACAGTGTCACCCGGCCATGTGCTAGCATCTAATTCTCTCATTGTGTAAATGGTGTGCACAGTCAGCTACTTAGAAAGGAATGAAGGAGACAGTGATGTTATTAATCAGAATCACAGAAAAATCATACCTAAATCATGTATTTATGTGCATGTCTAGGTGTGTGTTCATGAGAGTATGTAAGCAAGCCTTTAGAATAGTTTCTCTCTTAGTGGACATAAAATTTTACTTGTCGTTACTTGGATTACAAATCTCAGTCCAGATCATTCCTAATTCTATTCTCCCATTCCCCTCATGGCCAGTTGGTTCTTGGGTGGTGTTAGTTCTGTGTTCTAACTACATCTTTCTTTCTCTGTATTCCTAGTCTTTGCCATTCATTCTTTGCACTTAAAAATTTTCAACTCGATTAATACAGTATCTTCTTAATTCATCTCTTTAAACCTGGTCTCCCCCTTTTTAAATCTATTTTTTTTCTTAACAACTACCCCATTTATAGTAGCATTTCTTAACTGATAATCCAAAATAATGCAGAGAATATAACATACCTAATAAACTATGAGTCAAAAGCTGTTGTTGGTTGTATGTTTGGATATAATTAGATGAGATCAGGCGTGGTACTTTTTTCTAGTCACATGGTATCTGAAGAAACACATGCTATTCTGATAATGTAGGGTTTATGATATGAGTGATGAATGCATACAGTATACCTTACATTTAGATATAAGGTTTGGAATTTCTAATTTGATCATTTTTACAAACATTTGGTTCTTCCCAAAATACATCACTTAAAATGTTGTTTGTTAGAATTGTGTGCTTTGTGCATAATTAATTAGTTTTAAATTAAATGGTATAAAACTGATTATACAAGTATTCATAATTTATACATGGGTATCATTCATTGTTTAAAAGCAACTAATCTCTCATAATTAAACTTTTCTTAAAGTTCTTTTTATGATGACACAGTGATTGGAATAATTCTTCAAGGGGATAATACGATTATATATTACTGTGGAAGCATTTCCTGAATTAGGTAAATAATTGTGTGAAACATTACCCTACAGGGTCAGATTTCAACTCCTCAGCCCAGCCTTAATCAGCCTGGACTTTGGCAGCTTTAAAGCCTTTGCAGTCACGCTTTTGATGTTGCAGCCACAGTTGACTACAGCTGACCCTTGCACAGCTTGGGTTTTTGAAATTTGTGGATTGACTTATACACAAATATGTTTCAATAGTAAATCCTACAGTACTACACAGCCTGTCACTGGTGGAATCTGCAGACATGGAAGAACTGCAGATACAAAGGGCTGACAGTAAATTATATGCAGATTAATTTCCATGTTGCTCAAGGGTCAACTGTACTTGCCTTTGCTGTGAAATTTCTCCCAGAACCTTTTTGAAATTTGAAAAGCAGAAGTAGAGCCTGAGAGACTGTAGTAAGCAATGTTGTGTGTGCGTGTGTCGCACACTTCTGGTAGTTTTCACATTGTTCCATAAGATTGGGTTGCAGAATGGAAAGGAAGCAGTATTCAGGCAGAAAGCCTCAAACCAATGGAATAAATTTGCAACTGTACCCCTCCTGGTTCCCAGACTGAGGTCATGATAACAGTGATTGGTTACTGTGCCCTGGCTGCCATAACAAATCATCACACACTGGGCGGCTTAAACAACAGAACTCTTTTTTTTCTCTCTCATAGTTCTGGAGGCTAGAAGTCCTAGATGCAGGTCCATCAGGATACGTTTCTGGTGAGGGGGCTCTCTTCCTGGCTTGCAGACAGCCAACTTCTCACTGTATCCTCACGTGGCCTTTTCTGGATGTGTGTGTGCAGAGAGAGCGAGAGAAAGTTCTTCAGTGTCTCTTCCTCTAAGGACACTCCCATCAGATCAAGGCTCCATCTATATGACCTCTTTCAACCTTAATCCCTTCCTGAGAGATACCATCGCTCATAGCCACACTGGAGAGGAGAGCTTCAGCACAGGAATTGTGGGATGGGTGCACACACAGTCAGTCTACAATAGTGTTTCAGAATGTGGGCCTTGACATTTCTAGAATTCATGGCGTACCATAGAATTTTTCTAGAGTTTTGACTATCTGATTCAACTTGGAAGTTATAACAGTATGCTTAACACTGTACTGTGCTTCTGTCGTTACATACTCCTAATACGTGTTTTCATATGTTATTCCTAACATATAAACTGATAGAATACTTGGCTTAAGTTGCATGTTCAAATATAATGTATATAGTCACATAACATAAATTGATTTGGATTTTATTTGAAGCCTTTGGTAAAAATAGCTGTGGTAACCGCACATAACCCTCAAGGCATCAGTATTAAGGTATGCAGTTACAGCTATGACGTGGCCATTTCTTAATACAACATTTCATTCTGTCAAGCTTTCTTTCTCCATTCTTCCAAATAATTGAACAAAAGAGGTAATTTGGGTGATTTCAGCTTTATCAAGATCTTGGTATAATTTATTCCAGAAATACTGAGCACTCTATAAACATTTCAGTCCAGGAATAGGAGCAGAAATGGATATAAAATTATATTGTATTTGAGTCTTTCTAAGTATCCTATGCAGGTGAAAATCTTTCGGGAGAAATACACGTTTAACTGGGGTATTGTATTTAATTTTTTTCTAGGTGGTGTTTTTCTCCTTATCTCCTCATTTCATTGCTTGTGCTCTTAATTGCCACATGCTTAAATGATTTTAGTTTTGCTTCCATGTTTTGAACTTGACAACATAATTCAAATGCAAAACAGTTGATATGCTGACATGGGGACTTCTTTTTATAGTTGACTTGTTTTCAGAGGAATAAAAATCATGACATTTTGTTAAGACAGGTTTTCTAAAAGCTACAGTGCATAATTCCTTAGACGAAGTCCTAGTTCGTTCAGGACAATTAAGGACTATTTATCCTACCTCCTGAATGTCTTATACAGAATTACATTGATAATTTTCTGAAATTCAGATGATTTCTATTAACATTTTTTTAAAAGTTAGTTAAGTCCTGCTTTAGGTGCTGTGCAAGGCTTGTATTTGGGCTCTGTTCTCTCTTCAGTTTGTTGGTGACTGTCTTCTGGCCAGGTTCAGGGGACTCACGTGTGTGAGTAGACCTTTCCAAAGTGTTTATTAGTTAAATAAGAGAACATCAGAGAAAAGAAAACAAGTGTGGACATCGAGAAGTTAATCAAATACCTATAAAGCGTGTCCTTTTTTGCTATGTAAAATCCAGGGGTTTTGTGGAACCTTTAAGACATATCCTCATTCCAATAACATTTATTAAGCACATGCTATGTTCTTGAGATCGTGAAAGCTGCTGAATTAATAGATGAGTAAAATGAAGTTCCTTCTTTTGAAGATTTAACAACGTGATTCCAAACGTTATTCTCTGAATCATTCAATTATATCTTTTAACCTCTCCTCTGTGGAGGATGTCTTCAGCCTAGAACATAATGGGTTTTTATTTTTTATTAAAAAAATTAAATTTAGGAATTTTAAATTCTTTATAAAATATATGATATTCCAGCCTATCAAGAAGTATTGTCTTTCCATCACAAATATAAGCTCATCAAAGATAGGAACATGCATCTACATATCCATTAATTTATTTTACCTAGAGCTGAGATACCATGCTTAATGCAGCATGTCAAGCAGATTAATGAGTAGGGGCTTGATGAGTAAAATAATACCTAATTGTTTTTTTTTTAATCATTTACTTTTATTAGGCCCAAGAGTAAGGACTTGACATGAATTATCTTTTTAAACAGATGGTTGATAGATATTATACTTCCCATTTTACTGATAGGGGAACTAAGGCAGATGAGGTTAAGTCACTTGAGATAGTTCATTTAGCTAACAGGTGACAAGTCTGGAGTTTGATGTCTGATTCAAATTGCACTTAATCTTTTAAAATATTTGTTTCCAGAACCTAAAAACACTTTGTTTTTAAAGTATTGTTTTATGAGTTTATCAAGTAAATACTCCCCCCACCCCAGCTCCCACTCCCTTGGCAGCTTCTCTGGCTAACTGTTGATTGTCTATATATGTGTATAAAATTCACTGAGATTTAAGTCAAGCCTGTAGATAGGTGTGTTGAGACTCTCAATTTAGAGCCTATTTGTAAACAGAGTTGAAAGATTTTTTAAAATTCCATTTCCATAACCCAGATTTGGAAGCTTCAAAGCCTTTCCCAAACTTTACCTGTTATGCTTGTCCAACATGAAGGGGGACGGTGGGTGATCTTTAGTGAAGACTGGGGTTTGTGGGTAGCAGCAAGATGTATTTGCATTGTAACTCTTTACTGTTTTATCTAGAAGGTGATGTCATAAGGTGGGATACATACTTTGGATAATGGAAGAACCATGGCCTCTATTAGGACTCTTACTGTTTTGCTGTTGAAGTTGGACTTATAGATTGTTTCTGGGGGGAATTGTTTCGCTGTGGCCAAAGCATATTGCTAACAAAAGACAGTTTTAGAAAGTGGCAGTCACTATTTTTATGAAATAACTGAAGGAAAATAGATGAGACTGACTAAACCATGGGGATGGAGGAGGCTGTTATTAACATTATTCTTTTTTAAGATATGCATCTAGGGAAAGAAAAGAAGGTACAAATGAATAGATGAGTATGGTCAGGACTAGCATCACTGCATTCTTTAGAACATTTTCTCAGTCAGATAAACTTTACTGTTATTGGGAATCTATGTCATGACCACTTATCCATCCTCTCTCATTGCTTCCATCCATTGTATTTCCACTGGGAGGTATAAAACCACCACTCATTCCTTTTTACTTTTATTGCTCATTTTTACAAAAGACAAATGTAAAATTTCCGTCTAGAGCACTTTCTCCATCAGATCACTGCAGATAGCCCAAATTCATAATTTCATTCCTCTCTAACCAGTCTGCGTGAAATACAATTTGTGCAATGATAATTTTTCAATTTGTTGCTTAATTTGCATTTGTTGAAGGTGACCTACTGATTGCTAGATACAGAAAAATACCACGCATGAAGATTTGTTGGAATACATTGTGGTTAGTGTGATAGTCAATGGCTCAAATCCTGAATTCTGAAGTTTTAGGATTATCAGAGATCACTTTAGAATCACCCTGCATCTTCATGCCAAGAAGGAAAGTGCTGAATCAGGTATACAGAAAACACCATTTGACAGGCCAGAATTCTACCCCTGAACCACCAACTCTAGAAAGTACTATTTGGAGTTACTTAGAATAGTTTTTATTGCCCATTTCTTTTACTTGTCCTTAATATTGAAAGTATGAGCTTGGTTTTTATTTTTTTTTTAATTTTTTTTTTATTTTATTTTATTTTTAAACTTTACATAACTGTATTAGTTTTGCCAAATATCCAAATGAATCCACCACAGGTATACATGTGTTCCCCATCCTGAACCCTCCTCCCTCCTCCCTCCCCATTCCATCCCTCTGGGTCGTCCCAGTGCACCAGCCCCAAGCATCCAGTATCGTGCATCGAACCAATTGAGCTTGGTTTTTAAAATTAGGATCTATTTTATTGTTTTTAAGCACCATCCTTTTGAGTTAAGCCACTGAAAACTTTTAGTTTTCAAAATTTTATAAATCATTTTGTTAGGTACAGTGGCACGTTCTTTTTTCTCTTTATTTTTTATTAATGTATTTATTTTTAATTGAAAAATAACTGCTTTACAAAATTGTGTTGGCTTCTGCCATGCATCAGCGTGAATCAGCCATAGGTATACATATGTCCCCTCCCTCTTAAACTGCACCCCCCCCACTTCCCTCCCCATCCCACCCATCTGGGTTGTCACAGATCACTCCGTTTGAGCCTCTGTGCATCATACAGCAAATTCCCACTGGCTATCTGTTTTACCTATGGTAATGTGAATGTTTCCTTGCTGTGGAATGTCTCAATATGTCCCTCGCTCTCCTTCATTCTTATCTCCTTTTTTTCCTTTGAGAGGGATGACATATTGTGAAATGATGTCTGCAGAATTTTGAGTAGGAGTATCTGATTATCTAAATTTTAAACCTAGTCTTTTCCTTACCCAATTTTCTACCACCTGGTGACCCAGGGCATTTCCAGCCTTTATTAGAAGTGCTTCTTGTGGTAAGAGAGTAACAGAATTCCTAATTCCTAGAATCTGAGGAGTTAAAGGTGCATGCTCAGTTGTGTCTGACTCTTTGCAACCCCATGGACTATAACCTGCTGGGCTTTGCTGTCTATGGAATTTTCCAGGCAAGAATGCTGGAGTGGGTAGCCATTAGACCTTTTGGTAAAATCAGGACTAGTTTACACAAAGGACCATTTGCTGTGGTCATTACTCTCCCAGCTTTTAGCCATGCTTTTGAGAATTTATTTGAAAGCAAGCCTCCTTAAAAGAAGGGCATTCAGAGCAGCATTACGATGCAATCTAAGATGTGAATGAAGTTTAACTCAGAACAATAACATTTTGTTCCTGCTAAGGACTTTGTAGATCATATCATCTTAAGCTTTTATTTTACAAATCAATAAACTAAGGCTTAGAGAAGATGAATTGTCCACTGTAATAGAACTAGTAAATATGTGACTCATCTTAAAACTTAGAAGAGGATGATCATTTCAGAATTTGAGAAGAATGTGCAAAAAGCCCAGTAAAGGACAGACCACAAAGAAAAAAAAAAGAATATAAATCTTCTATTCCAAGGTACTATTAGAAAGGACATGTCTTTCAATCGATTTTCCTGAAGTGATGTGTTTTCATTGATCCAGTCGCCCTCTATTACCTGGTTTTATTTGCCTCCAATAGTACATATTTTGGCAGGAGATTGGGGTGCAAGAGAGAATGTTCTGTAATTTATACTTCAGGTAGTTATCTGGTGTTCTTGATTCTGGACTTATTGGCTTTTAGTTACCATCAAGACTTTACCCAAAGGAGGAGTCTGAGAAGAACAAGGGAAAGGGTAGTGACTGCCTTTCACTCCTGCGTTTGTGGGTTGACATAGAGAGCCAGTGAGCTCAGTAAGACACGGTGCCATGGATCATTTTATTGAACATGCTTACTCCTGTTATTCTTTAGAATGTCTATAATATAAGTAATTTGTGAAGCAAGGGTGAATAGATTTGCCTGCAGACAATTTGATGCACACAGGGCATCCAGCCTCTATTTTCTCTTTTCCTTTTAGACTCTTGCAGCCTGCTCTGTTTCTTCATTCACATCATGGTAATATATTTAATTTATGTTTACTTATTAAATTTTCCTCTCTTCTCTATAAAAAATGAATAGAAATATTTAAAGATAATCAAAATAAAATTGAGTGGCCTGAGAAGTCCAGTGGGCAAATGGAACATTGTCGACTAACGTGAACTTACAGTAAAAATCCAGTTTTCATTTATTGATCCTTTTTTCGAGCATTAATAACTCATTTGACTTTTCTTTATAAATGGATCTTTAGTATATCAATATAGTATGAAATATATGTAATGATTATTTCATGGATTAAATGAAGTTAAACCCAGTAAAATTTGAATCTGTCAAAGATTTTTTTGTAATGAATGCCTGATCTGTTGTTTGATTCTTCAGTTGTAATAGTATTGATCTCTGACCTTTCCACTGTTTAGGGGTTATCATATAGATTCAAATTTTAAAATAGATTTGAAAGCCTATTATGACAACTGCATATTGCTGATTATAATAAATTCTTTGTGAGTAAAAGTATTCATATTGTATTTCTTAGGTTTTGAGAATACTTTTAATTTGTATTTATTTATGCTTCCCTGATAGCTCAGTTGATAAAGAGTCTGCCTGCAGTGTGAGACCTGGGTTTGATCCCTGGGTTGGGAAGATCCCCTGGAGAAGGGGACGGCTACCCACTCCAGTATTCTGCTTTGGATAATTCCAATGGATTGTATAGTCCCTGGGGTCACAAAGAGTTGGACACGACTGAGTGACTTTCACTTTCATAGCATAGATACTTATACAGGCTAGTATATAGGTTTGCATGGGTGTCATGGAGTCCCAAAATAGATGGTTAATCAAATAAAACTTCATTTCTCACATTACAGTCTGAAGGTGGGGAGTCCCAGGAATGATGGGATAGCTTTGTTATATCAGGATATGCAAGGAACCAGAGTCCTTTTGTCTTATTGCTCTGTTGTCCCTAGGATTGAGTCCCTATCACCATGGTCTAACATGACTTGCCACCAAATCCGTGTTCCAAGCAGCAGGTAGAAGAGGAGGTAGATACAGTCCCTCTGCAGATACATTTTAAGCATTGAGTGCATCCATTTTCCTCATGTCCCATTGACCAGATATATATTTACAGTTAGCAGAATGGGAAACAGGAGCATGTACTCTGTTGCAGGAAGCATGTTCCCAGCTGAAATGTGGGAGTCTTAGCTGTAGGGAAAGGCAATTTGGGGGGAACAACTATCAGCCTTTGTTGTATCTATTTTTAATCAAATCTCCTGCTTAGACTTGGTTTAGTTAAGTATGTGTTATAACTTGTGACATTTGAAAAAATTACCTATATATTTGACTTTATGCAGACATTAACATATATTTTCAATTCTCTCTGACTCTAGACAGCCTGTTATGAACTTCACTATTTCTTGTCCTCTGCCCCCTGCCTCCAGAGCCCAAATCACATGTCATATACCACCTCCTCAGTGAAGAGTTCTTTAGCTTTAATTCATCATTTTATTCTTGTTGTTTATTTATAACATTAATACATCTATGCCTTTGTCATAGTAGCTAATAAACTCTCAAATTTTCTCTTGTTATAACAGGACTGCAGTTTCCTTAATGGTAGAATTTAGGTCCCATTGATCCTTCTCTTCCCTATCAGTTCAGTTCAGTTCAGTTCAGTCGCTCAGTCGTGTCCGACTCTTTGCCACCCCATGAATTGCAGCACACCAGGCCTCCCTGTCCATCACCAACTCCCGGAGTTCACCCAGACTCACGCCCATTGAGTCAGTGATGCCATCCAGCCATCTCATCCTCTGTCGTCCCCTTTTCCTCCTGCCCCCAATCCCTCCCAGCATCAGAGTCTTTTCCAATGAGTCAACTCTTCGCATGAGGTGGCCAAAGTACTGGACTTTCAGCTTTAGCATCATTCCTTCCAAAGAAATCCCAGGGCTGATCTCCTTCAGAATGGACTGGTTGGATCTCCTTGCAGTCCAAGGGACTCTCAAGAGTCTTCTCCAACACCACAGTTCAAAAGCATCAATTCTTCAGCGCTCAGCTTTCTTCACAGTCCAACTCTCACATCCATACATGACCACTGTGCCCTTCATATAATAGACTCATGATATTTTCTGAATGGAAATTTGAACTGTAGCTCTATTTCCATTTCCAACGAAATGTGTTATCCTGGATAAGTCACTCAGTCTTTTTTGTTTTCTTTTTTTGTCTTTTCTGTCCAGTGAAATAGGGAAACTTATGGATCTTTATGTGTATTGTAGGGCTGAAATAAGGATAAAATAATTTTTTAAATGTACTGTCAATCATATGTTTGATATGTGAGATTTAATACCCTAGTGCATTAGTAGCACTTTGAAAAAATTAATCAAGATGGAATGGGTTATCAAGTAAATTTGTATTTGACCATATTTCACAGTAATATTTTGGCACACCAGTGTTAAAAGATTTATATTTCACTAAGAAGTATATAATATTATTGAATGGGCTTCCAAGGTGCCTCTAGTGCTACAGAATGTAACAGTATTATTAAATAATACTGCCTGCATGCAGTGTTATTTAGTACATAAGTTTTAATCTAAAAGTTCATGAGAAGTTAGCAAAGGGATTCTAATCAGTTTGTGTTCTTAAACTCAGATTCAGTGATTAGATTTAAAACCAGTTACCTGATGAAGCAGAGCCCGAATTGTTTTTAGTATGATGCCTGCCAGTGACTAATTTTGGGATTCCAGGATCAAGGATTTTCCCAGTTTACAACACACCAGTGGGTAGATTGTTTTTCATTAAGTGAAATGCTTTGAGGACAATCTTGTTTGTAACTAAAGAGGTGTATTTCTGTATCTTGCTCTCATACTTGGACCACCTGGGCCACTTTAACCTTTTGAATGTACAATATAGATGTAGTATTTCTTCTGCTTTTCCACTCTGCAAATTTATATGTTAACATGTCATATCCTGACAGTACCTCCTGCTAATTATCTAATTGGTATGTTTTGGGGGGAAAAAAGATGTGTCTCAGAGTCCTGTATATTTGTACTATCATCCTAATTTTGTTTGGAATTTGAGATGTTTCACATATGCAAAATGAAATTTTGGAGAAGAGACTTTAGTAAACATAACCACTCTGCTATCTCCGAGGAGGTCTACATTTAAGTATGTGGGAGTTATTAATTTCTAGGAAAAATCTACATCATTATTTGTATGCCTCTGTCATTAAGGATCTTATAGCTTTGGCTTGGTTAGTATTTACTGAACGTTCCTATTTCACTAGGAGTTTCTCACTATACTGAAGTATTTCTGTTGTCCGTAAACTAAATACTATACGATGGAATAGATTTTACTTTTGAGTAGTGATCTTTTTTCCAGTATTCTTGTAAATTGCATATATGCTAACACCTTAGCTTCTGTTCGTTATTACCATCACTGCCACCCTCATAGCTATTCATCATTTAAGATGTAGATCACCTCCTCTGGAAACTTTCCCCTCCATTTCCAGGCAGAAATATGGTCCGTTCTTTTATATTACAAGAGAGGTGTTTAAATGTAACTTTATCACAGTTCTTTTAGTTTATATGTCTTTCTCTCAACTAAGCTATGTCTTGAATTCCAAGACAGCTAGTGACATATCTTACTCATATGTTTGCATATCCTGTGTAGTCCTTAGATCATGACAGACATCTCAATGGATATTTATTTTCTTGAACATATATTACTTATAGACATTGTTATCTTACATCTGTAAATGGGATGGTTTGAGAAGACTCTTATACTTACTGTACTTGCAGACCCACAGATTATGCATAAGAGGGGCAATATATCATATACAAGGACTTAAAATTGTAGGAAAAAAAGCTTTTTTTTTTTTTTTTGGAAAAAAAGCTTTATATTTTGCTAAGCACCAAGAGGCAGAGAAGGCAATGGCACCCCACTCCAGTACTCTTGCCTGGAAAATCCCATGGACGGAGGAGCCTGGTGGGCTGCAGTCCATGGGGTCGCTACGAATCGGACACGACTGAGTGACTTCACTTTCACTTTTCACTTTCATGCACTGGAGAAGGAAATGGCAACCCACTCCAGTGTTCTTGCCTGGAGAATCCCAGGGACGGGGGAGCCTGGTGGGCTGCCGTCTATGGGGTCACACAGAGTCGGACACGACTGAAGCGACTTAGCAGCAGCAGCAGCAGCAAGCACCAAGAGGACTGTATTTCTGAGCTAAGCAACCAAGGATTTCTTGCCTTCAGTGTAATATTTTCTGAGTCCTTTGTGTAGGTGATCCGTTCCACATTTTCTTTATGCGAGACATGTCATATTTTATGAGATACAGTGAAGTTAGTGGACAGTGTCCAGAAAAACATATTAAGTGTCATGTTTGGTATAAATCTCAGGTCCAAGCCTGTCTACGACATTTCTGGGTATTTCACATCAATGGAATAATTGACTTGAGAACCAAAGTATATACTGAGTGGGTAGAGGAAATAGTACACCAGATGGACATCACCACATTTTTTTAATTTTAGTAACTGACAAGGATAGGATGTGTCTGGACAGTAGAGTAAATGAAATGGAGATTAGAAAACAATTTTATTAATTTCAAATGGAATTATATATAATGAGCATCTTATAGGTAGCCATTTGTTTGATTCAAATCATTTAGGCTAAGCACATAGAAAATAACACTGTCGTGATTTAACCCATTTTTAAATTTTATTTTAGACACACTCTGGAGATAGAGAAACTTAGTAAAATATTGTACTGGCATTGAAAGTTTTAGTTTTAAGTATTGGTTTAGGAGAGAAAGGGGCAAGTGAAAAGGAAATAGTCTTAAATCTTATAATAGGAGTCTCAAGAAGATAAAAATAGTAGATTATCTGTTTAAACTTTGAAAACTTTATATAATGTCAGTTTCTACAAAAGCCTATTCATTAAGAAGTGAGAAGGAAAATTGATATTTTTAAAGTTAGTTTGTTCTTGTTCTTTAACATATAATACCTCTTGGGGCTTATTGGTCATTTTTTTAATAATTGCTACGATTAAAGTTGTTGTTTATTCAAAGGCTGTTGGCTGTGTCTACATAGTGAGCAAATGTAGTCAGTATAGACCTTCTGCATCAGTAGAGTCTGGTAATGCAGTCAAGGCAGTGGTAGGTGGGATTACAAAAGTGGTGGGTGACCACACAGTGGGATTCAGGAGGAAGAAGGTACCTTGGTAATACCAAACAAAGCCTCAGTGGTTCATACGGCATTGCTTTCCCACCTCCTGAAAAAGTCAAGATATCTCGTTGTTGTTTTGCTTTGTAAATACTGGAAGAGCTTGATCCTATATACCAAGTTTAGAAGACTAGCCTTGGAAACCAATATTGTGTTTTCTCTTTCCCCTTCAGGACAAAGTATGTTCCGTTTGGGACCGCCTCAACCACCTTACCAGGCAGCACCAGGTCTTCATACACTCTCAGTTTCCCTTCTACTGTGGAAAAGATCTTTCCTTGAATGTTCATATTTTCACCTTGAGAAGGCAATATATGTGTTTAGGAGGGGTTAAGCAGCTGTTCATAAATGTGACGTAGGAGAAGAGTGGTTTGTGGGAGTTTTACTATATATACACATATATAATATTTTCCAGTCTGGTTTCAGACCCCGGCATGGCTTGGAGACAGCGTTGGTGTGTATGAAGGATCTTCCTCGAATGAAGGATTTGGGACAACTTTCCATGATGATTATATTAGAGCCTCAGCTGCTTTCGTGTTGGTCATGAGGTGATGCTGAACCGAATGCTTGAACTAGCAGGAGTGGCTGGGATTGCGTTGGAGTGGTTCCGTTCATTCCTTCCGGGTAGGTACCAGATAGTGATGTTGGGTGAAAACGGACATCGAGGGTCCCCCGTATGGAACCCCGTCGTCGTCACTCATTCCCCGGTTCATGTTTAGTGGGTTTAAGGAGACAACTGGCCACCTGGAGGCCAGGCAGTGATTTGAATGACTGTGAAGAAGGTTATGAGGGTGGTTCCCAGTTCGGTGTCGCTTACCTACGTTATCTCTGTTTTGTCTGTGTGACAGTGAAGACTAGAATCTAAACTGAGAAAGCGTGACTTGTTGGAAAGAGAAAATTTGGGAGGCCCCGTTGTGCTTTCTGGTTTCTCTGTCTGAATTACAGTTTGTGTAAACTGTGGCCATATTTTGACTCCAAATTCATCTACACACAAAAATCCCATTGTAACATTAGATAGAAATATTTTATTTTCCTTTCTGGTATATATCTGGAGCCTTCTTCCCTGTGAACACTGACTGCATCTCCATGATCCTTCTTGCTGAAGTTGTAGTCTCTACTTGTTCACCCTTTCGCTTGGGGCTCTTTTAAGCAGTCTGCCTATATTAATAAATATTGTTGCGGGTGATGGCTGACTTTTCCCAGTGAATGTTTTCCTTTACCTTCACTGAGAGCACTTCGTTTTTCTAACCCTGTTTTACTAAGAATCAAATGTTGTACTTTTTAATAAATTCTGCCGCTCCTCATTAAACTGCTCGGGCATTTTGTTTTTAGAGAGAATATACTAGAGTTTCTTCAATTTTGAATATGTTCTTTAGAAATGTGGTGCTTCCTCTTGGCTGCTATTTATTTATGTAATATTATTTCAGTTATTTCCCTTTATGTTAATGAAAAGCTTGCTGAGTGTTGAACATGCATGAAGTTTATTAGGTCTAAGAGTAGAATATAGGTAAAGAACAGAAAAGAACAAACACGGATGTATGTGTCTGTGAATATCATTAGAACTGTCTGTTGATTGTCATTTTGGCAAAAGGGCAAGAAACAAACTTTTATGCAGTAACCGGTCAGTATTAGTCCTTGAGCCAGGCAGTTTTTATCCTTTAGCTTATTTAATCCACACAATAACATTGAGAAGTTGGGTGTTATTTCTTCATTTTACAGATGAGGAAATCGATGCTGAGAGAAGTTAGATACCTTCCCTAACTTCACACAATTATAAGTGGAAGCTCTGGTACTTGAGCCTGGGTTTGGCTGTCTCGAAATCTCAAACTTTCTATCACAGGCAAGTGTTAAGTCGCAGGCAAATGTTAGACTCGAAGAAGGGGTCCTGAAGGAAAATAAAAAAGAAGAAAGAGAATGTCTATTAGAACAAACCAAGGAGGAAGTGGGAGACCTAAGAATGCACAGGCATAACATTTATTTTTAATATTTCCTGAGTTTTCTTAAAACTCCCTTTAACAAGTCAGGTGACAAAAGGAGCAATTTTAGGATCATCAAATGTTTACCATTTACAGGATGGAGAGGTTTAAAATTTCAAATTTTATCTCTTTGGACATTTTTTCATTCTCTGTTTAGAAATAGAAGCAATGATTCCCCACTTTGGACTCTAGGAAATAGAAGAGTCAGTGCATGGAAGCCAGTCAGGTAGTTAGTACTTACCTGGGGAGGGACAGCAGTTCAAAGCCAGTACAGGCGTTTACTGTTTATAAAAGTTTATTTTTTCCTTTTAATGTGTTTGTGAGCTTTTCTGTGTGGAACCCCAGCTTCCTGTTGCCTTTCATGTGTAACATCGTGCTTATACATGACCGAAGATGTGGTGATTGTGTTTTGCTTAAACAGTAATATATGTGGATTTCACTAAATACTTATTTACATCTTTGGATGAGGTTTGGTTCAATATTATTAGTTTTCCTTTTCCTGTTGGTAGATAGATGCCTCCCACCATCCCAATAGATTTATTTTAGGCATAGCCAGAGAGATATTGTTTCTGTGCTTATAAACTAACATTTGGCCATAGAAAGGCACTATATTAAATATTAAGTTGTTACTGTTATCCTAACATGATATGCTCTTATTAATTATGTTAATGGTACCTTAGAAAACACCCCACTTTTCCAAAGAGGTAAAGCTCTTTAACTGTAATGATTTTCAACTTCAATGCTATGCTTTATCTACTAGCAGCTCATGAAGTAATGGTCATAATTGAATTCAACATCTTAAGATTTCCTGACTTAGCTTAAGTGAAATATTGATTTCATGAAATTAGGTGGCAGGTGCATTGAAGAACTATTTCCTGGAAGTTTAAGTGGGTATTTAAAGCCTCAAGAATATTAATTCAAACTAAATGAGTGGTTTGGAGTAGTTGTGCTTACTTAAATAAGATGTTTGCCAAATGGCCAGAAGCCATCATATCCAAAATTTTATTTTTTAAAAAACATTGAAGAATGAAGGCAGAAGACCATTTATTGTTACATAAACATAGATAGTTCTCTATAATTTTCATAACTATTTAGTTACCATTTAGTTGATTAAATAGGATTTCAGGTTTAAAATAATTTTTCTTGAATTGGCTCATGATTTCTTTTCCTTTCCACCCCACCCAATTGTATTTGCATATTGTTCTCTCATTTTGTTGCTGGAGTTGTTGTCTGGAGAGGCTCTGTGTGCCTAGATGGAACATTGATATTACTATAAAATAATGTACAGGAAATCTTGTTTTGTCTAAAGATACGTTTCTTCCCCTGGGTCATCAAAATGCGCATTTTTCCTAAGGAAGATGTTTATTTCCATAAAACAGAGGTGATACATATATAACATATTAGTAGCATTACTTTTGGAATTTATTAATATGTATGTGAGTATAATTTTATAGTTTTCAACAAGCATTAGTCTGAAACAGTATTATTTATTCTCTTTTTACATTTGCATTGATCCTAGCCATTGTTACTTTTATTTTACTCTTTTTCTCTGTTTGGGAGAGATTTAATTTGGGTTGCTTTTCTGCAGTCCCTACTCCCAGCTATGTCTCTCATGAATCATATTTCCCAGAGGGTGAAATTAAAACAAGAACTAGGTGTATTAAATTTCTTTTAGGCCTACTGCCAGACTCTTAGATGTATTTTTAGGTGTCGAATATTAAGTTTGGGGAAGGGAAAGATGCTTAAATTCACTGATCTTTGTATTTTTCCTTTCTCAAGTTTGTTTTTACTTTATAATCCTGTCTGAATTTTGTGGATGTATTTCATGCTATCTGAAGTCATTATGGTGTTTGAATTTGATAACACTTCTATTTTTATAGCAGAAAGCTAACTTTATTAAATATCTTTTTATGGAAATACTTATAATCAAACCACACAACTGCTTCTGAACAAATTGCCTTGAGAATGCAAGTGGTCAAATAAAGAAGAGTGGGAGGAAGGAAGGGAGAAGAAAACTAATTAAATTGACATTTGTCCTGTGGTATGATTGCCAGTCTTAACAGTAGTGGTTGGTGTAGTTATTTTTAGACATTTCCTTTATCAAACATTTAAAGGTAAAATTTTTCCCATAGCCAGCAAAACTCTGAGTTGAGTTCTTTTGACATTCTGCTGATCAAGGAATTTCCCATGAGTAGTACCAGAGTCTTCTGCAGAGAAGGGGTAGGAGGATGAATCAGAAATGAAGTAATGGACAAGGAAATGTTTATACACCTTAAAAGTGTTTATGGAACATATAATGTGTTAGTTATGTTTTATATTGAGGAAGAAACATACATGATCTAAAATTTAAACATGAAAAGTCATACCACTGAAAAACACAGAAAAATTCAGATTTAACATTTGAATTCACCTTTGAGACAGAAGAGGCTTTGCAGGTGGCGCTAGTGGTAAAGAACCCGCCTGACAATGCAGGAGATATAAGAGATGCAGGTTCGATCCCTGGGTCAGGAAGATCCCCTGAAGGAGGGCATGGTAACCCACTCCAGTATTCTTGCCTGGAGAGTCCTGCAGACAGAGGAGCTTACCAGGCTATGGTCCATGGGGTTGCAGAATTGGACATGACTGAAGTGACTTAGCACATGCACACGTTGAGAGGGGAATGACTCTCTTCACAGAAGCTTTACGATAAACAAAGGAAAAGATGAATGTATGTGACCGCATCAAATTTTATGTGTTTGTACCCACTCCAGTGTTCCTGCATGGAGAATCCCAGGGATGGGGGAGCCTGGTGGGCTGCCATCTCTGGAGTCACACAGAGTCGGACACGACTGAAGTGACTTAGCAGCAGCAGCAGTATATCAAAAAAACATTGTGACAATGGAGAAAATATTTTTAGTTAATATTTCTAGTTAATATAAGCTAGAGGTATTAATTAAAGAGATTATGAAAACAAAAGGAGGTGTTGACCTTAGAACATTGTGGTCAGAGGTCATGACCAGAGGAACTACAGTGCATAAAACCAGGGAACAAACAAATATGTAGATAAGATTTGATCTGCCTAGTAATCATAGCAAGGGGAAGGAGCCACTGGAGATTGTCTTTTGGTTTACCTAATAAATTAATCAGTACAAGCACTTCACCCTGACTGCAAATGATGCTTTTTGCTTTCTCACTCCTGGTGAGAGGATAAATGAAAACAACTCATTTGAAAAGCCAGTTGGCATTATTTGCAAAAGGTCGTTAGATAACATATATCTCCTGAAATAATAATGCCACTTATGCAAGCCTATCTTAAAATATTCTTGAATATAAGGGAACAAAAGTATCATATACACTAAAATATTCAGATCAATTCTATTTCAATTATAAATGAAGAACATAATTTAAACACTCCCCAGTAATATCAGTTGTTCGCAGACTTGACTGTGCAGTAAAATCATTTGAAAAAACATAAAAGAGAGTGCCAGTGCTTTGGCTCTACCCAGAGATGTTTATTTAAGATGTTTGGAATTGCCTCAAAGTTTGCGTTTAAAAAATTGCCCTAAAAATTTTAATGCACGGCTAGATTGAAAACCACTGGCTTGACACACATTGATAGAATATTTTTAACCACTTAATATGTTTATTATGGCTGTATAGTAGTATGGACAGGGTATAATATAAAATAAAATGTGGTGATTGAACATTTAGGTAAATCATAACTTTAAAATAGAAACCTACCAGAAACATAGACTAGTAGAAAGTTTGTAAAATGCTCAGCGTTGTTATAAGGAGTTGAGATTTTTTAGTGATTTTTTTCATCTTTTCTTCAGTTGACAGATATTTTAGTAATGTTCTTATATTACTTTTTAAAAGAAAAAAGCATGTTTAAAAGAAAAGTCCCTGCTGGTGAGATTCTCTAGGTAATTTCCTACTCATAGTTTGTTTCTACCTGTGATTACAGAAATTTGTTCTGGCTTCTAAAATAATCATATCCTCAAGTTAGAGTTATGTTTCATATTATTAAAATGAAATTCTTCATAGGATTATTTTTTCCTGTTTTTCATCTCAGAAATATCTTCTCATGTAGTCTTCTGACTCAGGAATGTAATAAGCTCCAGTCATTTTTCTTTTATCACTCCACATCTGTGCCTTTCAATTTTCACCTTTCCAAATACCATCTATAAGTGATGGCCCCCCAGTGTCTGTCTCTAACCCCAGCATTAACTCTGTGATGCGTGTGTGTATCTGAACTTTGTATGCTTGCATACCTTGAAGTTAATGAGTCCAGAACTAAATTTACCATATTTTCCCTCAAACCATCTCTTTTATGTTACCAATTGTAATTAATAACACCACTGCTTACCCCCAGCCCCTGAAGCAATTCTAACCTGCTTCTGCTTCCTCATCATGCGCATCTAGTCAGTTTCTGTGCCCTCCTGATTTTTGTCCCCCGCATTTCTTCTCATGTATCTCTTTTTAATTTTTTACTTTTTATTTTGATGGGGGTATAGCCGATTAGCAAACAGTGTTGTGATTGTTTGAGGTAAACGTTGAAGGGACTCGGCCATATATATACATGTATCCATTCTTCCCCCAAACTCTGCACCCATGCAGCCTGCCACATAACCTTTAGCAGAGTTCCCTGTGCTATATAGTATATCCTTGCTGGTTATACATTTTATATACAGCAGTGTGTAGATGTCCATCCCAAACTCCCGAACTATCCCTTCCTCCCAGTCTTCTCCTCAGCAACAGTAAGTTCGTTCTCTTCTCATGTATTTCTTGAGTCTTTCTCTACATCCCTTCTTTACCATCATTGCTTTGATGAAGCTCAGATTATCTTCCCTCAATCAAGGACGGCAGGCTCCTCACTGATGTGTCTTCTTGTAGATGTGTCTCATTCTGGATCTGTCCTCATGTGTACAGCAGGACAAGGGCATTTCCTTCCTGAAAGTCCCTTGGGGCTCTCCATCATGTCCTACATGGAGTCTAAACGCCTCGCCATAGAGTTTAAACTGAGGTATAAACGTCATGCATGGGCTTCCCTGGTAGCTCAGCTGATACAGAATCCACCTGCAATGCAGGAGACCCCGGTTCAATTCCTGGGTCAGAAAGATCCCCTGGAGAAGGGATAGCCTCCCCACTCTACTATTCTTGGGTTTCCCATGTGGCTCAGTCAGTAAAGAATCTGCCTGCAATGCAAGAGACCTGGGTTCAATCCCTGGTTTGGGAAGATCCCCTGGAGGAGGGCATGGCAACCTACTCCAGTATTTTTGCCTGGAGAATCCCCAAGGACAGGGGAGCCTGGGAAGCTATAGTCCATGGGGTCACAAAGAGTTGGACATGACTGAGCACCTAAGCACACATAAGTGTCATGCAGCTGGCATGGTGTGTACTTTGCCTTTGGAATCCGATCCCAGTCCTGTTCACCCTCCCACTTGCTGTTTGGAAATAGCAAATAATTCTGTTTCTGCAGACATGTTCAGTTCTTTCCCTATGTGCCTCCTGCATGCTGCTCCCTCTACCTGGAATGACCACTTTACCTCCATTTGATTAGATTAGCAAAAATGTAAAGATTCATACTGTCCACCCTTGACTCGGGTGGGGAAAGTAGTTACTCTCAGGGAAGATAATTTGGAAATAGCTATCAACATTTTTTAAAATGCTTTTTTGGATGTAGTAATTCTACTGCTTGGAATCTATCCTAGAGGAATAGTTATATTATACCTACTGTCTTAGTCTGTTCAGGCTGCTATACTTCCCTGGTGGCTCAGATGGTAAAGAATCTGCCTGCCAGGCCTGAGACCCAAGTTTGATCCCTGGGATGAGAACATCCCCTAGAAAAGAGAGTGGCTACCCGCTCCAATATTCTTGCCTGGGAAATCCCGTGAACAGTCTCTTTCATAACAACACTGATACCATGGGTGATGGCTCCATCCTCGTGATATGATCACTTCCCAAAGGCCCCACCGTCAAGTAGCATCACATTGAGGATTGGGTTTCAACATATGAATCTGGGGAGAACACAAGCATTCAATCTATAGCACATAACAAGGAGGCATATATATTGGTTCTTCGTTGCAGCACTGTTTTTTAAAATCAGATGCAAGCTACATGTTAAATAATAAAGAAGTTTAAAAATTACAGTACAGCTTATCTACTCTATAGGACAGTGGGAACATTGCATGATTATTAAGAGCATTTAATAGTCTGTGCAACATTAAGAACAAAAAATATATTCTATGGGAAACTTTACCATTAAGGTTATTAAGTAAAAAAGCATGCATCTACTGGTATGCAATAACAGCCCTCACTTCTGTTGAAAATAAATTTAAAATACAAAAGCATAGAATTGAATCTGTACATATATCTGAATAAAAATAGGAAAAGCTCTGGGAGAAAAAAACACATGGTACATCATTAATAGTCATCATTTCAGAAGCAATGGGTGTCGTTGGGAGAAGTTGAGAGTGGCTTATTACTTTTAGTCTGTATAATGATGTACCTTTACACTTCCATATAATTTCTGTGTATATATGGATTTACGTGTGGAAAATGCTTAAACCTTAATATAAGCTGAAATAGGGAGAAAGATCTAATAGAATTGGAGAGAAGATAAACTGTGGGTTAAAGAACAAAATGATCAATAGTCTTTATTTTTTCTGTTCTGAAAAATTTTGAAAATACAGCAAAATATCATAGACCAACAAGCACCAGCTGGAATTAACAGTTGTAGATGTATTGTCATATTTGCTTTGGATTTCTTTTAAATAAAGTCTGGCAGATAAAGTTGGAGTTCCTTTGATTTCCTTTTTTACTCAGAGTTAATCATTGTTATATGTTTGCTGTATACCATAGTGACTCAGAATTTTATAATTTCACTGTGTATATATAGATTAAGTGTATCTGTGTCTATAGTTACTATGTTCTGGTGAACATTTAATTTACTGACAGTTTTTTTTTTCTCCTAAAAAAATTAAGGACTGTGAGTGTGAGTTGAGTTTTTCTAGGGACTGTACCAAAAAGTGGGATTGCTGATTTGCAAAGCATGCACACCTGTTTTGTTTTCCCTCTAGATATTGCCAGATGTCTTTTCAAACTGGCTGTGTCAGTTTATATTCTCACTAGGGTATTTCATAGTTCCTATTTCTGAATCTCCTCAGCCAATTTCTGGTATTGCCATGCTTCAAATTTTGTTCTGTTCTGTAGATTATGAAATGTTAAGCTTATCACCAGTCCCTGAATGTTTTCTGAGCATCTGAGTCTGACAGGGTCCTTATGAGGGGGACACAAAGAGTCTTGATGAAGCCAGCATCCTAAGGCACTTATTGCCTTTGAGCCATGAGATATTAGATAGCCCAGAACTAAAAGCTGCAGTCACAGGACGGGCTGTGATGCCTACAGAAGTTCAGGAACCATTACTACAGACTAGAGAGTTGATTAGAAGTTTTTAGGAGGTGAATGGGAGCCTTCTTTGACAAATGAGCAGGAAGAGAGGCAAAGAGACAGGTGGCGTGGCTAAAGTGAACGACATGCCAATTGTCCAACCATTTGTAATTGCCCCTGAAGCCTTAACCATAAAGATATTAGTAGAACTTTCATCTTAAAACTATTTAAAACTCATCACGTATTTTTAAAAATATTTATTTAATTTTAATTGATTGATGATTGGTTTACAATATTGGTTTGGTTTCTGTCATACATCAACATGAATTAACCATATGTGTACATATGTCCCCTCCCTCTTGAGTCTCCCTCCTACCTCTCACCCATTCCCAACCCTCTAGGTTATTACAGAGCCCAGTTTGTATTCCCTGAGTCACCCAGCAAGTTGCCATTGGCCATATATTTACATGTGTTAGTGTATGTGCATCCATGCAGGCTTCCCATGTGGCTCCGCTGGTAAAGAATGCACCTGCAGTGCAGGAGACCCCAGTTCCATTCCTGGGTTGGGAAGATCTGCTGGAGAAGGGAGAGGCTACTCACTTGGGCTTCCCTTATGGCTCAGCTGGTTAAGAATCCACCTGCAATGCGGGAGACCTGGGTTCAATCCCTGGGTTGGGAGGATCCCCTGGAGATGGTAAAGGCTACCCATTTCAGTATTCTGGCCCATGGACTGTATAGTCCATGGGGTTGCAAAGAGTTGGACACAACTGAGCAACTTTCACATTCCTGCATCCATGCTGCTCTCTCCATTTATCTCACCCTCTGCCTCTTCTCCCCACCCTTGTCCGTATGTCTGTTCTCTGTGTCTGCGTCTCCGTTGCTGTTCTGTGAACAGATTTGTCAGTACCATCCTTCTGGATTCCATTATATATGCATTAATATACTGTTGGTGTTTTTCTTTCTGACTTACTTCACTTTGTGTACTAGGCTGTAGGTTTATCCACCTCATTAGAACTGACTCAGATGAATCATCACCACCTATTTTAAACTCATCATTTTACAGAGGAGCACATTGAGGCTTAGAAAAATGAGGTCAGCCTCTCAGTTATCCAAGTGTCAACAATAAAATAAGCAGGGGATTTGTTGGGTTATTTAACGTGGACATCCAGTTGACCTTCAACTTGACTAGATAATACAGGAGTCCAAGTGATGCCCCATGTTTTCTTCCTCTGATTTGCTCTGCTTGACTGTGGTTAGTTTTGTTCTTGGTAGGCTCCCTCCTTGTCGAGGCCAAGATAGTCCCTAGCTAATATGTTTTTTGTCCCTTTACAGCTTATGTTTCTGCTGAAAATAATGTATGCTCATTCCCTTTATTTCTATATGCTTCCCCAAAGATACTCAAACTCCTACCATCTGGCCAGATAGTTACCAAGGCTAGCCTTTCTGATGAAGTCAGAACCATTTCAGTGATGGCTAAAGTAAGGAAAGTTCCTAGGAGAAAGGAATGCAGAGCGTGCAAATATAATATGGCTACTACATAGCCTGTGTGATATGTTGGCTGTTTGACACACATGATTATAGTCAGGAGTTTATAGACTATAGAGGCTGTTCGGTGTGTGGTTGTTATGTCCACATATCCATGATTGAAACAGTTTTTATAGCAATGATTACATTCATTTCAACAAACACCTTCTGAGTACCTTGGGATTGCTTGTCAAATAATAAAGGATAGATAAATATGTGTCTGTCCCCCGTGGCATTCCCAAACTTCTTGGAAGTTTTAAGGGCAGGAGAGTTAGACGCATAAACGGTTGTAATGAGAGGAAAATGTGAGGGACATGTAGGGTGTTGAGACTGTTGTACAGTGAGGGAGACACCCTGGTATCACGGAAGACGTCACCATACAGGTGGTGGCTAAACATTTTATTTTGAGTGATAAATGGAGCAAAGAGTGGGATGCATTTCCAGGCAGAGGATGCCGGAGGAGCCAAAACAGAGAGATGGGAAACTGCAGAGGCACATGGTTTACTGAGCCACATCAGATTAGAGGATAGTCTCGGGGTTGGGGAGTAACCTGAGAGTTGGGGAAGGTGGAGATGAAGGAGTTGCCGATCTACCATAGAGGATCCTAATGACTCTGTGCTTCCTGTGGTAGGGAGTGAAAACTACAGATTGTAAAGAAGCAGTCAGTCAGTCTGGTGTATGTCAAGGCCTGAAGCCTGAGCAACGTTTTACTTGTTTTTGTCTTTTAAATAGGAACATGGCCCTGGCACCAGTGGGTAGATGAAATTGCAGCAGGCAGACATTAAAAGCAGGGGTAGGGCTAGGGTTTCTAAAACTGTCCTCTTGTGATGTAAAGATTGTTTGAATTAGGATGTGAGGAAGTAAAAAATGTAAATTGAAAGATGAACTTTGTTGAGGCAGAATAATTCTAATAGTCTAAGAAATGCTTCATTTCTGGGTGATGAAGAGGAAGACCTTACTCATTGAGTGAGAGAAATAGTCAGGAGGAAGCTCTCCACTGGGAGAGATGAATATGATGACTTTCATTTTAGGTAATATGATATTGCAAATATAAAGTATTTTCATTTATATATGGATACTGTTTGTAAATTTTTCAACGCTGTTTAAAGTACCTGGATGCTTTTCAATTTTGTAAGGCTACACAGGGAAAAATAATCACACTCCATTATTTTTTCACAGAGAACTATTTTATATACCTTTCAAATAATTTTTAAGCATCTTGCTAATGAAATTAAATGTTCCTGGGAATATGACCGCTAGGTACTATTTCCTCATGACCCTAACCATAAATATAGTTCAGCATTTCCTCAAGTATTTTTCTTGGCATACTATAATCAGAGATGTTGCTACATACTCTTGTGGAGAAGATTTTTAAATTGTATATTCTTAGGAAACACTGAGTTAAGGAGGTTTCTGGAGTTAATATAAGATTTTTCAGAGATTTTAGTGTACACTGTTAATGTATTTGCTGAGTTTGCAAGAGGAGGATGCATTTTTTTCTGAAACTCCTTTGACAGTTTTTTTGAGGAACACTTGGAACTAACATTCTATAGCACACATTCAGAAATGCTGTGGTATTGGCCATTACTAACAAAATGAGAGAATGTGAGTATGAGTAGCTACAAGTAGAATACAGAAATTAACATTTCGATACGAACCTGTTTTATCATACCAATTGTGCTTACACTGCTGTTCTTTAATATATGAAATTCATTGTTTTATTTTATACGGTTTTTTTTTTTGGCTTAAGTGAAAATACTCTGAGACTACAGTTGTAGGGAAATAGTATAAAGTCCTGAAGAGTCATCGAAGACCATGGGTTGGCTGCCTCTGCGCTGGAGTTGGTGATAGAATAAATCCACAAATGATTGCCTCCTTAGAATAAATTAGGGATAACATCTAAATTCCAAATGATTTTCTCCATTTTGTGACACATGCTTCAAGGCTCCTTTCTCCTGAATCCCTTGTCATTTCATATGTATTCAGAGAATTCATTTCAGCCCAGCCTACATTTCTGTTCTGTGCAAAGCACTGTCAAGAGTGCAAATTTATTTCAAGATTAGCTTCACATATATAATGTGCTCAATAAATATTTATTCAACTAATGGATTGTGTTATTCTTTAATGATCTAGTTCTGCAAAGAGGCATCTCAATTATGGGTCTGAATTCTTAACCATATTCTCTCAGAGGTCTTTCTTCCTTCGTTTTCATAGGGTAGCATTACCTGAACAAGACAGCCAACAATGTCATCCTCTGTAACCTGGTTCTTTCATTATATTATTTGGAATTTACCCTAGGGGAGTCATTGTTACAGACAATATTAAATGAAGATGAAGCCAACATCTTATTCTTTTCTGGCATCTGGCTTTCCTTTGTGTGTTTCCCTCAAGTGTTATATATTCACTTGTGGTATCCAAGGTTAGTTAAGTGGAAGAAACAACTCTGTAGACAGAGAATTGGGGGTAGTCAAAAGAGCATGGGTGTTGGAATCAGAGTAGAATTTGGATTTCAGCTGTATCACTTAGTTGTTATTTGACTACACTCTGAGTCTTAACCTCTCAGCCTCGGTTACATCTGTAAAACTAGGGATCATGCTTACATTTTATGGGGACTGTAAGCAATATAAATAATAGTGTGAAAGCCCAGTCACATTAGAGATACTCAATAAATGGCATCTATAATAATAGATATTTTTAGCATGTTTTCTCTCTACTGAATAAGTTACTTTCAGTATTAATCACATGTGAAAGGCTATGGGAAAGGAATGTATACACTTGCATATCTTCACTTATTTTTGCTAATGAAACAAAAATGAAATTAAACAAAATTTTACCTGAATAAGTTCTTTAAACTACAGAATATTTAATTTTTTTTCCATTTGCCATCCTTTGTATCTCTAGATGTTGGTTATTTTGGGGCATAGTAGTTATCATTATTGTTGTTCAGTTGCTAAGTTGTGTCTGACTCTTTGCGACATCATGGACTGCAGCATGCCAGCCTTCCCAGTCCTTCACTGTCTCCTGGAGTTTGCTCAAACTTATGTCCATTGTGGGGAAGGACATGGCAACCCACTCCAGTATTCTTGCCTAGAAAATCCTGTGGACAGAGGAGCCTGGTGGAGGGCTCTCCATGGGGTCACACAGAGTCGAACACGATTGAAACGACTTAGCACGCATGCATTCATTGGAGAAGGAAATGGCAACCCACTCCAGTATTCTTGCCTGGAGAATCCCAGGGACGGAGGAGCCTGGTGGGCTGCTGTCTGTGGGGTTGCACAGAGTCAGACACGACTGAAGCGACTTAGCAGCAGCAGCAGCAGCATGTCCACTGAGACGATGATGCCATCCCACCATCTCATCCTGTCTCACCCCCTTCTCTTCCTGCCCTCAATGTTTCCCAGCATCAGGGTCTTTCCAGTGAGTCGGCTCTTCGCATCAGGTGGCCAAAGTATTGGAGCTTCAGCTTCAGCATCAGTCATTCCAATGAATATTCAGAGTTGATTTCCTTTCATAATAATTCATTATTATTATACATAGTAATAATAATTTATAATTTTTAAACACATACAATATGCCAGACACAATTCTAGGTGTTTTATGATTTTAACTCATTAAATCTTCAGAATAATCCCCTATGAAATAGTGACCTTTGTTATCCACATTTTGTAGTTGTGAAGCCTGAGACCCATAGAAATGAAGTCTAAAGTCATAGAGCTAGTAAATGGTCTGTCCTTAGCTACTCAGGCTAAGTGGCTTCAGAAGCCAGTCTCGTTCATTGTACTGCATTGCCTTTCCTAGTGTAGCCTGTCACGACATGCATACAATTGCTGGTATCCAGATATATATGTGGTATATCCTTCCCTTAATGTCTATAATCAAAGATGACCAGCTCACCTCATATTTTACTTTGAGGTCTTTAAAAATTATAATTTAGATTATATGCTTTAGCTTACATTTTTATAGGACTATTTCTTAATTTTCCTTATAGGTACTATTCTAAAATAATACTGAGCAAACTTTTGTCCTTGTATTGATGTTTTGAAATTCTTGTCTCCTAAAACAAAAGGTCTGTTTAGTGAACATGACTATAGGAATCACTGTAGTCTCTCTAGTGGTAGCTTCATTGTGTCCATAAAGTGGATAAAAGGTCTAAGTTCAAATGCCTGTTTATATTCCCCAAAGAATATAATTTTACATTGTTCAAGCCAATCAGAGATGCGTGTTTAGGTTTGGAGTCTGAAACTGTTTCTCTAAATTTAAGAATTGTGCAACATATGTCACTTGGTAATTATTTCTTGCTTTGATATCCATACCTGGTAAAAGAATACCTGGGACTATGTTTCTAATTTTACCCTACAGACACACTGAATAATGAAAAGCATGTAGGTATTCTTTAAAAAGAAATATGCAAAATATCTTCCTTTTAAATGACTCATCTCTTGAATTAATTGGTTGTTCTTGTTTATTTTTGCATGTTTATATGGGGTTTGAAATCAGAGTAGAATTTAGATTTCAGCTGTTATCTCTTAGCTAGTTGACGACAGTGAGATTCTAAACCTCAGCCTCAGTTACACCTGCAAAACTTGGAATCAAACTTACATTTTCTAACTTAAATCTTTGTTATTTGTCATATGTCAGTGCCCATTAAAAAACTTTCACTGGTGATCTAAGAGGTACTGTGAAATTTGAGATACTGTTCTCATCATCCAAATCAAATTTCAGACTTTCTGTAGGTCCTTTTTTGGTCTACTATTCTGTGTGCTGAGCTTCTTCAGATAATGTATTTATGTAGGACTCTAACTTTCAAGTTTTTTTTCCCAATCATTTTCAAGCGTTCCAGACTAACAGTATTGTTTCTCAGAGTAAGAAGTTAGTTTGCATGTACACCCAGGGCTGATTCATGTCAATGTATGGCAAAAACCACTACAATATTGTAAAGTAATTAGCCTCCAATTAAAATAAATTAAGTAAAAAAAAATGATGTACTCAATAAATGCTTAATATATTTGCCTTTAAAAAAAATAAAAAGAAGTTAGTTTGGCCTTGACTTTCTAGGGTAGTTTTTAATCATCTAGGTTACTGATTTATCAACTGGTATAAACTGCGTGTATGTGTGTTTAGGACTTATCCACATTCCGTGGTAGAAATAGTTTTTTCTTCCCCACTAGTAGTGACTTGCCCATTGAATATGTAAACACTTGCATAAGGCCAAGGGTACATTATTTGTTTTTCAGTATTTTCAAAAACATTTTTGGGAAGTATAACATATATAAAATGAAATGACCAAATCCTAAGTAAACAATTAATTTCCACATAATGAACACTAATATTCTGTATAAAGAACTGAAACATTACTTCCATCTCAGAGATCCACATAACTTCCTCTTAAAAATATATTCTTTAAAATTAAGACATTTTCTCCTGGCTCTCGACACTGAAAATACTTCAAGTATTATTAATTTATTTTAAAGAGTGAATATAAAATTGGTTCAGTTAATTTGTATTAATAGGACTTAGCACAATAACTGATGAATAATGCTGCTTAATAATCACTCCTTAAATCTGTTGAATTTTTAGACTTAACATTGTTTAGGATTACTTTTTTCAATGTTCCGCAAATTACAAAGCAAGATTTAAAAATGTTTTCAGGAAATAGCTTCATCTGAAATTTTTATGAAGAGATACTTAGTAAAATAAAGTAGCTTAAGATTTGGATTACTTAATTATTGCCTTGTAAAGCATTATTAATTTTCTATGGAAAGGAATGATGTTTTCTTTGTCGTATCTAAATATCCTTCCAATTGCATTCCCCAGGTATTTTCTCTGGTTTTTAAAATTATTAAAATAGACAGACCATCCATTCTCTTCACCAAGTGTGCACTATTAGTAAAATTTTATATGTTCTGTCAGCAATTTGATGTGATAAAGCAATGGTTTTTCTGTAGTTCACACAGCACTGGGGCTCTGCAGAGCATCTCTGGGGGTTCTTTGATGTCTAGACAGTTTAAATTATGCCTGCTCCCCTGCCTCCAAATTTCACCCCGTTCTGCTTCAGGGGTTGTGGGAAATGAAAACAAGCCAGAAGGGTTCCACAACCCTACAGTCTAGGGAGGAAGACAAACAAATAGAAGAAGCTGTATATCTATCCTGGCAGGTGTATAGGGAAGGGCCTAGTTACAGGGCATGGCAGAAAGAAAGGAACTGGGGACAAATAGTGTCCTGATAGTTTATTTCTAATTGTATTCCCAATATGGCACTATCCATATGTGAGCATTGTAGACAAAGTGAAAACATTATGGAAGTGTAGGGAAGAAAGTGGAATTTACCTTTTACTCCAGTCCTCCAGAGTTTACAGCCAAATCTAAGAGTTTGGTGTGTTTCTTGTATGCTGTCTTATTTATTGAGATAGTGGGATGTAGAATTGCATTTTAAGCTGGAAAACTAACTTTTTTTTCCCTTTTTTCTTTGTTGTCTCTTTTTATAAATTGGGATATCGCAATTCTTCCAATTCATCCTTTTAGAAAGTAAGTAACTTTTGAAATTTTAGAGATTTTTGAATTAAAATGTTGATGTGTTATTATTTCATATACAATATACACAGGCACATAGTCTATTCCAGAATTTTTTGCTTTCAGATTCTGACTTAGGCAATTAACTCGCATTGTGAGCAAATATTTTTTAATTTAAAAATAAGGAATATTACATAGAAGATGTCTATGCTGTCTAAGAATACAAACTTTTAACATATACTTGCCTCATCTTTTTTCATACCCACAATAAGACATTGTGTTTTTTAATATATACAGATATATAAATATATATTTATATCTTTCTTAAAGCTGGCCTAGGTACACTTGCTGAATCTATTTTTCTGAATATTAAAATAATAGAAATACATTAATGAGACTTTTATTTATTCTTGTTCAATGGCAGCTACTTAGGACATTCACTTTTTCAGGGGAAGCAGTCCACAATTTCTAGACTCTGTGGAAATGTTGAGAATGATAGCAATAAGTAAAGGGTATGAAAGATATTTAAAATTCACTTTCCTATGGATATGCAGTGGATGAAAGTTACCTTTCTTTCTTAAGCACTTCCTCTTTCAATGCTAAAGTTTTACAGTTTTTAAATGAAAGGGCCATTTAATTTGATTTTTTTTTTCTATGAAGAAATGCAATTGATATGTTTAAAACTAAGTGACTAATCAGGCTGAGTAGTAAAATTTGCATTTGATTGCAAAATATTTTTAATTCTTCTGAAATGCAAATGTATAGTTTTAAAATAAAGTGGATTTCCTTTTTGTTTTGGGGAAAATTACAGTAGTCTTTGAGACTTTTGGATATCTGTGTCATGTGATTATAAATTATATATTTTTAAAATATTTCCACAGTAAATCTTGAATTTATTGAATTAATAAACAGTATAGTTTAATAATATATTCATATTCAACAGAGCTTATTATTTATATGAAACTGGGTATTATCACTTATGTTTGAAACAAGCATAGCCTTAAACTACTATTTAGTAGTCAGTTTATCTTCCACCATTATCTTTGGTTTACTGTACCTTAGAAAGAAAATGTAAATTATAGTGAAATTATGTTTATTCAGTATTTTTTAGTTGTCTTTAAATCTGTATTATTCTCTAAAATTCTAAATCTGAGTTCTTGAAATTGTGTGTATTAGGACCTTAGGAAAGAAGAACAGGAAGAATGTGTATGAGGTTTGCAATGTGCACAATTAGTAATATTAAGTATTTTTATATTTCAAAACCATCTACATTGTTTCATTTATATGTATAGGATTCTATTTTACTTGTAGTGGTAACATTTTCTTGCCAGGTCCCTACAGAAAAATCTGTGTTTCTGACAGTTTTGCCAAATTAAAGCTCCACAAATCTGGTATAATAATTCCCAGCTTCAAATTGTCTGTGCTTTTTCTGAAGAGAATAATGATAAAAATATATATTTTACAGTGTTCAGTGTAACATGTATAGCCTTGTTTATCTGAAATGTATTCATGGACAGCTATTTCTGGGAGATGAATGTATTTTACTTTATAAGGAATGCTTGGCCCACTTTACATATAAGCAGAACATCTTTTGTGAGGAAAAAGAATGAAATGAGGTCTGTAGGCTTGTAGAAGCTTCGAGAGGAAAGCTGTTACATAAACTCCCAGCGTTGTTTCCATGTGTACTTCACTGTTCTGTGTTGTTCTGTGACCAAACTTATACTGGGGCGCTTGCTTCCTGTCAGACCAAATGGAAACGTACTGATGTGTTGGCCTAGAGAAACTGTTTCCTAAAATAATAAAGTGTTCTTATTAGAATACTTATAAACCTTTATGACCATGATGTGTATATATGCTGACTGGCTAGTAAGTGTGTTGTGGCAACTCAGCAAATTTGGCTTTTTTCATTTTATTGGTGAGCATTCATAGTAAGTAAGAGATGGGACAATCTTGGTTTTTAGAACACTTTTAGCTTAGTCACATAAAAATATGTTTCTATCACAGAAATTTACTTTGAAACCTTGATATCCCAAAGGTTCTCTTGTCCAAGGATATCTTGGATTATATACCCAGAACCCCTAACTAGGTGAATGGGATAGGGTGTAGGGTTTCTAATCTGTATTGATTCAACCAGATATTGATCTTATAGCATATTAGGAAGCAAAGTATATATGGAAACATAAGTAAATGCAAGTAACAGTTCTACTTCTAAATTCTAGTATACAGAAATACCAGTTTACAAACAAAACACAAAAGAAGTTCTGAAATTACCCCAGAAAATATATATGTATTTTACATTTCATAAACATCTTTTTAATTATATGAATACATTTCAATGATGTTTGTACATATGTGTTTTGATATTTTAATCAATATTTAATACTGTTTGATTCCTTTAAAAAAAAATCTGTTTTCACAGTTCAGTCACTTCTTTATTGCAGAATATTATCATTAGCTGGGTAGGATTCCCAAACACATATTTTCTTTATTTGACAAATAAAGAGCTGAGGAAAGAATGTCACTGAAGAAGCACAGATATAGATTTTTATTTGGCCTTGTGAGAAGTGCAATCCCATGAGTAACTTAAATACTTGTAATTTTAAATCAGTTCTTCCCTGGTTTCTTATTATTCTTTTGTTGCTTTTCAACCTATAGGATGGAGCTGTCCTTGAACTTGGTTTATTTGATCATTCAAGTGCAACCATCAACTTGTCTGTAATATTTAAAACCTGAGGCTTCATGGTATTATTTGCAAAATAACACCACATAAACGTTTGGGCTTTGGTTTCTTTGAAATATAGTGTTGGTTGCTTTATGAATAAAAGCATAATTTCAATTCAGGAGACTTTTTGCCTGAAGCCTAGAAGACAGATGCATCTGATTAACTTTGGCGAAACTGGACTGGCCTGTTATTGTAATGTAGATGTTTTCGGGGTTGGGAGGATATTTTAAAAAGGCATGCGAGAGGGTCTTTTTTTTTTTTTTTTTCCTAAGAGACTGAGAACGGTTTTGCCCCAGAAACTGCGTCTCAGACTGCTTCATTTTTTGCACACTTTTATTTTCTAGTGGAACTTCTCCATTAGCCTGTCTGAATGCAATGCTTCACACTAACACGCGAATCGGGGATGGAACATTCTTCAAAATCCCCGGGAAGTCAGGCCTCTATGCTCTCAAAGTAAGTTGGACTGTTCTGCATATTATGTCTGTTATTACTATGTATCATGCCTTTATTCAGACATGTGAAGGTAAACAAAATTAGATTTGGGTGAGGGGTAGAATGATCCCTTTGCCTTTTAAATGTTTTCAGATGTCTTAAAAATGATTTCATATTAAGAATAAACAATGACATTCTTCTTTAAAGAAAGCATATCTGTGGTTTCACTCTAACATATATTAATGGAAAACGGTTGTGGCTTCCTTGAAATTCTTGATTCTTAAAAATTTACCTGGAGGACCGCCATGGTTCATCAGCCAAAAGTTTTAAGATGATCACAGTTGCCAAAAAACTATTTGACTTGATGATTACACATTGATATACCGGCTTCACACCTGTATGTCTGTCTTTTATAAAAGTAAGAAATGTACCCATTCCTCTTGAAAATTGGCTGTTTTAAATGTTATTCAGATTTGAAAGAAACAGTGCTCTCTGGGAAGTTTTAATAAAAGCTTTTAGTCATATGAGAAGAACAGAGAAATTAAAAGCTTCAGATAACCAACTCTTAATGATTTTAGTGTAATTTCCATTTACATCTGGAATGGAAATGCCATGTAAGATGCCAAATTCCAGAGGACAAAAGCTGATACAAATGGCTGCATAACTTAGACCATGCAAAATCAGTGTATTTTCTTATAAATTAAAAAAAGTATCAGCTTTAGTAAATGAGGGGTTATGTTTAAAATTCATTAATTTCCTTTGAGAAGTTTCTTCTGTTTTATTTTCAATAGTAAAAGTTATACCTGGCAAAGAAGTGGGGATTCTTTCTCAGCTCTTAAGCATCAGGCTCTTGTTCTGTGTATGTGTTTCAGAAAATAATACAGGTTAATCAAAAGACTTGTATTATTTATTATTTTTTGTAGTTAGTTTATGGTTACATCCAAGTTGTAAAGCCGTTTTCTAAAATGAAGACAGTAGAATTGAGAAAAACAGAAACAACATATGGCAAAAAGAAACTTTGTCTTTTGTGTAGATTTTAAAGGTTATCTCCCCCAAAATCAACTATGGAGTGTGTTTTTCCCAGTAATCCACCCCTCTCCAAGGAGTGGTTTTACGTAAAAAATAAATCAGTATTGCAATTTAAAGTCAGAAGTAACTTTGATAATTCCTTAGGGCCCTAGAAGTATTTTGAGTGTTTTCCGTTGCTAATACATCTCCATAAATTATTATTTTTAAACTAATATAGAAAGAGGAGTCATCATGCTCAGCTGATGGAACTTTGGATTTAGGCTGTGAGTCTGAACTGGATGGCTCAGAGATGGCGGAGGCCAATGCCAATGGGGAAGGAAATGGAGGTAAGTGTGGCAGATTTCAAGATAGAAATCCTGTTCTCTTAAAGGTTATATAGAATTCGAATAACTTGATAATTGAGTTCCCTACCATTATTGATACAATTTTAAGTTTTGCCACCATTTATCATTAAACAATTCTAAAGGTTAGCACCTAAGAAAAGTATTCAGTTGTTTGCTTTTTGTTTTATTTTGCTTTTTAACAGTATGCATTTCCCTGCATAGTACTCTTGAGTGTTATCATTATATTTCTTGTGCAAGGTGAGAGGCTTACTGCGGTTTGCTGTGGTTTTATCCTTATGTGAGGCTTGAGACGGCTGATGTTTGGTTTCTGATTGTGCTGATTTTTCCTGTGAACTCAAGTAGTTTTATAATAACTTTGTTCCTAGGTTTGTCTTTAATAAATTAAGCTTAATGTTAACATTCCTCACAGTGAAACAGGGACCAAATGAGTTATATTCTTATGAAATGCTTTTGAAAAGTGAACAACCCTTCTGGAATTCTAAGGGGGCATTTTCCACTTGAATTCTGTCCATGTGGATTCATTTTTAACTTTCTCAAGACATTTGCATTATAATCTGTTGGTGTATGTAATTTCTGTACTGCAGTTTTGGCAAACCTTTGCTCCACAAAAGCTGCTGTTCTTTTCTATTTTTTTAACCTAACTCACTGGTCCCCCAAGTGGACCCAGATCATGATTTGAGAGGAAGACTGTGTCATTAAAGTCTGTGTTGGTGGACTCATAGAAATCAGTAAATTACCGTTAAACAAACAAACCTTAAAGGATCCTTGCAGAAATATCGTATTTCAGTAATAGCCCAAAGCCATTCATTTCATTAATGGTCGTAGGAGTCCCTTTGTATTCTGACTAGCCACTCCTGCCCTTTAAACTGGTGTCTTTCTGATAGTCCCCTAGAGGCTGATTTTGCTCCAGCGCCATCTGACCTGTAGCCAAGGTGCTGAATTATTATAGGAAACACAGATTCTTTTCTTAGTAAAATGACTGAAATTAGCTTTGTAGACTTTTTTTTTAAACCAGCTTTCATTTAATTTGATGTCCTTATTACTCCTGTACCTTTTGAAAACTCAACTAAACCCCCCCACCACTATTATGGTAGTGCTGTGAACTTTGGCAGGTCCTTGTGTTTAGGAAGAGAAGAGAGCAGAGATGCATGACAATTTCTGGATTTCTGGAAGGGCTAGTGAATGGGGCACACCCTTCTCCTTCAGTGGCTGAATGGGAATCTTATTGGGTCCTCTTGCTGTACTGCATGCTTGCATGAACACTTGCATCCTCCCTGTCTCTCCCACCTACTTTCTGTTAATGTATATCAACATATATATTGAGTTTCTGCTATATGCCGAGTGCTGTTCTCAGCATTATAGTTGTTGCAGTTAAAAAGAGGAACAAAAAGAGACCTCTCATGGATTTTATATTGGTAGAGAGACAGACAATAAGCAAGATAAATATGTGAAATTTACATCTTATTTAGTGCTGACAAGTGTTATGGGGCAAAATCAATTAAATAAGGACATAAGAACGAGAGAGAAGTACATCTGAGAAAAGACCCAAGGGAATGAGGGAACAGGCATTTGATGGGAGAGAGTTCTAGACAGAAGCAGCAGCAATTATAAAGGCCTTAAAGCAGGAGAGTGCCTGGAATGTTCCAGAAACATTAGGCCAGTGTGGTTGGAGTCCAGAGTGAGCAAGGGAGAAGATGGTAAGATACAGTTGCAGAGAAGTTTTGGAGTGCCATGACACAAAACTTTGTTTTGAGTGAGGTGTTAAACCACTGCAGGGTTTTGAGCTAGAACAACAGTGATCTCAGGCCTTAGTAGGATCACTAAGTACAAAAATCCATATGTAAGAGAACAAGGACAAAAACGGGGAGACAAGTTAGAAAGGTTTGGTGTAATCTAGATAAGAGATGATGGGAGTTTGAATAACAGGAGTAGCAATGAATATGATGAAAAGTTATTGAATTCTAGGGTAGACCCAATAGGAACTGCTGAAATTAGTGTAGTTATGAGATAAAGAGGAGAAGGCAATGGCACCCCACTCCAGTACTCTTGCCTGGAAAATCCCATGGACGGAGAAGCCTGGTAGGCTGCAGTCCATGGGATCGCTAAGAGTCAGACATGACTGAGCGACTTCACTTTCACTTTTCACTTTCATGAATTGGAGAAGGAAATGGCAACCCACTCCAGTGTTCTTGCCTGGAGAATCCCAGAGATGGGGGAGCCTGCTGGGCTGCCGTCCATGGGGTCACACAGAGTTGGACACGACTGAAGTGACTTAGCAGCAGCAGCATGAGATAAACAAAGGAGTTGGAGATGACTTCAGAGTTTTGAGTGCCAGCAAGTAGAACTATTTTCTTTAACTTAGATGGAATACTTGCAAGAGTTTGGGGTGGGGGATGTTGACAAAGGAGCTCAGCGTAGGACATATTAAACATGAAATTAATTTTCAGCATCCAAGTGAATATGTTACATAACTGGACTTATCTGTCTTAGATTAATGGGAAAGGCTTTGCTGGAAATATACATTTGAAAGTGGTCAGTTTATAGATGAGCTTTAAAGATAAGAAACTGGATGAAATCACCAAGAAATTGAAGGCAGATAGAAAAGAGGAGAGGCTCAAAGACTGAGCTTAGGGTACTTGAAATTTAAGAGGTAGGAGAGATTATAGGAACCAGCAAATGAGACAGAGGATAAGTGGACGGACAACTTATGTTGTCTGTTCTGAAAACAAAGTGAAGAAAGTGTGTCTGGGGAGGATGTAACTCAAATGTGTCAGTTGCTCTCTATGTGTCAACTTAAAATGAAGGCCGAGAAGAAAACATTGGATTTAGTTTTGTGAGGTTATTGACAATGACTGTTTTTATCATACTGTAAGACCACAAGCACGAATGGAGTAATGTTCAAGAGAATGGGAGACCCCAAGTGTAGTCAATTCTTTCAAGGATTTTTGAGATAAAGGGAAGGAGTGAAATGGGGAAATGGCTGCAAGAGAAAGTGGAAGAAAGGAAAGTTTTCTGAATATGAGAGATAAATATGAGAACAATCATATACTGCTGGGAAGAAATCCAGTTGAAGAGGTTTCCATGAGGAAGGTGTCCTGTTGCCATGTACTTGATTGGATGAGAGGGAAGGAGATTAAACAGATGAAGAGATTGGCACTCTTCAGGAGTATTGACTGGTGCTGTAAGGAAGCAATAGGAAAAATGAGGATGCTGGATAGAAATGAAGGTAGGTGAGTATGTGGGGAGGGGCTGCACAAGTTCACTTCCTAATGCTCCATTTTTTCTCAGTGAAATAGGAAATAAGTTCTTCAGCCACGGGTGAAGATGGAGAGGTAGCTCTGTAGATCTAAGGAGAAGATAGAAAAAATGTTTGTCTTGGGTCTGACATCATTAAGGACAGTTCTGAGATGGCTGATCCTGAATTTAATGTGAGAACAGCCAGCATGTTTGTGCATTTTTCTCCGGTCATGTTCATGACCACTCTGTGAATGCAGAGTAGACACGATATTGAAATGGACCAGAGCTGGGGTTTTGCCAGGGGTGAATGATGAAGCCAGAGAGGGACGCAGGAATTGAGGGTGCATGACATGGAGCATTAAGATCCATCTCTGTGGAATTTAAACTGGTTGTGGGTGTTGAGCAAAGGCACATTTGTGTGAGGAATGGCATGAAGGAGGAGGTGGAGGTCTCTTTAGGGAAGAATAATTGTTTGATTTGGTGTTCAAGAGGAAATGAGTTGGAAGGGTAGGTGCTATAAGAGTGGGATATATGAAATTGAGGTTATAGTTGTTGTTGTTCAGTTGCTAAATCATGTCTAACTCTTTGCTACCCGACAGTAGCCCGCCAAGCTCCTCTGTCCATGAGATTTCCCAGTCAAGAATGCTGGAGTGGGTTGCCATTTCCTTCTCCAAGGGATCTTCCCAACGCAGGGATCGAATCCCGATCTCCTGCATTGGCAGGCAGATTCTTTACCCCTGAGCCACCAGGGAAGCCCCTGAACTTGAGGTTAGGGTGGATTATGGGAGGTGTGTCTGAGCTGAGAAGAAAGAGGGAGGGGAGGTTGAAGGTTGTTATGAATGGTTAGGTAGTGTGAGCCCTCTTCAGAGTGTCCTGGCCGAGGTGAGCGTCAGTGACTGAAATTGAGCAGCCCTTCCTTTGCCCAACTTCCTGTCATGAGATGGAGCAGGGTCAACATGGAGGAAATATTGTCTTTTCTTATCCGCACAAGGATGTTGTGAAG
Source organism: Bubalus kerabau (assembly GCF_029407905.1). NCBI lineage: Eukaryota > Metazoa > Chordata > Mammalia > Artiodactyla > Bovidae > Bubalus > Bubalus kerabau. The sequence goes on along the minus strand of NC_073644.1, from coordinate 26,680,623 downwards.
GCTGGTGGTAGCCCTGCCATGAAATGGTAGAGAATCATCTGTGTGGATATTGAAACAGACAGGTAGGATAGAACTAGCATTGAAAGGGTGTGATATTTAGGAGCTAAAATCTCCCAGACATGAAAGGGAGTAACCCAGGAGTTGGTAGATAATTACAGTAAGGAGGAACAGTCTGTTGACAACCGACTGTTGGAGATACAATGCTGGAGGCGTTTAAGGAGCGGGAAGGAGCATAGAGGTCACATGTCCCATTTTCAGGCCCAGCAATACAAGATGTGTGGGAAAGACACAGGCTGCTACCTGAGAAGGTTCCAAGGGAAGTAGTGTCCATGGGCGAGGGCCAGGTCAATCAGATTTTGCTAATGACTAATCCTAAATTTCAGAAGAAAGAGTGGGAGGGTTTTAGTGGCTCTGAAGGGGTCCAGGGCAGGGTGAAAGCACTTAGGCAATAATTAAACCACAACAGGGATAAGCAAACTCCCCTAATTTGAAATGTGAATGAGTACTTCACCAAAGAGCACATACCCACACATCTCCAGCTAATGGGGACCAAAACTGGATTTCCTGGTCTCTCCTTTGAAGTTGTACTAACAAAATTGCTTTGAGAAATCACTGAAAGAATGGTAAATAGCTTATTTCCTTGAGTGTTCCTTGACTTGCCCACTTTTATGCAAACCACAATTGCTTCTTGTAGAACGAGTGTGTTCCCTATCTATATGAATACCATATACTTCTGTGTACAGTCCGTTCACCCCAGGATAGATTTTCAAACCTCGATACTGAAAGTATGTTGAGTGCTCACAACGCCTATCCTTTGTGAACTGTGCACATGTAGACTGATGAATGCTGGCAGCACCTGTGAGCTAGTCAGACTTCCTAGGCTCTGTTGCTGTGTTTTATTGAATTTTTCTATTTTTGATTTTTATTTTGTTTATATTTTTAATTTAATTTTTAATTTTTTTTTTTTAATCAGTAAGGAAACAGACTTAGAGGTTCAGTGTTTCATTCCGGTGGCATGCTCAGGTTGATGTGAGTGACCCCCAAAACCAGGCTCTGACCACTCTGCGACCCTGCCCGGAACCTTAGGGAACACTCTTAGCCCGGGAGTCACTGGTACAGTTTAGCTTTGCAACAGTTGTCCAACTCTGTTCTGATGCTAAACTTGAGAATTTGACAAGGAGGAACCACCGGCTTATCCAAATGAAGGAGTGGGCTACCACATGATTTCTTACAAATCAGTAATAAATGCCATGAACCTGAACTGGTTTAGATGATTTCCTTACTTACTCTGTTTCTAGTAGGTGTTTGAACCAGCAGTTAGAATGGATATAATTTCCACACTTCTTACAGCTGTACAAATACGCTTTGAGAATAGAATGAGAGAGGGAAGGTGGGGAAGTGTGGGGTTGTGGGGGCCATGGGAGAGAGGGCAGGGGGAGAGGAGGGTCCCACCATCTGTTTTTTAAATCTTTATTCTCTTCTCCTTTTCCCATTCCTCCTTTGGGATATGAAAGAGTGAATAGTATTGAAGTGAATAATAACTATCAATTGGTAAGATACCCTTGTGACAGTCCTGAGCCTCTGCTACCATAGAGTTATTTCAGATGAACAGAGATTAGTTGACATGTGTTACACCACTAAAGGGAAACTCAAAAAGTATTTGAAAAGAAAGCGCTTTACAAAAGCTGGTAACCGGAAAGAAGTCTTGTAGCTTGATTCCAGTGACATGTGAATCTGTAGTTAAAGATAATAACAGTAATGCTTTTGCTTTCTTCTTGCAGTCCGTTGGCCAGCAAAACAGATTTGTTTTTAAATGATAGACACTTCGCCAAGGTATTTTGTTTTAAAGTCTGTTTTTTTTTTTTTAACAGTATGGCAAAGGAAATATATTCTCAATTCTAGAATTAACAAGACACAAAACTAGAGCTGTGCATTAGGTTTCTTTGACTCCTAAACAGTTTTTCAAGTTAATAAGAATTAGAGACTCAAGAAAGTAAACTCTTCACATTTTATAGGCTTAGCTCAAGAGGTGAAAGAGTGATTTAGGAGAATCACTTGATATATACATCTTTGTTGACAACCCATGACCATTTATGTCTGTATAAGTATAGATCTGTGTCACCCAAAGAAAATATTTAGAATTTTGTGGACTATTTAGTCTGAGATTTATGCTTATGTTTGTGTCTGAGTTGCTTTCTGAACATGTATATTATGAGTTTGCTTACACATATTAAGTTGACTTAGAGTACATGGCTGGCTGTGGAAACCATACATATTTTATAGAAACGATACCATCAGTAGATTGTCTTGACCTCCTTTCCCTTCTGTTTATAAATTGTTATTAACAAGATAAAAAAATGAGCTTCTGTTTTTGTGGCCCTAATATATTTCATGTTTAAAATCCAAAGCAGCCATCCTATTTAATCTTTTAAAATAAGGAAACTGGAGAATGTACAGTTTTCATCCATAGAGATCAAAAAAGGTTTGGCTTGTTATTAACCCTAATGGCTTTCAGGGAGGAAGCAGCACTCTAGCTGGAGAATTAGTATTTTCAAAGTCTCTATTTAAGGAAAAAGATTATAGAGAACACACATCCTATGTTTTAGTCCTCAGATCCCGGGGTGAATAATGATTCCAGCGTTCGCAGAATTTTATGTGGTCCCTTTTCATTATTCCTTATGGCCAGTTTTATAAGCGGGTTTCTGATTGTATGATTCTTGGCAGAGTCATGTTAACTTAATGAAACATTATTCAGCTCACTCTTTGTTTGCGTTGGCTCAGAGGCCACAGTTTGAGGGGCCTTTTTTTCAAAAGTGAAAAGTGCTTTAAAATGGCCTGAAGTGTGTGGATAGGATCTCAGTTGAGACATCAATTACACCCAGATGAGCAGCTTCCTGGAGGAAGGGAGAAGGGTACTAATGAAGGTTTCGGCGCCCCTGGGAGTAGTCACACTGACAGTTTATCCCTTGCACCCTGGAGCTGTGAAGGATGTGTTCAAGTAACTTTTGAAGAGGTCACCCAACAATTGGGTGTCTCTGCTTGCGGTGGTATTGGTCTCGTGTTGCTGGGCTTTTTCGGGAGCTTGTCTGTGACTGCTCACATGTGATTTTACATCAGATGACACATGAGCCTTCTTTGTGTTCATCATCCATCTCTCCCTGACAGCCATTCCTGAGAATCTTGTAGGAGGGAAGGAATTCTTTTAGTGACTGTGTCAGGTCCCCTGATTTTTCTCAGGTTGAGCGAATTTGTCTTTTATCCAACGTCTGCATTATCGTTAACAGCTTTGTTGGCTCCTAGAGACACCTGTTCTACATTGGTGGCCCAGGGAAACTTAAGTATGTGAAAATGTTGTTTTAGTTACACATGGAAGAAAAAACAGAGGGAAAAGAATACTCTTCACAGTCAGAAATGACCATTGGCAGGATATAAAACTTCCTCTGCCCACTCTTCCTCATTCTCCTTTCTTTCATCCCAGCCCACAGCCTTCACAGTTCAGGGGAAGTATGAGGGACTTCAGAGGTTCACGCAGGCCTGGATCCTCTCTCATGTCAGCTTTTTTACTTAAACCAGTCAATTTAAGTAGACATTATTCTAATAGTAAATGCCCAGGGGGATGGGAATCCCACAGTCTTCTTTATATTTGTGTCTCTGTGTTTTTGATAACCTTTATAGTCAAGAATTTTTTCCTTATGCTGAAATCTCTGGAGCTTTTAATTAAACCAGTTTTCTCCTTTTTCCCCCTCTTCTGATGATAGAGAACAGCTGGGCATCATCTTAGCTCCCACCCCCTTCATCTTAACTTCTCCAAATAACTTATCCCAGCTCTTTCAAACATGACTTATAGATACTATTTTCCATTTCTTTTACCCATTAGGGACCTCTTTTTCTTACATATTTCCCCTTGAACCCTGAACTTTGTTCTTGTGTAAATGGATTTTGGTCAATTTTAACAGTCCAAGAGTCATGGAGTTAAAAAAAAAAAAAGTTTTTAAGTGTAGATAAAGTGACCCATTTAAGTGTACTTTCCCCTCTTTTCTTGTTCAAGGAGAGAAATATTTCATAATATAGAGATAAAGATTGGAAATAGAGTACGATCTCATGATAAAAGCGAAGTCCCTCTCAAATAAAACCAAAATTAAATGTATTCTCCCAATTACTCATCCCAAAGAGTCAGATTTCTTCTTGATTGATATAGTTTGTGATTGATAGAGAGGAACAAAGAATCATGCTTTTAAAATGAAGTACTTTTTTCAGTCATGTCAGATAATCCATCCTTTCTTTTTTCTCTAAAGTGACAGTGTATAACCATTTCTCAAACAGTTAACCATCTGTTTGTCTAACTCCTTTTCTTATTCACTGGAGTTATGCTTTATATGTTGAAGTACAAACTCATTAGTAGTGCCCATGAATGAAGCACTTATCCTTGACCTATACCAACCTTTTAATGATATTCTTTCTGGCTGCTTTTTTCTATTTCTCATTTTCTAGATGGGTTGCTGTATTTCGGAGCAGATGTTTCAGGAACTTGCTGCCATGTAGATCACAGGTGTTGTGGGGTATAAGAGAAATAGCTTCTAATTACCCACCACACACAAAAAGCAGCTTATTGTGTTATTTTCCATAATTCTAAGTGGATTCTGTATCGGTTCTATGATAGGAGGGATTAGGTGGTTAAAGGCTGGTACCTATAGGATATGTTGGAAAAGGAAATGGCAACGCACTCCAGTATTCTTGCCTGGAAAAGCCCATGGACAGAGGACCCTGGTAGGCTACAGTCCATGGGGTCTCAAAGAGTCAGACACGACTGAGCGACTTCACTTTATAGGATGTGTATGCTTTTTCTATTAAATATTATTATTTCTGGTTTTGTTTCTCTTATCTGAGTTTCTTGTCTAGATATGCTATGCTAAGTCACTTCAGTCGTGTCCAACTCTGTGTGACCCCAGAGATGGCAGCCCACCAGGCTCCCCCATCCCTGGGATTCTCCAGGCAAGAACACTGGAGTGGGTTGCCATTTCCTTCTCCAATGCATGAAAGTGAAAAGTGAAAATTAAGTCGTTCAGTCGTGTCTGACTCTTAGCGACCCCATGGACTGCAGCCCACCAGGCTCCTCCATCCATGGGATTTTCCAAGCAAGAGTACTGGAGTGGGGTGCCATTGCCTTCTCCGTGTCTAGATATACAGAGGTACTATCCAACTAAAATGTCCTGGTGATAAATTGAGTGCTGGTTAGGAGGGATTCCTATACCTTCGGTGAGTAAACTATTCTTCCTAGTTACTTGTGGAAATTCATTGTCTGGTCTGATACAAACCAATGTGTTTGTGAACTATTTGAGGACATTGCAATGTAGTTGCAATACATCTAGGACTGGGATATCAGATGACCATCATTTGTAGTATGCAATATATGCCACCCAAATCATTAATGTGTCTGGCATGATTACATCTTGTGGAGAACGTTCTTACTGATACACATGACTGGTATAATCATGAATCATCTGATTTGTTCTTCCTCCTAGTTTATTTTTGCTCTCTTTTCTGCAGACCTCTTCTGACCAAGAAAAGGGCTTATTGACCTAATAGAGCAGACTATATAGTAAAATTTTTAGTTTGTTACTGTTGTTGTTCGGTTGCTTAGTTGTGTCTGACTCTTTGGGACCCCATGGGCACACCAGCCTCCTCTCTTCTCCACTGTCTTCTGGAGTTTGCTCAAACTCATGTCCATGGACTCGGGGATGCTGTCTAACCATCTTTGCCGCCCCTTTCTCCTTTTGTCATCAATATTCCCTAGCATCAGAGTCTCCCAATGAATCAGCTCTTCACGTCAGGTGGCCAGAATATTGGAGCTTCAACATCAGCCTTTCCAGTGAATATTCAGGGTTAATTTCCTTTAGGATTGACTGCTTTGATCTCCTTGCAGTCCAAGGGACTCTTCAGAGTCTTCTCCAGCACCACAATTTGAAGCATCAGTTCTGTAGTGCTCAGCCTCATTTATGGTGCAGCTCTCACATCTGTACGTGACTACTGGGAAAACCATAGCTTTGACTATATGGACAATGGTCAGCAAAATGATGTCTCTGCTTTTTAATACGCTGTGTAAGTTTGTCATAGCTTTCCTTCCAAGGAACAAACATCTTTTAATTTCATGACTGAAGTCACCATCCAAGTCATATTAGTTGTATTTTATTCATAGAGCTGCTGCTCCTGCTGCTAAGTTGCTTCAGTCGTATCCGACTCTGTGCGACCCCATAGATGGCAGCCCACCAGGCTCCCCCATCCCTGGGATTCTCCAGGCAAGAACACTGAGTGGGTTGCCATTTCCTTCTCCAGTACATGAAAGTGAAAAGTGAAAGGGAAGTCACTCAGTCATGTCCGACTCTTAGCGACCCCATGGACTACAGCCCACAAGGCTCCTCCATCCATGGGATTTTCCAGGCAAGAGTACTGGAGTGGGTGCCATGTTGTTCAAATACTATCTAATACCAGTACTTACAATGTTTAGATACTGTCTCCCTTGAACGTCTTAGGGGAAAATTGCTGTTTCCATTATTTTATTGCTATTATTTCTCTGTTTAATTGCTCACCTCTTATACTCTTTGGATGTTTTCTTGTAATGCAACAAGATAAATTGTTTAAATCTAGATACCTAAACATATCTTGGAATAAGGACGGCTCTGAGAGGAGCAGTTCTCCTCAGTCTGGATCCAAAAGAGGATTAAGGAGTTGCCTTTTTCCTGAAAGAAATGTAGTCCTGGAAATACTTAGTTGAGATCAGATGATTTTGTCTGGTTGTCATTAAGTCGTCTTCAATAGTTTTTGGCATGTATTTTGCTGCTGTTTATATCCAGAGTATCTGATATGCACAATTTCAAATGTAAGTGTGATACATAAAACATAGCACAGTCCAAACATAAACTTTTGGGGTTATTTGCCAATCTGGGGATACTTTTGAATTACCCACTTATTGATCCTTTAAAACAAATTGTAGTTATCACTGCTAGGTCTTCATAGGGTTGATTTTTCTCAGGCAGAATGAATAGTTCTAACCTTTTTTTTTTTAATCATTCATTATTTTGGCTGTGCTGGGTCTTCATTGCAGTGAGGGCTTTTGTCTGGTTGCAGTGAGTGGGGCCTGTGCTCTAGTTGCCGTGTGCAGGCTTCTCTTTGTGGTGACTCCTCCTCTTGTGGTTCCCGGCTGCAGAGCACAGGCTTGGTATTTGTGGTGCATGGGCCCAGTTGCTCTGTGCATGTGGGGTCTCACCAGATCAGGGATAGAACCCATGCCTCCTGCATTGGCAGGCAGATTTTTTTTTTTATCACTGAGCCACCAGGGAAGCCCTATACCACTGTTTTATGAAAAAAGTACTTTTAAGAAAACAAGGGCTCAAAGTCAGGTCTTAGGTCTTAGACACTGTTATACCCCTGCATTTTATACAGTCCTTGGCATGAAGGTGTTTAATAAAAGTGTTGCAGTTGAATAAATGATTAATAAATAAACAATTAAGCTCCTCTAAGATCCAGCCCTCTTTTGAAACTGAATTCTAACAATGTGCCACATTCAGTTTCAGTTTCAGTTCAGTCGCTCAGACTCTTTGTGACCCCATGAACCGCAGCACGCCAGGCCTCCCCATCCATCACCAACTCCCGGAGACCGCCCAAACCCATGTCCATTGAGTTGGTGATGCCATCCAACCATCTCATCCTCTGTCGTCCCCTTCTCCTCCTGCCTTCAATCTTTCCCAGCATCAGGGTCTTTTCAAATGAGTCAGCTCTTCGCATCAGGTGGCCAAAGTATTGGAGTTTCAGCTTCAGCATCAGTCCTTCCAATGAACATTCAGGACTGATTTCCTTTAGGATTGACTGGTTGGATCTCCTTGCAGTCCAAGGGACTCTCAGGAGTCTTCTCCAACACCACAGTTCCACATTATTAATCCTCATATACTGTGTGCTATTTGATTTAAATTTTTGTAGTTTAGAAGAACTCTGCTAAGCCTATAGTGTATACAGGATCATTTTGATGGAAAACTGTTTTGATTTGAGAGTGTCTGTCTGTTGAGAAAACTGAAATGAAGTAGTTGGAGGAAGAACTGAAAGAAATGAAATCGATCAAGGAATGCTTCTTTCCCTGCCTTCATTAGCCCTTTGAACCCTGGTTACTTCAGGTAGCCAGTCACTTCGTGTGTAGATGAATGAGACATATGACGATAAATATCTTTGTTGCATTGACTCTCGTGTGCCCACATCCTGGGCTATTTTGTGGTTCTGCCCCCACACGGCTCCTGACATTTCAAGTAAGCATTGTCATTTCTAATTTTGACTTTTCAGTGATACTTATTTTTATTTCACCACACAAAACCTCCAGACTGTGACTTTCCTCTTGAATTAAGTCAACGAGTAAGGACGGCAAAAGGAAATGTATCTACATTTAGTGGCAGGTCATGGGGCTTCCCAGGTGGCTCAGATGTTAAAGAATCTGCCCACAATGTAGGAAACCTGGGTTCAATCCCTGGGTTGGGAAGATCCCCTGGAGAAGGGAATGGCAACCCACTCCAGTATTGTTGTCTGAAGAATTCCATGGACAGAGGAGCCTGACGGCTCCAGTCCACGGGGTCCCAAAGAGTCAGACACGATTGAGCGACTAACACTTTTAGCTTTCACACTTCACATAGATCTCCCACGGACTTGCATAAGATGTTTTTTTTCAGTTTGGTTTTCATATTTTCCCTAATTTATCTTAGGATAATGTGCAATCTTTTAATAAAGATTCTGTTTTCAAATTTTAAAAATATGAAAATTTTTAAATTTTAAAAATTCATTTGTGTACGTATTCTTTTCCACAATTAAAAAAAATAAATAAATAAACTGTGCTTTGTTGACTTCCCCTTCCATGAATTCTTGTTAAAAACAGTAATTGAAAGTTAAGTTTAGAAAGAAATACTTTAGAACTTCCCTAGTGGTCTAGTGGTTAAGAATCTACCTGCCAATGCAGGGGACACAAATTTGATCCCTGGTCCAGGAAGATTCCACAGGCTACAGGGCAGATAAGCCCGTACACCACAACTACCGAGCCTGTGCTCTAGAGCCACAACTTCTGAAGCTCGATTGCCTAGAGACCATACTTTGCAACAAGAGAAGCTACTGCGATGACAAGCCCAAGCACTTTCAACAAAGAATAACCCCCTACTCATCACAACTACCAGAGAAGGCAGTGGCACCCCACTCCAGTACTCTTGCCTGGAAAATCCCAGACGGAGGAGCCTGGTAGGCTGCAGTCCATGGGGTCGCTAAGAGTCAGACACGACAGCGACTTCACTTTCACTTTTCACTTGCATGCATTGGAGAAGGAAATGGCAACCCACTCCAGTGTTCTTGCCTGGAGAATCCCAGGGACAGGGGAGCCTGGTGGGCTGCCGTCTATGGGGTCGCCCAGAGTCGGACACGACTGAAGTAACTTAGCAGCAGCAGCAGTACCACAACTAGAGAAAAACCTGCACAGCAATGGAGACCCAGCACAGCCAATTTTTAAATTTTTTTTAAGGAAAAGAAATAGATACTTGAGACAAATTTCATAAAAATCAAATTGGACAGTTTAATTAGCATTCATGGATCAACTGCTCTGTGCCTGTCTTTGCACAGAAGTAAGTATTCAAGTTGCTGGGCCTGTGAGTGATAAGGCAGATGCAGGCAACAGTATCTCAGGGACTGACATGAATTCATAACACTAAGTTCCAAGAAAGCATGGGTAGGGGAAGAGTTAGTCTTCCTCAGAGATGGGGATAGTCAGGAAAGCTTTGAGGAAGCTGTTTGAGTTCAGTCAAGATGAGTTTGCTAGGCAGAAAGATGAAAGAGGGACGGTCAGAGCAAGTGAGACAAATACAGCGAGTATTATGTGTGTTCAGGAAATGCCACAAGATCTCGACTGGCTGAATCAGAGAGGTGGGAGTTGGGAAGATGACCAGATGTGAGACTAGAAATAAAGACAGAGTCAAGATTGCATTCTGCTCAAACATACGGTTATCGGGGGAAGGGAGTCTGGGATCGACATGTACACACTGCTATATTTAAAGCGGATAGCCAACAAGGTCCTACTGTAGAGCACAGGGAACTCTGCTCAATGTTATGTGGCAGCTTGGATGGTGGAGGTGGGGGGGCGGTGTGCAGTGTTCAGAGGAGAATGGATGCGTATATATGTGTGACTAAGCCATTCTGCTGTGCACTGAAACTGTCACAACATTGTTAATCAGCTATACGCTAATGTAAAATAAAAAAAAAAATTTAAAAGGAGTCCATTCTCCTTTCTCCTGTTTTTGTGTCTTGTGCTAAAGTTCAGAACCCTCTTGTATACCTGTCAGGGGCTTAGTACTTAGGCTGGGTGGAATGTCACCCATGGCTTCATCTCACTGCTGTGCTTTGGCGCTCAGTCATTTCCGACTCTCAGCAGCCCCGCTTTCAAAGTATGAACTTTAGTCCATATTTTCCAGTTTTGTCACATTGTTGGGTCTAATGGTAAATGAAAAATAAGAGCGAGGGGAAGGGACAGCTTGGGACTTGGAGAAAAGAGGCTGCTATCCAGTCTTGTTGAGACACACTCAGCAGTTCTCTAGCCTTGAGGGCTAACTGGTGACGACCTGTAATCCCGTTGGTCCCAAGCCTTCTAAGTAAAATAATTTGGAGGAGGAGTTTGGGAATCTGAGTGTGAATGAGAGTAGAGGTAAATGAGCGACAGCGACTGAAAAGTCCCATTAACTGTTTGAATTAAAAACTGGCAGATTAGCTTTAAACTATGCTTTTAGCTTGCTTAGTTTTACCAGGCAAGCAAAACATAGAAATAATATTCCTGTACCTTTTAAAACATTTTTTTTTTCCTAGTCTTCAGTTTGTCCAGCCACAAGTAGGGCAGGCAGTCTCATGGGGTTTCCAGGTATAAAATCCTAACATGAATTTTGTGATGCTGCCAGTGCACAGTTACGAAAGAAAAAAAGAGAAACAGTTTCTATTCTGTCCTGAGTGCCAAGAAGATATCGCTTCTAAGCTGCATGTCAGAGTTAGATATTTATTGGCTAAAACATCTGTCCTAATTCTTCAGTTTCCTGGCTCCTGTTGTAATTTCAACATACAGGGGATTTCCCCTGGCCCTTTCTTGAACATTAATTTTTTTTTTGGCTTGTATTTCAGAGGCCAAACTCAGCCCCTTAGATAAATATTCAGGCAACTGTTTAAAATAAGCCCTGTATTATTTATTTATCACATCTGTTAAGAAAGCTGCAAGGATAAAGTAAGAGTGAAAACGGTGTGTTTTGTCAGAATATGAATCTTGCAAGAGTGTGTTCACTCGCTGCTCCATCTACACAGTGCGTGTTTTTAGGTTCAGCTACCCTCATGGCAAAGAATGAATAAATCACTTAGATGCCCGTGTTTAGGGTCTGTATAGTCAGTACACACACACACAGGCACACACTCTTTGAAGGCTGTGCATGCATTATATGGTGTCCTACTCATTTTTATTCTTGAACTTTCCCTTAGAAACAAGTTTTAAATACACAGGAATACTCATTTATATATTTTATTTTCTATTACATTTACTTTCTTTAAGATTCTGCATTTATTGTATTAGAAATAAATAATTACAGGGAAACCAGTTTGGCCCAGAGAAATAGGATCAAGTTCAGAAAGAGGAACCGGGGAGGAAAATGACTCTGTAGTAAAGGAATTCTCATGATGCTTCACTTGGGTCTAGGCTGGGATGTAAGATGAAGTAAAACAGGATGGAGTTAAAGGGAATTGAATCACATTGAGGAAAAACTTCACAGTATTTCTTGAGGCTGTTTCAGTTTTATTGTCATTCCCTCCAACTGAAATTCTGGGCTGTGTGTTGACGACTCTTTCTTTTGGAAACGCTGTGTGTAGATACGTGTGACTCGCTGTTAACACAGCGCGGTAGTGGATTTAAACAACCATACAGCGTATACACTGACACCGAAATAGGTGTCAGAACAGCCTGTGGTTTCCTAGGTCAGAAACGAATAGAGCAAGTTGTAATTTAGATACCTGTTATCCTCAGGAAGTGACAGCTGAGTGTGCACTGCTTATTGTAGCAGTCAGAAAATAAAAGACATAAGGTTTTGATTACACCCACACTGATTCAGTAATTGTTGTTTTTTTGATCCTGCTGCATTGAAGTTTACCTTTGAAACACTTACGAATAAAATCATTTCCTGAGAAAATTGGTAAACGTGTTTTGATGTCCAGTAGGCCAGGAGCATTCTGATGCTTTTTACAAATTCCCTGAAACCCACGTGCTGCATTTTGGCTGTCTTTTTAAACTACCATTAGGTTTGTATTTTTCTAGGTGGTGATACTAATTTAAGAGTGTGAAAGTAGTAAAACGTATTTGCTAATGCGCACTTTTCTTTTGGCTGTGCTCACGTTCCATCCATTTAGCTCTGTTCAGTTGGGATTGTATATCGTATCCACCACCTTCCTCTCATCTCTCCAGTTTGTCACACTTCCTATTGACTCCAGAATATTGAAAAAAAAAAAAAGCCATCCATGTAATCAGTATAAAAATAAATTTATCTTTAGAATATAAACTGATGGTTATTTCTCATATTCCTTGATAAGTCAGCTTTGGCAAAGAGGTACAAATAAGTGATGATATTAAGGAGAGAGGCCAGGAAGCCATAGTTTATGTAAGCAGTATTATAAAATGTTTCTTTACTGGAACATTTAGATTGTTTTAAGCATAAAATGTCATAGTGTATCAAAGAGAAAAAAGTTACCTGATCTTTAACTCAGGCATTGCTCTCCCTGGATATCTGGGCACATCCTTTTGCTACTTTGACCTTAATGTTTTCTGGGCCAGTTGACCTCAGTTTTTTCTTATCAGAGCTCAATATCTTGTTCCTTTGTGGCCTTATTAACTTCCTGTTTCAGGTCTTCCAACATGATGCAACATGTTCTTTAGACATTAAATTTTCTGTATCAGTTCTTGGCTTTGAAGCCAGATATTCTAAATGGAAGATTATGGACCTGGCCTTGGACCCCAGCTCTGCCGTTGTACTGGCTGTGACTGTGGGCACATGAAGAACCATTTCTGAGCTGTGGTTTTCTCCCTCCAGTGTGGAGATGACACTTTTTCCATCTCGCAAGGAAGCTGTGAAGATGAAATGAGGTCACGCATGTCAAATGCCTGGCATTAATAACTAACAGTTATTTTCTAAAATGTGTTCATTTTGTCTTCCTGATTACTTTCTGTCATTAAAACAAAACTCGATTCACTCTTTTGCCTGGGCATCCTCTTTCATGGGCTACATTTTCCATTTCTAGTCAGTGTGAGCTTTAATCTACCCGAAGCAGTGCTGTGAACACTGCCACATGCCTATGTCTCCATTTTTTACTAGAGTTTTTGTTTGTTTGTTTTAGATTTTATTGGAGTAAAATTACTCTACAATGTGACTAGAATCATTTTTAACTCGTCCACCCACCTTTCACACTCAGGTCAGAATCGTCCCGAGCTCCTGTTCCTTGCAAATTTTTCTTAGATTAGTGTTAACCCTGGTGCCCTTAAGAAGGCTTATTTTAAGCTTTTACAATATGTTCTCAAGTTATTTTCTTCCATATGACTTCCTCTTGCCTCCTGCCTTTGACATATGCCTCCATTTGCCACTAATCACAGCGCTTCCTCATGTGGATTTTCCACATAAATTCCACCCCTGCCCCCCGGAGTACAGAGAAAAGGCCTTCTATTCCTGCTGCTGCCAGAGTCACATCAGTGTGAAACCCGGTCTCTCAGCGAGTGTCTGAGGAGGACAGAGAGAAGCGTTGGCGTCCAGCACAGGTGTTACAGAGTAGAAATGACAGTGAACTTGGCTTCCATAGATGAGGCACCTGGAAGGCTTGACTGTAGTAAAAATGGGTAATTATATTGTAATCTGCAGAGTCCATGATTTTCTTAAAAATAATTACCTTCAGTTGACACTCAGCATCTCACATCTCATTTTGCCTTCTCCATGCTATGTACTTTGGCCCATAGAAGAGAATATGCACACACCTCAGTGCACAGATTCTATAGATGGAGGCCTTTTAAAGGGAAGATTCACAGTACCTCTGAGGTTGAAAGTGAAAGTGTTAGTCGCTTAGCTCTTTGCGACCCCATGGACTGTAGCCTACCAGGCTCCTCTGTACATGGGTTTTCCAGGCAAGAATACTGGAGCGGGTAGCCATTCCCTTCTCCAGGGGCTTCTGAGGTTGGTAGATTGAAAACAATTTCATTAATGTAGATTCTTTCTTCAGAATGTTATGAATTGCCCGATCTGCCTACTCACCTCCATAAACTACCTACTGACTCCCACCTCTTGAGACAGATACCATGCTCTTTTTTATGTCTGTACAGTAGCCTGAGACATTGAAATTATCATCAGTTAGTGGGTAAGGAAACTGAGGCTCAGAGAGGTTCAGTGTAACTGTGGCCACAGAGTGATTAAACGATCCCTTCTTTCAAATTGAGATACTCATCTTTATACTGTGCTATTTTGCTTTATTTTAGGTATCCATTTTCAATTGGAGAAATGCTCCAAGTGAGTTAATTACAGTGAATATAGAAAAAAAAAAAAAGGAATTCAAATTAGTAATATCATCATCTCTCTGTTTCTAGTGTGTGCGAAGCAGGTAACCGATGAGGCGTCTTCCACCCGAGATGCAAGCCTTCCTAACGCAGCAGTGCAGAGCAAGTTAGTGTCTTCCTTTCAGCAGCACACCAAAAAGGCTCTCAAACAGGTAAGGTCACGGGCACTTCTTTGTCTCTCAGTTCTACCTACTTAAGATAATGAATGTTATGCAGGAAAAGCAAAATAAATAAGAAAGTAGGAATCTGAAAGCAGCAGAGATGCGTTAGATTCAGCCACCCCCCTAATATCCAGTATGCTGACTTTATGCTACAGTCTAGGAGAGGCTTGGCTGAGAACTTTGATGTAAAATAGAAGAGGCAAAGTGTGCTTGGAAACATACAGAACTTAATTAAGGGTGTGCATGCATGTGCGTATGTGTGTGATTTAGAGCAAATATATTGCTTGTTCATACACGTATTTTGAAAATACTGTCTCTATTTATGGTCTTGTGTTTATCTGATAGTTGACATCAAAAAGAAATGTAATTTCTTTCTTATTACCGAAATGCATTGTTATAAATAAGAAAAATAGCAGTTGTGGCTTCCTTGCATCTCGACTATCCATTAGTGTGTTTGGTGCTGAATAGAGGTCAGCTTTGCAGTATCATCCCCACGTAAGCAGTCTTGACCTGTGTGTCCTTGTCCAGAGATGGTGGTGAAAAGTGTGGTTATAATATTGGACTCGAGAAAGAAAGAAAGTGTTAGTCACTCAGTCGTATCCAACTCTTTGCAACCCCGTGAAGTGTAGCCTGCTAGGCTCCTCTGGCCATGGAATTCTCCTGGCAAGTATACTGGAGTGGGTAGCCATTCCCTTCTCTGGGGAATCTCCCTGACCCAGGGATTGAACCTGGGTCTCCTGCATTGCAGTCAGATTCTTTAACACTCAGACATAACCTAGTTTCAACCCTTGCTACTCACTGTGTGACTCTGGGTAAGCCACATTTCTTCTCTGAATCTTAAACTCCTCCTCTAGAAGATGTAGAAAATAAAGGTACCCTTCACCTGGGAATGATCCAAGAATTAAGCGAGGTAATACACTGAAAGGAGGTGATAAAGTGAATGTGTAGCCCATGATAATTGCTTAATAAATGTTAACTATAGCCACCACCCCAGAAATGCTGCATGTGTCCAGAAGAAAAAGAAAGAAATGCTGTGGGCAGAGGGGAACATGATTATAATAATGTCAGTAAATGCAGAACTCACATATTTAGCCCTGAATTCATGGTTTTCCCTTGTTTAACTGATTTCCTGATTTTTTATTTTCATCATTTTGTGACAGCCACCTCCACCTCATCCCTTGCTGACCCTTACCAAGTCTAGTAATAACAATAGATCAGATCAGATCAGTCGCTCAGTTGTGTCCGACTCTTTGCGACCCCATGAATTGCAGCACGCCAGGCCTCCCTGTCCATCACCAACTCTGGGAGTTCACCCAGACTCACGTCCATTGAGTCAGTGATGCCATCCAGCCATCTCATCCTCTGTCGTCCCCTTCTCCTCTTGCCCCCAATCCCTCCCAGCATCAGAGTCTTTTCCAATGAGTCAGCTCTTCGCATGAGGTGGCCAAAGTACTGGAGTTTTAGCTTTAGCATCATTCCTTCCAAAGAAATCCCAGGGCTGATCTCCTTCAGAATGGACTGGTTGGATCTCCTTGCAGTCCAAGGGACTCTAGTAATAGAGGTGTCATTCTAAATGATAGATTTATAAGAAGGAAAAAGAAGCCATGTTTTTAAATAAAGTTAAAAACATTTTTAAAGTCTCCCTAACACATAAAGCTACTTAATATTCACATCCAATCTCTTGAAGTTAGAATGTCTCCACTGACTCCTCTGTTTCAAACTAGGAAACTTTAAGAAAGAAACAACATTTTTATACTGAATTCTGTTACTTTTTAATTCCTTCTTAGCTACTGAAATCACAGTATTTCTATTCACTGGTATTATATTTAAGGTAGTAACAGTGTTTCATCCTACAGAGGTCAAATACTGAGCTCGCTATTTGTGTCCTTGCTCTTGTGAAATGTTTTCGATGCCAGAGAACAGAATTAAATTCAGTGTGGCGATCCCTGTTTGCATGATGAAATAAAGTAGGGATGATGGTAGGGAAGCCTGGGAAAAGGCTGATTCAAGTGGGAAACTGGATGTAGGTACTAAAATACCAACCAGGATGGAACAAAATATACAAAACGGGAGACTGCTGACCTGAACGTTTAAGAAACGTAGATGCAAACATAAACGAAACTCATGCTTCTGAAGAACAATGATTTAGAAGCTGTGTCCACTGTGAATTCATCCTCCATATGAATGCAAAGCTATTCATTCACATCTCTTTATTGTCATGTCACATTATTTTTAACGTTCTTCACATTGGTTTCATATCCTTTGAACATTTGTTTTTTTGTGTGTTTTTGTTTTTGTTTTTTTTTTTACAATTACTAAAACATGACACCGTTTTGAGTCCCTGGGTAGTTTTTGTTTGTTTGTTTTGTTTTTTGTAGATCACGTGTCCATGGGAAGTACCACTTGCTTGATTAGCATCTAAACCTTGTTTTAAGGAGCCAGCCCTGTAAGCATCTTAATGTCCTGAGAGAGCTATTTATTAATGTCTTAAAACTTACTGTTTTATAATCAGGTAACAAGTTAGTCACCCAGACAGTGTGGCACAATATATAGCAGATATGCTAATGTTTGATTAATAATCAAATTCGTATTGGAAATACAATTAGAAAAAAAGCTGTTCTTGTAGAATATTGCCAGATTCCTTGTAATTGCTGAGTTTTTTAAGGCAGTGTTTCAAACATTGACTGAACATGCGGCATTTTGAATTGCAGCAGCCTCAGCAGATTTGCAGCTTTCTTTTTGATAGTTGAATGGCCATGACCATGTAGAATTCTTTGAAAGGGTATATACTGTTATATAGAGGTATGTGTTCTGTGGTTGTGAATGTGTTTTGTGTATACACATAAAACATAATCTTACAGCATGAATCATAATCTTAAGAACCTGGGGCCAGCCGAATAACCCTAATAATAATTACATTAGCTTGTCATTTATTTTTATGCTCTGCATTTAGCAGGCACTATGCCATTTAATCCTCACACAAATCTTTTAAAGTAATCCTTTAAAATATGTTTCAAATGAGGAAGCTGCAGCCCAGAGGAACTAGAAAACTTACCCAAGACTGTCCAGTGAGTAAATCTTGAAGATGACATTTGAACCCAGAATCATAGTTTCAGATTTTGCCCTCTCAACTATTGGTTCCTTTTAGCATATGCTTCCTAGGTGCCTCGGTGGTAAAGAATTTCTGCAGTACAGGAGATGTGGGTTCAATCCCTGGGTCAGGAAGATCCCCTGGAGAAGAGCATGGGAACCCACTCCAGTATCATTGCCTGGAGAATCCCATGGACAGAGGAGCCTGGTGGACTACAGTCCATGGGGTTGCAAAAGAGTCAGACACAACTTAGCAACTAAAAACAACAGCAGTGTAGTAGGATACATGGATTTTTGACATTATCCAAGGAAACCTGCATTCCCGAGTATTTGTATAATGTAAGGAAAGCATAGTCATTAAGAATATTATTTCTGGGCTTCTCTGACAGTCCACTGGTTAAGATTCCACCTCCCAATGCAGGAGGCATGGATTCAGTTCCTGGTTCAAGAACTAAGATCCCAAGTGCCACACAGCTCAGCCAAAATAATAATTTTTTCAAAAAAAGAATATTACTTCCTAAAAAAGACTGCTTGTGTTCAATATCAGCACATATTAAAGGTAGATACTTAACTATAGTAGCTTTTACCATTTTACTAGTATATTTTGAGTCAGGAGGTCTTTTGTATTTCAGCTCTATATTGCACAGTGTAGATTCTTAGAAAAAGAAGGTGGGAGAAAAAAATCCAGTAGCTTTTTACACACTCTTGCCTGGAAAATCCCATGGACAGAGGAGCCTGGTAGGCTGCAGTCCATGGGGTCACAAAGAGTCGGACATTCTGAAGTAACTTAGCAGCAGCAGCAGCACCAGCAGCTTTTTACACGTAATTATAGTGAAGAAATGGCTTCCCTGGTAGCTCAGCTGGTGAAGAATCTGCCTGATACTTAGGAGACCCCAGTTCAGTTCCTGGGTTGGGAAGGTCTCCTGGAGGAGGGCATGGCAACCCACTCCAGTATTCTTGCCAGGAGAATCCCCATGGACAGAGTAGCCTGGCGTGCTACAGTCCATGGGGGTCGCAAAGAGTCAGACATGACTGAGCAACTATGCACAGCACAGCACATAGTGAAGAAAAATAATTTAAAACAAACCTCAGGCTTCCCTTGTGGCTCAGTGGTAAAGAATCCACCTGCCAATACAGGAGAGATGGGTTCGATCTTTGGTCCGAGAAGATCCCACATGCCACAGAATAATGAAGCCCATGCACCACAGCTACTGAGCCTGTGCTCTAGAGTGCACATGCCGCAACTTCTGAAGCCCGAGCTGTAAAACTTGTCCTCAGCAACGAGGGAAGCCACCGCATCTAGAGAAAAGCCCACGCAGCAATGAAGACACCCAGCACAGTCAAAAATAAATTAAAAAAATTTTTTAATTGCTTCTTCTAAAACAAACTTCATGCCAAACAAGCCAGATAAAATTCCCCGGCTCTGAAGCCCCCACTCCCACCCAAAGCATGTTGCTGCAGCGAGTGGGTGCTTAACTGTGCACTGCTCTTGATTGCAGTGTAATTACAGGCTGGACATTGTGAAAGCCAGAATGCCCCTTGTCTGTTGATGTAGGGTATTTTCATTGCTCCTGATATTTGGGTCCCTTTTACTTTCTAATCATCGGAACATTAGTTCATATCATATGTGGAGTTTAATTGCATGAATAATATGTTGTTATTTCAGTAGTTATTTTTCTGAATAACAGCTTCAAAATAATAATCAGAAGCCTCTGGAGAATAGCAGATTGCTGATGATTACCTTGTTCCCTGTCTTCTTTCTGCCTTGATATTTTAGCTGTAATGATCCTAAAAAGTGTGAAATGATTATATTTTGAATTTCAAGGAAGCATAATTAAGGAAGATTAAATTTTGGAAGTTTCTAAACAGCAGAGTCAAAGACAAGATTAAAAAAGGATGAGATATGTTACGATGGGAGGTAACATGATGGACAGCAGAACCTTTCTGTCTTGTTCCCATTGGTTTCTTTGACTCTCTTCATTATTTATTTAGGATGGTAGAATTTATTCATAAAGTTGCAAATCCTTTTCCCCCTTTGTATCACAAAGCAGACATATTCCTTGTATTTTGCTTCCGCTTTATATGTTTGACCAATACTGTGAAATTCCAAAGGTTGTGTTGCCCGATAGCGGTTTCTGAACGTGGGTGTTGACATTTAGCGTACAAGCAACAATGCATGTTGGTGGTGCCTGACACAGCCAGCTGTTTCATATGTGTGTATTTCTCATTATTTCAGCATTCGCAGCATGTGCTATTTTCAGATTTTTCAGTGAAGGGTTTGCCACATCCAGTGCATTCTTAAATTACACTGTTGCTCTTCTTTCTCTATGAAAACAAAGAAGGTATTACTTCTTTATGTAAATCCCAAGTTAACATAAAAGCCTCTGACTTTAGATTTTACTTTATTTTTCACTGAGGTGGAAATGAGAATTGTTCCATATTTTTAGAGTTTTCCCAAGCTTTTTTCTTTTAAAATAAAATGTTTATCTAAAGATTTTCTGTCTCTTTTTACAAGAGAATATTGTAATACATCTCTAGAGGAAAGCATGCTCACTCAGCATCTTTTGATTTCTTTCTTTTCACTTAAAGCCAAAATTGTAATTGATGTGTGATATGATCTTTACTTTCCAGGACTGGTTTAGCTCTGTTACTTTGGTTTCCTTTAATAAGTAAGTCTATTTCCAAGTGTAAGCCTGTAAGTTTCTTTCATATTGAATGATACCTGGAAGTATTAAACTTGACAAGTGCAATGTACTCTGTGTAGTTTGGACATGAGGACATTCCATGTATGGGCAGCTTTTATAGTGGACTGTATTTACATGTGCTATCTGCTTTTTAATTTAGTTTCAGTATTGCTTCTTTCTAGACTTGAAATTAAGATTTTAAGTTGTTCAATGAAATAATTCCATTAGCATTCCAACATATACCTAAGGGTTGAGTAGTTGGAGGCACCTCATTGACATCTTCCTCTTAAAATGAATCTAGACTTATTGTATAGGAAGTAAGACTTATTGTATAATATCAATGACAAATTAAAACCATGTTATAGATTGATCAACAGGGCCACCACTTGCTATCTAAAACCTATGGTGTGGAATAGCCATCCTATCCTCATGTTGTCACAACAACAGATAATCTCCCTTCTCAGGGTGTCCTTGTGCAGAGCAAATCTTCTATGACCATTGAAAGTGGCCTTCCTAATCATATTTTCTTGATCTATTACATGGATGTATATTTCCAGGTTGGGATACCCAAGCTTAGACAATTACAAAGTAAATTTCATTTCTCTTCTATTGTATTTCTAGTGTAAAATAGGCAGTTTTCTTGTTCTCTTGGAATTTTAGCTGAAGCTAAAAGGATAATGGATGATGTTAAGGATAAATGGATAAAGTTAAGGATAATGGGGTACACGAGTATCCTGTTGTGAAGAGGGTGCTAGACATAGTCGCAGAGGACTCACTGAGAGGAAGCCAGGTGGCCATCAACCATCCCCCCAAAGCCTATTAAACCATAGCTCTGTGGTGTTCCTATTTAAGATATTGTACCAACACTGTTGTCTCTGTTTTGCAGGGGCATTTACCCAAGTAATTTGCCCAGCATTATTCAGCTCATGAGTTAAGTCTTTCTCTGACTCTACAGCCTCATACCTCACAGGCATTAAGACAGCTCTGCAGCCCCTGTTCTGCTGTAAGTCAGCCCAGTAGAGGAGGGGGATTCGAATAATTCTCTCAGGCAGTAGGTCAGACTCATTTATTTGGGGAGGTTGAGAAACTGGGAATGATGTCTAGTAGGTATCAAAAAGTGGTGCCCCCTGGCTGAATTTGGCTCAGAATCCTCTTTGTTTTGTCAGGCACATTGTTTAAAACAGGAAACCTCACCAAAAAGCCCAGATGTGTTTCTTCTCTTGAGCGGTTACTCCCCTTCCAGTGGGTGTGCGCTGTTGCAGTCCCCAGCCTACCCCTTGTCCTCGTCTTGCCCTAGCCAGCATGGTCCAGGAAGCATTGCATGTGTTTCAGGGGAACGTCAGGAGACATGCAGCATGTGTGGCGAGTGGCTGATGTGCACGTAGTTGCAGAAATATAGTTATATAACCAAACCAGACAAACCTTGAGCAGCCAGCTTCTTTATTTGCAGAATGTATACCCTGCCGTGGGGGACTCCGAATCACTTTACTGCCCACCTCATGCACATAACAAACGCTGGAGTTCTGCTATTGCGAGTCACCCCGAACTATCCCAGACACCTCAGTTAAGTCAGCATTGTTTTTTTCTCCTCTATCCATATTCTGATCTGCTTGGAGGGTATCCCCAGAGTCCACAGCCAAATAAGTCCTGTTTTCTAGAAAATGAATTGGAATCGTCAGGGTATCCTAAAATGACTCACTCTTAAATGGCTATGGATCTAGTAAACGTAATCAAAATGCCCTCTCTGATAGCTGAATCCCGATACTCCTGAGTTCAGCTGCTAGATACTAGCATCATAGTAAACAAAGGCTTCCCAGTTTTTGCTTTTTTGACCCTAGAAATGTTAGTTGGAATAGAAAATAATGCTTGTTTTTCAGAGGTAAGGCAAACAAAGTGTATATTTTTAATACACTTAGAACAGTGTTTTTTTAAATTGATTTTTATTGGAGTATCATTGCTTTATGGTGTTATGTTTCTGCTATACAGCAAAGAAAATCAGTTACATGTATACATATATCCCTGTTTCCTATCCATTTAGGTACCACAGAACAATGAGTAGAGTTCCTTGTGCTATGCAGTAGGTCCTCATTAAATATCTATTTTAATACATAGTATCAATAGTGTGGTGATGGACAGGGAGGCCTGGCGTGCTGCAATTCATGGGGTCACAAAGAATCGGACACGACTGAGCGACTGATTTGATCTGATCTGATCAATAGTATACATATGTCAATCCCAAACTCCCAATTCATCCCACTCCTCTTTCTCCCCTTGGTATCCGTAAGTTTGTTCTCTACATCAGTGTCTCTATTTCTGCTTTGCAAATAAGTTCATCTGTGTCATTTTTCCTAGATTCCACAGATAAACTGTATCATACAATGTTTGTTTTTTTTCTCTTTCTGACTTTATATAACAGACTCCAGGTTTATCCATATCTCTGCAAATGGCACTATTTTGTTCTCTTTTATGACTGGGTAATAGTCTATTTTGGGCTTCCCAGGTAGTAAAGAATCTGTCTGCTAATGCAGGAGATGCAGGTTCCATCTCCGGGTTGGGAAAATCCCCTGGAGTGGGGAATGGCAACCCCCTCCAGTATTCTTGCCTGGAAAACTTCATGGACAGAGGAGCCTGACGGGCTATAGTCTGTGGGGTTGCAAAGACTCGAACATGAGTAAGTGACTGAGCATGCACACAATATTCCATTGTATGTATGTACCACACCTTCTTTATCCATTCCTCTGCTGATTGACATTTGCTGCTTGCACGTCCTGGCTACTGTAAACAGTGCTGCAGTGGACATTAGGGTGCATGTATCTTTCGAATTATGGTTTTCGTCAGGGATATACCCAGGAGTGGGATCTTTGGATCCTACTGTAGTTCTATTTTTAGTTTTTTGAGGAACCTCCATACTGTTCTCCGTAGTGGCTGTACCACCTTACATTCCCACCAACACTGTGAAAGGGTTCTCTTTTCTTCACATCCTCTCCAGCATTTACTGTTTGTTGATTTTTTTATGATGGCTATTCTAACTGATGTGAGATAATACCTCACTGTAGTTTTGATTTGCATTTCTCTAATAATTAGTGATGTGGAACAACTGTTCATACACCTATTGGCCATCTGAATGTCTTCTCTGGAAAAATGTCTATTTAGGACTTCGGCCCATTTTTTTCATTGGGTTGTTTGGTTTTTTTATATTGAACTACATAAGCTGTTTCTGTATTTTGGAGATTAATCTTTTGTCAGTTACTTCGTTTGCAAATATTTTCTCCCATTCTGAGGGTTGTCGTTTCATTTTTTCTATGGTTTCCTTTGGTGCACAAAAGCTTTTAAGTTTAATTAGGTCCCATTTGTTTATTTTTGTTTTTATTTTCATTAATCTAGGAGGTAGGTCAAAAAAGATCTTGCTGCAATTTTTGTGAGAGAGTTCTGCCTATATTTTCCTCTAAGCGTTTTATAGTATCTGACCTTAGGTTTAGGTCTTTAATCCATTTGAGTTTATTTTTGTGTATGGTATTAGGGAGTGTTCTAATTTCATTTTTTAAATGCAACTGTCCAGTTTTCCCATCATCACTTACTAACAAGACTAGCAAAGACATAGAAGAACTAAAGAGCAAAAGTCATTTCCATGGTAGGCATATTGGGACTTCCCTGGCATCCAGTGGTTAGGACTCCATGCTTCTACTGCATGGGGTGTGGGTTGTACCCCTGGTAGACAGGGAACAAGAAGATTCTGCATTGCCACACAGGACAAGCAAAAAAAGAAAGAAAGCTCGACAAAGTTTTCATCACCTACAAGCATGTAGTGTTGCATTTCAATATTTTAGAACATGCTGTACCAAGAAATAATATTCAAATTTCTGAGTAGGAAATATATATTCAGAAAAAATCATTGAGACCATTGAAATGGGCTCGATATTGACTAACATTCCTTATATCTACCTTGGCTCCAGCTTGACTATTTAAAATTCAAAATAGCCATGGGTTTTTCTTTTCATATTATTGATATCTTGGTTTATTTCTGTCCAACTGCTAATTTTTCTATAATAGAGTTTTAGCTGTAAGACTTGAGGACAGCATTTTTGTTATTTTAATAATTATTTACCACAAACATTATAAAAAGACATGTCACCTTTGACTTTGTCCTTCTGGCTTCTAAGCCTCTGATTGTATCATCTCTTTTTTCTTTTCATCATCACTTCAAAATTTTCCAAAATACACCACCCCACCATGCCATTAAATGAATATTTTTAAAATACCTATTAGGATTGCCAAAGGAAGAATTTGAAATCTATGTAGACTCCTAAAAAATGATCACTCTTTATATAGGTTTTAATTGTTTTGGGAAGTCTTATCTTATATAGTGGGCAAAGGTGGGCTTAATTGTAATTTAAGGTACTGCCTTGCCTTATATTATTTTATGTTGGGTTGTAGGTTAATGTCTATAAAGTGCTTGGAGTTCTTATGCAGGGCTAGAGAAATGTATGCAATTGTGTACACACCTTAATGAAAGAGTAAATGTTGTAAATATTTTATATAGCACATGAAATCATGAGGAGGATGGCATCTTTATCATCTTTGTATCTCCTGTCCCCCCCACATCCCCCTCCCCAAGTGGCTGGTACTTTATAAACTCATTAAATGTAAGAATTGAAGAGAAAATGTCCCCTATTATTATTAGTAACAGTATCATTTATAAGAGATTTCCTAAGCTATTCACTTCCCCATCTGGTTTTAACTCTCATCTCATCTCATTTAAGTGATATTTAGTTTTACACACCTGTAATTATTTGATTGCTAAATTTTACGGTCAACAAGTTGGATATTGAGGTAAAACACTTTGCACATAAAATAGTGTTGTTTCTGTCAGCAGGGGGCTATGGTGTCAATACAGCATTTCAGGAGACGGTCACAATTATTGGTCAAAGAACATTAATCAAGTAACTGAGATGTTATAAAATTGGTAGAAATTACACAGAAACCAGGAATAAAAAGGCTGGAGACTGTCTGTGGTCAGCCTTTTACCATTTTGAGGAGTTTTAGCATTCCTGGAACCGTGAATTTAATGTCTCTTCAATTGTGTATGCTTAAGCCCCTTTTTATTACGGGTAATTTTCTGCATAAAACGATCAGCTAGATAAGCTGTATTTCAAAACTTTTCAATGTCTTTTTATTACATTATCATCACCAGGGCTGATTCATTTATGAAACACAAAGCACTCCCATTTGGAGCAATTTATTCTCATATCAATCTCCCCCCCACCCCCCCGTCACTGGATTTGCCAGAACGCCGTCATGTTCGTGTTCTGAAGGTTAATGCCCAAAGTCAAGCAGACAGGAGCCAAGTGCTGCAAGGTTTCCAAGATTAGGACTGATTCCCTTCACAGAAATAAATGATTCCTGCCATGTTCAGTGATTTTGTGCAGCGCTCCCCACGGCTGAGTGAGTGCATCAATACTGTAGTCCTTACCTGCTGTACATACTGATGACACTCGGTGTTAACTTGATTGACTGAGCAGCCCACTGGAGAGGACGCACCTGCAAGAGAAGTGCAGATACATATATTTTTATCCTGGTTGCGAAACATTTATTTTACATTTCTTTTCTTTGGGAGTCATGGTTTCCAATTCCATGGGCTCTCAAGCCACCGCTCGGGTACCACAAACCTCCACATGCTGTTTGGTTTTCAGAATTCTCCCGAAAATGGTCTCAGGTTTCTGCCCTCTGCCAAAGCCCGATTTTATGCTTTTGAGGGAAAAATGACAGGAAGGTGACGCTGAAGAGTCTTGACAAATTGAGTGACTCTGTGGAATTTAAGTCTGAGAGGTTCTGTCTAATGATAGACAAGTGGATCATTTAATTCAGTTATGAGAAATCATTTTGACTATATGTTTCTGTTCTATTTTATTATGATGTTTTTGTAGGCTTTGAGGCAGCAGCAGAAGAGAAGAAATGGAGTCTCAATGATGGTAAACAAGACTGTCCCTCGTGTGGTTCTGACACCATTAAAGGTGTCTGATGAGCAGTCGGATTCGCCTTCAGGTAAAGAGCTAAAATATTCTATGCTTGGCCAGTTACTCCCTGGAGGAGAGTTCCTCACTGAGAGAGAGATGTCATGAATTTTCTCTGAAACTGAATACTATTTCCACTTGAGGTTTCATTTAATTTTTTTTTTTTTAATGCCTTTAACTCTTTCCGTGATTCAAACCTAACCGGGCATTTTGTGCTTAAAAAAAAAAAAAAAAGCAAAAGCACGTCTTGCTCATCATCACAGGACTTCGTTTGCTAATGTCAGTAGATGTAAGGAGACGTGTGGTACTGCTAGCTGGGTTTCTCTTGCTTTGACTTTTGTGTGAATGCTGAACTCGAATGCTGGACCACATGCTGATGTGTAATGCCATCAAAAGCCGTTCTTCTGTGGGTGTGAATTTGTTTTGCCATCCTCTGCTGCAAAGTCTAGGAATCGTTTATTAGTTTTTGTGTTCTGGCAGCATTCTTCTCACCTCAGTGCAGCCCTGACCTTTTCTTTTAATTTACCTTCTGTTACTTTTTCAGCTATGGACCATTCTATTTATTACAGATTGATGTTTGCGTTTTCTCTTCCTGCTTCAACGTAAAGTCATTCATAAAGGCATGATCTCTCCCTCTTCATCCTTCATCTTTCTCTCTTGGCCTTGCATCGTCTCCAAGTGGCAGAGTATTGTTGAAGTGTATTCATATATTTTCACAAAAGATCTGAGTGTTTCTTTTAAAAGCTATCAGATCAGTGAATGTGTTTTTGACTCCACTATTAGGCCATCTGTTCTTGCTTTTTGTTCTGTTTGATTGATTTATTGGACTTTTCTCTTTATATCCAGTAGAGGAATCAGATTGTGGCCAAAGGCAGTGTATTAACTCTTAGAAAAGGAGATTATATCTATGGTTGGTAAAACAATTTGAGATTTTTCTTTTCAAGGACAGCAAGAGGAACATAATGACATAATAACTATTTCCTCTTTTAGGATCTGAATCTAAAAATGGTGAAGCAGACAGTTCAGATAAAGAAATGAAACATGGGCAAAAATCTCCCACTGGAAAACAAACAAGTCAGCACTTAAAGCGATTAAAAAAGTCTGGTTTAGGTGAGTGTTCGATTGACTATAACATTTCTCATTTTAGAGATTTAAATCTTGTTGAATGAAATAATAGGAACTTTCTTCTAATAGTTAAACAAGGAAAATTTTAAATCTTCCCACTTTATCTAAACCAAAGAAGGTGCTAAATAAGGCAACATATTACAGTGGAATGATTTTAAGCGTGTTGCTAAATTTGTGAATGATATCGCTGGATGGAGCAGAGGCTAAAGATAAGGGATTTAAAATGATATATGCATTCAAGTAATTATCTGCCAAGTCATGATTCAATCCAATGTGCCGTGTTTTGTTCCTGCTACTGGGTTTCACTTTATTGGAATACACTGTCCTGGGGGGAGGGGGGGAAATGCAACTTTTATAAAGTGTTCATTGAACTAAAGAGTACACTGTCGGGATATGCTGCAGTAAAACTACTCTGCCTTGCTTTTCATCTTATGCTCCTTGAAATATCAGTAGTGCTTATCTGAAAAACAGTGTACAATTGCTGAGAAGTGTGGGAGACCCAGATATTGGGTTCTGCAAGTCAGCCCCAGGTTTTCTTCTGAAGACTTCCTTCCTGATAACTTTTCATCAGGAAATCAATAGCAGCATTAGGGGGAAAAGGAATATGAAAATTGAAAAAGAGGAAAATAAATATATCCTAGGTGGAACATTAAAATTCTAGACCAAACCTGCCTTACTGGATGCCTGGACCTAATGGCTTCATTTCTCTCAGTTATTTTATCTCTGAGTAAGGGTAATGATCATTGTAACATTTTGTAAAATGGTTGGTAGAAAGTACAAATTTATTGACCTGAACTTTATTACTGGTTCTGCCACTTACTTTCTTGGCAACTTAGGGTAATACTTATTTGCAGAGTTTATCTGTTTGTAAAATTCAAGCAAGATTTTAACCCATGTATTTATTGATTGAGTAAAGGTTTATTGATTGCCAACTGTATACCAAGATTTTGTTAAATTCTGGAGCATATTTTCAGTAGTCTTTATAATAGGGTTTAGATAGCCTTATATCAGAGATCTTTGGGAAAACAGAATTTATTTTTGCTTTAAGTTTTTTAAATATAGCATAATTATCTTTTTCATTGTTTCCAAGGCTAAATCATTTTATAGTTATTGTCTGGCCCCAAATGTGTAAGTTAGTGTATAGCCATACCTACATATATATTGAGTGGGTTGCCATTGCCTTCTCTGAATATATATTGACATTTTCCCCCTAATCTTTGAGTTTTCTAAAGTATTTTAAGTAGCTTCTGAAGTTGAAAAGTGTAATGGGAGAGTGATATGTAAAGAATATACTAAAAAGAAAAGCCCCCCAAAACATCGTTATGATACCTTAAGTAATTAAAAAGTCAGTGACTGTCTGTTAAATCTGTGCGCTACCAACCTCAGGAAAGTCAACACTATATCATGAGTTTAAGAAAATTCAAGGCACAGGGACCTCTTCATTCCTTTACTTAGCTGCCTTCAGGGCTGGGAGGTAAGCAAGGCTTGTACTCTTTTTAGGATCCTGTCAGATGTTCGGGTCTTCAGTCAGGATCTTTTGTTTTAATTGTCATAATCTAGGAATCCTGCATGCCACTAAACGTCTTACGCATTAACAAAAAGCAGTAAAGGTATTTTGGCTCATTTGCTAGCAAATTTAAAAGGTGATAAAGGAGAGAGACCACTAAGTTCTTTTTAACCTGCTTTTTCTTAGACTACAGAGTACTAGAAATAATGAAGCTACTTTAAGGAAGGAATGGAAGGGTAAAATCTTACCCACTCCCTGTATTTAATGCAGTGGTCTAGGTTCTGTGGGGCTTCCCTGGTGGCTCACTGGTAGAGAATTCGCTTGCCAATGCAGGAGACCCGGGTTCGATCCCTGTGTGGGGAAGATGCTCCAGAGAAGGAAATGGCAACCCACTCCAGTATCCTTGCCTGGAAAAATCCCATGAACAGAGGGGCCTGGGAGGCTACATTCCATGGGGCCGCAGAAGAGTTGGACATGACTTAGCTACTAAACAACGACTTAGATACTTTGCCATGTTATCTCATTTACTTCAATTATATACAATAAAATGATTTTTATTTTGCACCTGAATAAACTGAGGGCCAGAGGGTGAAGGAGGTTGTCCATAAATGACATGGCTAAAGATCTAAGCCAGGGGCTGGCTGGCTCCCAAAATCTAAACTGTTATCTGGGGATATGTTCTGAATGTCTAGTCTGCCTAGACCTGTGGGCACCAATGAAGAGCAACATAGCATCCATGATGTGATGAGCCTGCCATGGGCGTTAAAATGTAGGAACCCTAGTTACATACACAAGGAGAGCTAGCAACTAACAGATTTTCTGGCTGATCCTGTAAAATCAGACAGAGGAAGAAGGTGGGATTTAAAATAAGTCAATTAATGTAAAAATCTGTCAAAAGTTACCTGAAGTTTATTACTAGGAAGGAACTCTGACTGACTGACTAACCCAGCAGCCAGCTGAATAGAGTGGCTTCTTTTGTGCAAGTGAAGTCGGTAGTACTGATTAAGCCTCCAGTGTATGCCCAGCACTATAAAATGATAAGTGAAAACATGTCAAAAGAAAGTAAAACGGCCTTAAATGTAACCATCTCCAGATAGTATCCCACGTCTCTTGTAGGAAGTGATGTTTCTGATGTTCCGTGACCTTAGGGATCTTACAGAGTAAAAGATTCTGTGTGCTGTGCAACATTTTAGAATCAGGATGGTTTTATTACTTATATATATATATATATATAAGTAATATATATATGTATAAGTAATATATATATATATGTCATATATATATGTACATTTTGCTTCCCACTCTTTGCCATGAAGTTGTTACTTCCTTAGAAGCAGTGACTTTCCCATCTATCTTGGTAGTACTTTCCGCACCCATTATGTCTGTCTCATTTAGTAGGTGTTGAATACGTTTTCAGCGAGTTATTTATAAGTAACAGGATGGCAAGTATATTTGTCTTGATGAGTGAGGCATCCTGTAGTTTTCTGCATAGTAGGGTAGTTACTTGTAGTTGAATAAGAATGACCCTGTGCTTCTTTGGGAAGGTCTTTCTTTGTTGAACCGACACAGGGTGAATGCAAAACCAGATGAGCCCACCCAACACTCCTTAGCTAGCCAGATACAGTCATCTGCCTCTCCCACCAGTGAGACATCTAATTCACACAGTTTTAGAAATGTAGCTTTAACCCTCTTTGTCTTCGCTATGGAGAGATAACTACATAAGTCCTGGCCTGTTGAAATCATTCTGAATGAAAATAAATGCTGTAAGTCTATTCTACCTTCAGCTGGTAATTCTGAAATTAAATCCAGTCCAAATTAGACTTCAGACTGTTAAGTCTAGAGTTTGATCCTCATTGTCAGTTTATCCTTACAGGACATAAAATACTCCTAGTTGTCCCTGAATGCTTCTGTTGGTCTTTGGCAATTACTTAATTTGTCCAATAGTGAAATAGGCACCCTGTCCAAGGTAATAGGTTTCAACAGGATCTTGGAATCTAAATATATGTAGCCCAGGACACGGTGAATCCCAGTATTTCCCCGAAGACCCTGCAGTAAAGGACAGACCCCAGTACAACCCTCCTTCCGGTTCCTTCACAGGCCAGCTTTCTGGGGAGGGTTAGGAGCACACAGTGGTGGTGGGGGTGGTAATGGCAGCAGCATTGACTGTATTATAGTAGTAATAATAATAAAGCTTCCGTATCCCTCAGCTGTTCCAGTTCTGATAGTGATCTTGAAATTCTTATGAGAAATAGTGATAGCACTCAGCTTGGGAACGCATTATTTTTCGCATAGTTTTTTTTTTTTTTTCTTTTCTGTTTTATCTTATTTGTTCTTGGCCAGGGTTTTGTATAAAAATTATAAGGCTATTTCTCCGAGTAGCTCTCTGGCTGACATGGTGACGTGGGTTACTCTGAGTGAGTGCAGTTGAAAAAGAAAATGGATCTAAAGAGTATTTCTCTGATGATGTTATATTAAAAAACAACCGAAACCCTGCTGGTCCCGCTCCCATTTCTGAATCATGCATGGTAGAAAATACTAATCTGACATGCACAAAAACAAACTAACAGTATCTACAAGGCCCCTTTTATTATCTCAGGGCTTGAAAATCAGTATAGTATTAGACCACCAAACAACTAGGTGGAAAAACCACATCAGTGAGATGTAAGGTAGGTTCTGACTGAAGATGGAGTTTGAAGTATATGGGTTTTTTTTGCCTAATCAGTTGTTTTAATGTCCTTTATCATTATCTTCGTGGTGGTTTAGTCGCTAAGTCATGTTCGACTCTTGTGACCCCATGGACTGTAGCCCTCCAGGCTCCTCTGTCTATGGGATTTCCCAGGTAATAATACTGGAGAGGGTTTCCATTTCCTTCTCCAGGGGATCTTCCCAGGCCCACAGATCGAATTCATGTCTCCTGCTTTGCAGGCAGATTTTTTACCTACTAAGCCACCAGGGAAGCCCATATCCTTATCTTAGCAAAGGATAAAACACATATAAAACCTCACCTATGGAGTTTTCTGAGAGATGGATTATGGAATTTACAAAAAATTACTAATGATAATCTTTCTTACCACTTTTTTGGTATTAATTTCTTGTATATTTCCATAACTAAAATGTAAGTTCCTTGAATTAGAGGTTGTTGACCTATACCATTTATAATTATGCTTCTTCCTTCCTAGTCACACAGTAGGAGTTTAAAAAGTGCTTGCTAAACAAATTCAAGCTTCTAATGGATGTCTCTGAGGGGATTTTAATAAATGTCCTCGGTGAGCCCAACTTCTGGGATTCATTCCAGTATATTTTATTAGGTTTAATCTTTTCGTAGTGAAGAATTACAACTTTGCTGGTTTCATAAACGTTACATACTTTTAAGATAAATTAATGCAGGAAAGTTAAAAAAATTGAATAGTAACCCGAAATCCTGTCATCAACAATAACTTTCCCTGTTGTTTTATAAATACTATTTGACATCTCCTAATGTGTAGCCGTAGTCAGAGGTCATCTTAGAAAAACCAAATCATACCATTTTAATTAAAAATACTAAATTTAATTAAGTTTGGCCTGAATAATAAAAAAGAATGAAAGTAAAACCAAAAACAAAATCGCTAAACATTGCCACAAGATGTATTCATATCTGAAAGTTCTCTCCAAAGCTGTTGAAATGTGACAGACTGAAATAGAAGTGATAGTTTTTTAACTACTCAAACTTTGGCTAATATGTTTTGAAGGAGGGGGAGATAGTTGCACTTAGAGTCCCACTTTCCTCCATGTTTCCGTTATGTTATTTTTTAAATGGGCTTCCCTGTTGGCTAAGCTGGTAAAGAATCGGGCTGCAATGTGGCAGACCTGGGTTCAATCCCTGGGTTGGGAAGATCCCCTGGAGAAGGCAGTGACTACCCACTCCAGTATTCTGACCTGGAGAATTTCATGGACTGTATAGTCCATAGGGTTGCAAAGAGTCCATCAAGATTATTAACATTTAAAAATCTATTTTTTTTTTACCATAATCCCTGTTTGTCACTAACCTCATGGTACTGTATTGTAATCAAGTCAATGCTCCCTGATAGAATTTTTACAGTCTCTTCATTTTGTGAAAGGTACTCGGATTTAGGTTGTAGATGGCTAGATTTTGCCCTCTGATAATTATTTTTTCTTTAGACTTCACTCTTCAAAAGCCTGCTTTTCTTCACTGAGCTCTTTCAGAATCTATTCCTCTGTAATTTTTTTGAGACGATGAAGAACTCTTTGATTTTGAACTCTTTCTGTATTTCTTTGGGCAGTTCTTGTAACATAAGGCTTTGGTCTGCCTCTTTGATGGGCTCCTTCCCTCTGCTTGAATGTATCTCCTGTGGACATTTTATGTGCTAATCCTGTGGGATTTCCCTTCTGGAAAATAGGAAGTTTTAAGCTAACAAGAGCTCCAGAGTCTGCCACCTTTACTCAGATTGATGCTCTTCACACTCCCTTTGGTTACAATAATTCCCCTGACCCCGATCAGACGCTTTCCCATGATTTTATTGACTCCTAATGTTGTCTTTAGTAGTATAGACACTTAGTGTGGCAGTTTGACAATTGTCCCTTCTCTGTTTCTCTGGACTTCAACTACTTTATACTTTCAGTTCACTTCAGTTCAGTTCAGTCGCTCAGTCGTGTCCAACTCTTTGCAACCCCATGAAGTGCAGCACGCCAGGCCTCCCTGTCCATCACCAACTCCTGGAATTCACTCAAACTCACGTACATCGAGTCGGTGATGCCATCCAGCCATCTCATCCTCTGTCGTCCCCTTCTCCTTCTGCCCCCAATCCCTCCCAGCATCAGAGTCTTTCCCAATGAGTCAACTCTTCGCATAGGTGGCCAAAGTACTGGAGTTTCAGCTTTAGCATCATTCCTTCTAATGAACACCCAGGACTGATATCCTTCAGAATGGACTGGCTGGATCTCCTTGCAGTCCAAGGGACTCTCAAGAGTCTTCTCCAACACCACAGTTCAAAAGCATCAATTCTTCAGCGCTCAGCTTTCTTCACAGTCCAACTCTCACATCCATACATGACCACTGCAAAAACCATAGCCTTGACTAGACGGACATTTGTTGGCAAAGTAATGTCTCTGCTTTTGAATATGCTATCTAGGTTGGTCATAACTTTTCTTCTAAGGAGTAAGCGTCTTTAAATTTCATGGCTGCAGTCACCATCTGCAGTGATTTTGGAGCCCCAAAAAATAAAGTCTGACACTGTTTCCACTGTTTCCCCATCTATTTGCCATGATGTGATGGGACCGGATGCCGTGATCTTCGTTTTCTGAATGTTGAGCTTTAAGCCAACTTTTTCACTCTCCACTTTCACTTTCATCAAGAGGCTTTTGAGTTCCTCTTCACTTTCTGCCATAAGGGTGGTGTCATCTGCATATCTGAGATTATTGATATTTCTCCCGGCAATCTTGATTCCAGCTTGTGTTTCTTCCAGTCCAGCGTTTCTCATGATGTACTCTGCATAAAAGTTAAATAAGCAGGGTGACAATATACAGCCTTGACGTACTCCTTTTCCTATTTGGAACCAGTCTGTTGTTCCATGTCTAGTTCTAACTGTTGCTTCCTGACCTCTCAAGAGGCAGATCAGGTGGTCCGGTATTCCCATCTCTTTCAGAATTTTCCACAGTTTCTTGTGATCCACACAGTCAAAGGCTTTTGCATAGTCAATGAAGCAGAAATAGATGTTTTTCTGGAACTCTCTTGCTTTTTTGATGATCCAGCAGATGTTGGCAATTTGATCTCTGGTTCCTCTGCCTTTTCTAAAACCAGCTTGAGCATCTGGAAGTTCACGGTTCACATATTGCTGAAGCCTGGCCTGGAGAATTTTGAGCATTACTTTACTAGCATGTGAGATGAGTACAATTGTGTGGTAGTTTGAGCATTCTTTGGCATTGCCTTTCTTTGGGATTGGAATGAAAACTGACCTTTTCCAGTCCTGTGGCCACTGCTGAGTTTTCCAAATTTGCTGGCATATTGAGTGCAGCACTTTCACAGCATCATCTTTCAGAATTTGAAATAGCTCAACTGAAATTCCATCACTTCCACTAGCTT
Source organism: Bubalus kerabau (assembly GCF_029407905.1). Lineage (NCBI taxonomy): Eukaryota > Metazoa > Chordata > Mammalia > Artiodactyla > Bovidae > Bubalus > Bubalus kerabau. Next base: position 26,645,340 of record NC_073644.1, on the reverse strand, counting down.
TGTTCATAGTGATGCTTTCTAAGGCCCACTTGACTTCACATTCCAGGATGTCTGGCTCTAGGTGAATGATCACACCATCGTGATTATCTGGGTCATGAAGCCCTTTTTTGTACAGTTCTTCTGTGTATTCTTCCCACCTCTTCTTAATATCTTCTGCTTCTGTTAGGTCCATACCATTTCTGTCCTTTATCGAGCCCATCTTTGCATGAAATGTTCCCTTGGTATCTCTAATTTTCTTGAAGAGATCTCTAGTCTTTCCCATTCTGTTGTTTTCCTCTATTTCTTTGCATTGATCGCTGAGGAAGGCTTTCTTATCTCTTCTTGCTATTCTTTGGAACTCTGCATTCAGATGCTTCTATCTGTCCTTTTCTCCTTTGCTTTTCGCTTCTCTTCTTTTCACAGCTATTTGTAAGGCCTCCCCAGACAGCCATTTTGCTTTTTTGCATTTCTTTTCCATGGGGATGGTCTTGATCCCTGTCTCGTGTACAATGTCACGAACCTTGTCCATAGTTCATCAGGCACTTTATCTATCAGATCTAGTCCCTTAAATCTATTTCTCACTTCCACTGTATAATCATAAGGGATTTGATTCAGGTCATACCTGAATGGTCTAGTGGTTTTCCCTACTTTCTTCAATTTAAGTCTGAATTTGGCAATAAGGACTTCATGGTCTGAGCCACAGTCAGCTCCTGGTCTTGTTTTTACTGACTGTGTAGAGCTTCTCCATCTTTGGCTGCAAAGAATATAATCAATCTGATTTCGGTGTTGACCATCTGCCGATGTCCATGTGTCGAGTCTTCTCTTGTGTTGTTGGAAGAGGGTGTTTGCTATGATCAGTGCCTTCTCTTGGCAAAACTCTGTTAGCCTTTACAGTGCTTCATTCTGTATTCCAAGGCCAAATTTGCCTGTGTCCAGGAATTAGACACTAAGATAACTGCATCTTTTCTTCCTCTGATTAGGGAGGTGAGGTACCAGCTTTGATAAGATAAGTCAGCTATAAGATAAGATCAGATATAATGAGCTTGTTCTTAAGCCAATTAAGAATAAGTATGTTAGGATAATTAAAATGGGATTAAACATCCTGTGTGGTGACAAATTTAGCAGTAAGTTCATCTGCTCTTTGTTCTGAAATTATAAAGCATAGTTTTGCTTCAATGGACATCTTTGAAATAGATCTTGTTTTTTGATTTTGTCATGAAAGTCTATGTACGTCTCTGAATCTTTCTTTTTTTCCCTATGATACTCTTAAATATTTTGAACCATGCCAGATAGTAACCAACAGCATAAGTTTGACTTCTCACATTGTCCATAACATGTTTCTAAGGTTTTACAATTTTCCCATTTCCCCAATACTCCCTCCCAAAGTCACCCTTGGTAAATGACCCCAACTTCTTCTCATGGATTAGAATTAAGCAGGTTCGTTTTCTATATTTTCAACATTTCTGTCTCTAAGTTTTGCCTTTGCCTCCCCTGCTGAGAAAAAATAACTTCTTCCTAATTCCTTTCTCCTTGTAGTCTATTTTATTTTCCTGTGAAACACTTTAAATATGTAGAAAAATAAAGATGCTAATCAAACATACATCTGTATCAAACATACATCTGCAATCAAACATACATTTGATTTCACTCCTAACAAATGTCAGGAGTTTTTTGGGAATCCTTTAGATTTTTTTTTAATTGATAAAATTGTTGTACATTTTTGTGTTTATAAGTGAGATTGGCCACAAATTCTCTCTTGTATTATCCTTGTATGTCCTTATTTTGAAATAAGTTATATTAACTTCATAAAGTAAATTTAAGAGCTTTCTTTCTTTACCTATTCTCTAGAATATATATCTATATAAGTGGTGGAAGAGTTGCTTGATGTATTGGTAAAATTAGTCTTCAGAGCTGTTTGTAATATGTGATGTGTGTACACTTTGAGTAGGAGGGTTTTCTATTTATTTTATAAGAATTTACACAAATTTATTGAGGCTTGCTATTTTTAATATAATTTGAAAATTTTTGAACTTGAAATATTTTAGTTTATCTGTTCAAAAGTGAAAGTGAAGTCATGTCCGACTCTTTGCGACCCCATGGACTGTACCCTACCAGGCTCCTCCGTCCATGGGATTTTCCAGGCAAGAATACTGGAGTGGGTTGCCATTTCCTTCTCCAGGAGATCTTCCCGACCCAGGGATTGAACCCAGGTCTCCCACATTGTAGACAGATGCTTTAGCATCTGAGCCACCAGGGAAACATAAAGTTTTAACTGAAGAGTCTGTGGTGAAAGCGAAGTCACTCAGTCCTGTCTGCCTCTTTGTGACCCCATGGACTGTAGCCTACCAGGCTCCTCCGTCCCTGGGATTTTCCAGGGAGAAGTACTGGGGTGAGTTGCCATCCTTCTCCGGAGGATCTTCCCAACCCAGGGATCGAACCCAGGTCTCCTGCATTGTAGGCAGACTCTTTACCATCTTAGCCACCGGGGATGTGTTCAAAGATATTGGCTAAAATCATAGTAGTATGCTTTTTACATCTATCTCAGCCAGGGCAGGAGATGTAAGAGATGCAGGTTCAATCCCTGGGTCAGGATGATTCCCTTGAGAAGGAAATGGCAACCCATTCCAACATTCTTGCCTGGAAAAGTCCATGGACAGAGGAGCCTGGCATCAGTCTAACACGACTGAGCATCCACACACACATACTTTTTTAAATCTAATTTTCATTATATTTGCCTTTGAATCTATACTATACCTCAAATTATGTGCCTATCTTTTATTCCTATTAATGTTTATTTAAGCCATCTCTCATTAGAGGTATACCTGTTTTATTAATGTTAATGAAAAAATCCTTTTTCTGTTCTTGATGGTCATAATTGTTCTTTTCTATTTATGAATATCCATTCTGCTTCTTTACAATCTTTCTTTTTCAATTTTTATTCTATAGTTCATTCATTAACTTCTTGATCTGCACACTCAACTCTTGAATTTTCAGTATTTTTTCTACTCTTAAATATGCACAATTTATCTTTATGACCAATTGAGCTGCTTTTTACAAATTTTGGCATGTCACTTAGAATCTAAATATTTTGTAATTTCCATTACAAAATTTTTTAACTTATGAGTTACTTGTAAGTTTGCTTCCAAGTTTCCAAACATATAATGGGTGTGGGAAGACCAAAGAGTTGCTACATTTCTGTTATTGATATCTAAGTTTACTTCTTTGTGGATAGAGAGATGAGATTTTGTATTATTTTTCAGTATTTGTTGAGACTCACAGGTCTGTTTTGGGTATTTTTTTTAAACTGTTTCTTGAATGCTGACTAAAAGAAAATGCTTTAGTTCAGTGCTTAAATTCATTGGTTTAAGATTGATTATAGAGTTTTTAAAGTCCTCTTCATTCCTAAGACAAGTTTTTTGCCTGTTACCTCAATATTAGTCACTCAGTCATGTCCAGCTCTTTGTGACCCCATGGACTGTAGCCTAGCAGGCTCCTCTGTCCATGAGATTTCCCAGGAAAGAATCCTGGAGTAGGTAGCCATTCCCTTCTCCAGGAGATTTTCCTGACCCAGGGATTGAACCCAAGTTTCCTGTATTGCAGGCAGCTTCTTCACCGTCTGCTGTCTGATAAAATATGTCCAGATATCCCACTAGCATTATGGAGTACCAATTTCTATTTTTAATTATCTCAATTTTAAATTTTGAATGTTATGCAGTTTAAATGGATCCAGGCTTAAGGTCATTGTATTTTCCCAGTGAATTCATTTTATACCTAAGGAATTACTTTCTTACCCCAAAAAAGGTGTTTTTTTTTTTTTTTCTTTTTAAAGCTTTATCTTTATCTGATGTTAATATTATAGTTTTGCTTGTCTTGTTGTGTTCAATGTCTCCCTGCTGTTTTGAGTTTTTCTCCTCGTTTTCTGCTGTTCATGTGATCGTTATTTTAAGTGTATCTCTTGTAAGGCAGCGTATAATTGGATTGTGTTACTTTTAAAAACTAATATGAAAATCCACTTGTATATTTTTTCATTGTGTTGGACTTAATTAAATTTTTTTTTAATGACTTCATGTGATTGAGTTTTCTTTCCAGGAATTTATTTGGAAGTTCTGAGTCTTTCATTTTTCCCAGTGACACCTGTAGACTCTACCTATAGAGTTTTAACAAAGTTAAAAACTAGATGGTATCTCTTTTGTTCCCAAACAGTGCCAGAGTTATATGGCATTCTCATTTCAGTCACACTGTATCATCTCTCGTGCAATTGTGTACTGTTTTCTTTTTCTTTTTTCCATTTTAATTCGTGTTAGTTTTATTTTCCTCTGTTAGTTTTTATTTGGAGTTACTCATGTCTATTCATCTTCTGGTTTTTTATTACTTCTGCAACCCACCCATTCTTTCTTTGAGTTAATTTCTTGGTTTGTTAAAAGCATGCACTAGTGATTTTTCAGCATGATTCTCTAAGGGACTATTGTTCAGTTGCTAAGTTGTGTCTGTCTCTTTGTAACCGCATGAATTGCAGTACTCTAGGCTTCCCTATCCTTCACTATCTCCCAAGTTTGCTCAAACTCATGTCCATTGAGAGAGTGATGCCATCCAGCCTTCTCATCCTCTGTTGCCCCTTTCTACTCTTGTGCTCAGTCTTTCCCAGCATCACGGTCTTTTCCCCATGAATTGGCTCTTTGCATCAGGTGGCCAAAGTATTGGAGCTTCAGCTTCAGCATCAGTCCTTCCAATGAATATTCAGGGTTGATTTCCTTTAGGATTGACTGGTTTAATCTCCTTGCAGTCTAAAGGACTCTCAGGAATCTTCTCCAGCACCACAATTTGAAAGCGTCAATTCTTCAGCCCTCAGCCTTCTTTATGGTCCAGCTCTCACATCTGTACATGACTACAGAAAAGCCATAACTTTGACTATATGGACCTTTGTCAGCAAAGTGATGTCTCTGCTTTTTAATACACTGCCTAGGTCTGTCATAGCTTTTCTTCCAAGAAGAAAAACTCTTTTAATTTTGTGGCTGCAGTCACCATTGGCAGTGATTTTGGAGCCCAAGAAAATAAAATCTGTTACTGTTTCCACTTTTTCTTCATCTATTTTCGTGAAGTGATGGGACCAGATGTCACCATTTTAGGTTTTTTTTGAATGCTGAGTTTTAAGCCAGCTTTTTACTCTATTCTTTCACCTTCATCAAGAGGCTCTTTAGCTCCTTTTCTGTTTCTGTCATTAGTGTGGTCTCATCTGCATATCTGAGAGAATTTCCATTTTGGATAGTACTGAAAATATTCTTATATCATTGCTATCATTGCCATTTAGAGGGACATTTTTATTAATTAAATTCTAGATCAAAACTTATTTTCTTTTGTCCCTTTGAAGATATTTCATTGTCATCTGTTATTTATTGGTAATGTGATTCCTGGGTCTTATATTGATCTCTTTGCGGGTAATCTGTTTTTGCTCAAAATAATTTTAAGATATTCTTTTTATTTTTGATATTTTGCTGTTTCAACACATCAGATGGAGGAATGAGTATTTATCCTTTTTGTGATTTGGTGTGTTGCTTTTTCTGAGGACTCTTGTCATTTTTTAGTTCTAAAACTTGGAGAGACATTTGCTCTTCAAATATTGCCCCTCTGTGATCTGCTGTGTTTTTTCGTTCTCAAACTCCTATAAATGTGCATCCTGACTACTTAATCTAGTCCCTGTATTTTTACTCTATCCTGCATTTTTGACTCATTTTTAATGCTGCATTCCAGATATTTTTATCAACTTTATCTAGACCTGGTGCTATGTTGGGTTAAATAAACAGATGGTATTGAGTGAAGTAGACATGAAAATTAAAGGCAACTAAGGCAAGATAGAAACGCAAAGAAGCTTTGGAGATTTTCTTCTGAAATGTCACTCTGAAAAGAGACACAATTAAGTACATTATCGAATATATATATACCTTCAGTATACATTTTATGTGTGTGTACAGGTGTATGTTTTCCCAATCTATAGTGAATTCATACCTCTTGCTTATTTATCACAGGACACTTGAAATGGACCAAAGCTGAGGACATTGACATAGAAACCCCGGGATCTATTCTTGTCAACACTAACTTGAGGGCATTAATAAATAAACATACATTTGCTTCCTTACCTCAGCATTTTCAACAGTACCTCCTGCTTTTGCTCCCAGAAGTGGATAGGCAGGTAAGTAGAAGTTTCAGACATTTGATATCAGTTACCAGTTATATCATTATGAAGTGGCAGGTCTGTTATCGAAGATGACTGATACCTGAGTGGATGGTTTTGTAATAATCTAGTATATTTATGTAACTTATATACTTATTGCTGGCATTGGTGTGTTTGCTTAATCTGCCAAAACAGACTCATTTTTTATTATCACTAGTGAGCCAATTCCAATTTTAAAATATAGCACATTGCCATAGAGTGGAAACAACAGACCTACCCACATTGGGAAGGAAAAACAAAGAAATCAAAGGTTCCATTATCAAATAAATCTTTGAAGTAGCTGCTCCTTTGCCCTGAGGGAATATTGAAGTGCAGCAATAAAAAGCCAGGGTTTCTAAGAAATTATGTAAATGTTTTCATTCTCAACTCTTTCCAAAAAGCATTTAAAATTTATGTTTGGAGTTGGCTTCTGAGAGTCTATCATCATGAATATGATTGCCTATAAATAATCACCTTTTTATCTTTATATTTAGTTGAACTGGAAATGCTTTCAGTGTATTTTTGTATTTTTGAAAAGCTTCTAAAATAAGGAAGTACAAATATAGACTCATAATAGCAGGCATCAATCATCTTCTAAAGCTGTTTGCGTTGAAAAGAAAAAAAATATTTCATCACATAAACTTTTATTAAATTTCACAAAAATTATTAAATGGTAACTAAGGAAACATTTCCTTGCAATTCTCATTTCAATAAGAGTTGACACTGTATGTAGTTCCCAGTTGATGGACATATTATGCATGTGTTTATAAATTTGCATCTCAAAACTAGAGACACATCCATAAATTGATATGGGCAAGGTTGATGCAATATTTCCATATTATTTTGAACAAATATTCTTAGCTTTTTATTTGATTCTCTTTTCTTCTAACTTACCAACTCTTTCATGCATACTTAAAATTTGATGAGCTGCTGTTTTCTACCATTCTTTTGTATCTCTTTGGTGGATATTATTGTTCATTTTAGAAAAATACTATTTTGATTTTTGTGCATTTTTGTTTGAAATTTATTCAATATTCTGAATATAATAAATATTTGGTGCTTTGGAATAACAGAAATACAGTAAGTGCCTATTACATATTTATTGAATCAGTGATTAAATACACTCTAGTTGGATACAGAAGCTATATTCCTAAATAATGAAAATATGAGTTAGAAACAGGTGAACATAGAGAGAAAAGCACAAAGTAAATTGAACTTTTATATGTAGAAGGGAAAAAAAATTACAGACAAATTCAAGATCCTTGAATTGGGCCTAGAAGTATAGGCAGAATTTGAATGAAATAGGTGGAGATGTGTTTTATGTGAAAGATTCAAATATACAAAATCAAAAGTGAATTGTGAGCGGAGTCTGGATTATAGGAGAAGCAATACCAGTGGGTCTTGAATGACAAATTAGAAGTCGATTTTAGAAGATGCTTTGAGTATAAGGCTAAGAAGTCTGAACGGTGTTCTTGCTGTGTTTGCAATGCAAAGCCATTGAGGGCTTTTGAGCAGAGCTGTGTAATAAGATCACTACTTCTTAAGAAAATTATTCTGGCAATACTGAAAAGGGAATGTTAGAGATGGGAAGCATGAAAGTGGAAAGGGTTGTTAGAAAGTTGTTTTAGTTGTTCCAGAAGGCAAAGTGAGGGCTTGAATTTGAGGAATAGCATTGAACTTGAAAAGGAATGTGGTTTAGCTGCTAAGTTGTGTCCAACTCTTGCGACCCCATGGACTGTAGCCTGCCTGGCTTCTCTGTCCTTGGGATTCTCCAGGCAAGAGTACTAGAGTGGGTTGCCATTTCCTTCTCCAGGGGATCTTCCAGACCCAGGGATCAAACCCAGGTCTGCTGCATTGCAGGCAGATCTTTACCAGCTGAGCTACAAGGGAAAGGAATAGGATGATGCGCTCACCGTCACCAGTCCCCACTGCTGCCATCATCACTGTCATCCGGGGGCAGCAAGTTTACATTTTGCCAAATAACACTTGAAGCAGGATTTCGGGAGAAGTCGCTGATAATTCCTGGGTTTCAAGTTGGTATGACTGAACATTGTGTTCAGGTATTTAGAAAAACTTTATTTATTTGGGGGACAGTGAACTTATTAGCTATACAGCTATTCCCTCCACTTCAAGGTATGTGTGGTTTATCTTGTTTACAGTTCTACCTCCTGTTGCTGGAATGAGATTCAGCATATATAAAATACTCACATCTTTTTGCAATGAAGAAATGACAGATTGTCTTAGGATTAGCCAAGTATTTCAGTAACCCAGAAGGCCACTCTGAATAAGTCTAATATTTAAACCAACCTGTAGCAGTTTCTGTTACTCAGTGTTTTCCAGTCACTGTGAGGCATATAAATGAATAAGGCATGATATCTGTCCTCAAAGAACAGGTAGTTCGGTGGGAAATTATGTATTCAAGAAATATTTACAGAGCATGTATTATTACTTTGCTAAATACAGAGGCTTCAAGAATGAATCTTGCAGAGGAATAGCAGGTGGAGGAGAAAGACAAGCTTATCCTGAAATATAGCTTCCTGTTTACTAGGAAAGAAGTCTGATAACTGGTTAGATCTATGGGAAATTTAGTATAAGACCAGGGAGAGTCACATAAATAGAAGTATAAAGAAAGTCCTCAGAACGCAGAGAGGGTGAAGAACTTTAATTTGAAAGTAGTACTGAAGAAAATTTTATGATGAAACAGATGCTTAACTTGCACCTTGAAGGTGTTTTGGAAGTAGCATCAAGAGAAAGTGCATTTTACAGAGGGAGAGCTTGTCATTTACAAAGAACTGCTGTGTGTATGGTAGGATACTGTGCTAAAGGGCAGTGTGGTCTACAACCTGGAAGACCTGGTTGCAGAATCAACTCTTTAGCTTTTTCTGAAACCAGGGGGTACTCAAGAGATTTCTCAAATGAGAAGCAGCATACATAAAATAATTCAGATAAATATTTTAGTGCCTGGACCTAGGGCAGGAGAAGAAGATCCAAAGAATAAATAAAGTCAGTCCTTATTTTCTCTTAGAAGCCAGTAGCCCTGTAAATAATGTATTGGACAGGCAGAAAGATAAGACCCAGGGAGACTGGATAAGAGATAAAGACAGTAGTTGAGATAAGAGATTAAGAGTCTGCTTTGATTTATGTCATCTAGTGTTCTGCCTATGTTTTCCTCTAAGAGTTTTATAGTTTCTTACATTTAGGTCTTTAATCCATTATGAGTTTATCTTTGTGTATGGTGTTAGGCAGTGTTCTAATTTCATTCTTTTACATGTAGCTGTCCAGTTTTCCGAGCACCATTTTTTGAAGAGGCTGTCTTTGCCCCATTGTATATTCTTGCCTCCTTTGTCAAAAATAAGGTAATCATAGGTGCAGGGGTTTATTTCTGGGCTTCTACCTTGTTCCACTGGTCTATATTTATGTTTTTGTGCAAGTACCATACTGGCTTAATGACTGTAGCTTTGTAGTATAACCTGAAGTCAGGAAGGTTGATTCCTCCAGCTCCATTCTTCTTTTTCAAGACTGGTTTGGTTGTTCGGGGTCTTTTGTGTTTCCATATGAATTGTGAAGTTTTTTTGTTCTACTTCTGTGAAAAATACCATTGGTAATTTGATAGGGATCGCATTGAATCTGTAGATTGCATTTGGTAGTATATTCATTTTCACAATATTGATTCTTCCCATCCAGGAACACGGAATATTTCTCTATATGTTGTCCTTGATTTCTTTCATTGAAGTGAAAGTGAAAGTGAAGTCACTCAGTCGTGTCCGACTCTTTTCGACCCCATGGACTGTAGCCAACCAGGCTCCTCCCTCCATGGGATTCTCCAGGCAAGAGTACTGGAGTGGGTTGCCATTTCCTTCTCCAGGGGATCTTCCCGACCCAGGGATCGAACCCGGGTCTCCTGCATTCCAGGTGGACGCTTTAACCTCTGAGCCACCAGGGAAGCCCCCGATTTCTTTCATTAGTGTCTTGTAATTTTCTGTGTACAGTTCTTTTGTCTCCTTAGGGATGACATAAATCAAAGCAAGATCCTCTATGACCCACCTCCTAGAGTAACAGAAATAAAAACAAAAGTAAACACATGGGACCTGATTAAACTTAAAAACTTTTGCACAGCAAAGGAAACTATAAACACAGTGAAAAGACAGCCCTCAGAATGGGAGAAAATAATAACAAATGAAACAACTGACAAAGGATTAATTTCCAAAATATACAAGCAGCTCGTACAACTCAATATCAGAAAAACAAACAACCCGATAAAAAAATGGGAAAAAGACCTAAACAAACATTTCTCTAAAGAAGACATACACATGGCTAGGAAACACATGAAAAGATGCTCAACATCGCTCCTTATTAGAGAAATTCAAATCAAAACTACAATGAGATATCACCTCACATGGGTCAGAATGGCCATCATCAAAAAGTCTACAAACATTAAATGCTGGAGAGAGTGTGAAGAAAAGGGAACGCTCTTGCACTGTTGGTGGAAATGTGCATTGATACAGCCACTGTAGAAGACAGTATGGAGATTCCTTAAAAAACGAGGAATAAAACCACCATAGGATCCAACAATCCCACTCCTAGGCATATACCCTGAGGAAACCAAAATTGAAAAAGACACATGTATCCCATTGTTCATTGCAGCACTATTTACAACATCTAGCACATGGAAGCAACCTAGATGTCCATTGACAGATCAATGGATAAAGAAGTTGTGGTACATATACACAAGGGAATATTACTCAGCCATAAAAAGGAACACATTTGAGTCAGTTCTAATGAGGTGGATGCACCTGAAACCTTTTATATAGAGTGAAGTAAGTCAGAAAGAAAAAGGTTAGATATTGTATTCTAATGCATATATAGAATCTGGAAAAATAGTACTGAAGAATTTACTTACAGGGCAGCAGTGGAGAAACAGACATAGAGAATAGACTTACAGACATGGGGAGAGGGGAGGAGAGGGTGAGATGTATGGAAAGAGTAACATGGAAACTTACATTGCCATACGTAAAACAGATAGCCAATGGGAATTTGCAGTGTGGCTCAGGAAACTCAAACAGGGGCTCTGTATCAACCTAGAGGGGTGGGGTTGGGAGGGAAATTGGAGAGAGGTTCGGAAGGGAGGGGATATATGTATATCTATGGCTGATTGATGTTGAGGTTTTACAAAAAAACAAAATTCTATAAGCAATTATCCTTCAATAAAAAATAAATTAATTTAAAAACAGAGAGTTTAAGAGTCTGACCTAAGACATCAGGCCTTGGAGAAGAAATGAAAGGACTGAATTCCCTGCATATTTTCAACCCTGAAGAGTGGGAGTAAATGACACTGCCTGTGGGGTGGGTTTGTAGAAGGTCTGGAGGCAACTGGAGATACTATCTAGGGTTATTTGGGAGGACAGGAAGACTCTGTGGCCCCATCCACATTCGACATTGAGAAATTGAGAACGGTGTCTCTGCTCTGCTGGAGCTGAGCTCAGCCCTCTCTCCCAGCAGCAAGGAACAGGCAACTGAATGCAACAAGCTTCCAAAACTGCTCTATTTCTGTTCAGTTTATAAAAATCCAAAAGGAGGTGAACATCACCATTTTCTGGGCCAGAAGGAGTAGGAAAGGCATGGAGATGTGAATCTGATTACACAGTTTTACTTGAGTCAGTGGAAGGTAGTGCAATTATGTGAAATTTCACTTGTATGAAAGCCTGATTTCACATATTTTTACAAAATTTGAAATTCTCAGCTTTCTTGTCTTCTTCCATTGACTGCCCAGGTTACTGCCCGAGTTCTCCCCTGAAGCAGTCCTACAGGCTGTCCTATTCTGGGCCATGTGAAGCCAAAGTGTAATTCATTATGACACCTTTAAAATAAGGGAGGCTGGGTTCCCCATTTATCATTAAGCCAGCCTTTCTGGTATTTTTTTTTTTTTCCATGTTTGTACTTTTCCTTTCTTTTTCTAGAGGGCTGTTTATCTTAGATTACGTATTTTACATATTCCTAGTTGTTTTATAACCTTGTCACATCTAGTTTATTTTAATTTTACCTCACACACATTATGCTGCAATTAACAGAAAACTGAACTCAAACTTACTTAAATATAAAGGGGATTTATTGGCTCAGGTAATTGTAAGATGGAGGTTGGAGTAGGCTTCTAGTTGTTAGTCCAAGGATTCAGTTTTCACCGACCAGTTTAACTGTGTTTAAAGAATTCATTTAAAAAATCTTTTCCCTTGTAGTTGGCACTATTCTAAACCTGAATCCCTATGTGGTAAGATGGCTACCTAAATTTTAAAAACTGGGTGTTTTTCTGTTAGTTCACATTCTTAGGGAACATATTTGAAGCTGTTTGTGTTTACCTCAGATTGGGACTTGAACCCACATGCTGGAACTCCAACCCAGCCAAAATCCAGGGTGAGACACAAACCCACGTGGTCAGGACTTGCTGCTGCTGCTGCTAAGTCGCTTCAGTCGTGTCCAACTCTGTGCGACCCCATAGACGGCAGCCCACCAGGCTCCCTCGTCCCTGGGATTCTCCAGGCAAGAGTGCTGGAGTGGGTTGCCATTTCCTTCTCCAGTGTATGAAAGTGAAAAGTGAAAGTGAAGTCGTGTCCGTTGCCTTCCAGCCCAAACCCACGGTACTGGTTTCAGGACATAATGGAGCTCAGGTTCTTGATGCCTCATCACAGAAAGAATTTAGTGATAGACAAAGGGATAGGTAATATGTGGATTTTTTCAGATTCAGGGAGAAGCACACTCCACAGAGAGAGTAAGGGCCACTGCAGAGGGTGAGTCTGGAGAGAGTATGAGCCATTGCAGAGGGCAGAATCTGGCGGCCTTGAAGTGTGCTGTGGTTGGTTTTTATGGGCTGGGTAATTTCATATGCTAATGAGTGGGAGGGTTATTCCAGCTATTTTGGGGAAGGGATGGAGATTTCCAGGAATTGGGCCCACTCCTTGGTCTTTTGATAGTGTTTTGGAACTGTCCTGAAGCCTCTGGGTGTGTCATTTAGCTTGCTGATTGAGGATCAAAGTCTAGTCAAAGTCTGCTTGTCTGCCATCTTGGACCCATTTGATTTTAATTAGTTTATGTTGTGTCCTTGGACTGTGTCATTCCTTCATAAGTTGTGCCCTGCCCCTTTCCTTCCTATTACATATTGATACTTCTGTCCTAGTATTTCAAAATCAAGACCTAAGAGTCACATGAATGGTACTATATGGATCACCTGTCCACTTAAACAATGACTCCAACTGGGGGGAAATGGAATATTCAAATTGGTTTAAAGCAGCCAGGCCTGTTCTTGAACTTTAGAATGCTCATCATCTCCAAAAGTAAAATGGTGCACTGTGAGGAATTCAGGACTACTTTAGAAATTCGGTTTTTAGGAAGTTCTGTTAGAGGCTGTGCAGTTGGGGTTTGGTGGGAACGTCAACTATCGTCGTTCACTGTAATGGGGTAGGTATGGAGTTTTATTTCTAACGTGTTGGGTTGAGATGCTTCTATTACAGGAAATGTCCAGAAATGATTATGTGATCAAGTTTTGTAACTGGAGAAAATGTAATTAATGATTACAATCTACATAGATTATAGTGTCAGCTATGGGATTTGATGATACTGTGAGATATAATCATTCCAGAAAAAGACATAAATTTGTGAGGAAGTGCATATTACGAAGGGTATGGGAGGCAGCCAGGGAATAGATAGAAAATAGCAAATCTGTGAGATCATCAGTGAGGAGATTATGTGCGGGCAGTAGTGTCAAGTGGACTTTAGGAGGTCACAGGGAGTAAGGGGGACATCTTTCCCTCATTCCTTTAGATCCACCCTCTGCCTCCTTTTCTCTGCTTTGCTCCAGGAGGCTGTCTGTAGAGACTAATGTATATATGGACTACTGCATCAGCAAGAACAATGCCTCTGTCTTCCTTTGTTTTTAATTTTGCTGTTGTTATTCAGTTGCTAAGTCGTGTCCAATTCTCTGTCACCCTGGGGCTGCAGCATGCCAGGCTTCCCTGTCCTTCACCATCTCCAAGAGTTTGCTCAAACTCATGTCCGTTGAGTGAGTGATGCCATCCAACCATCTCATCCTCTGTCTCCCGCTTCTCGTGCTGCTTTCAGTCTTCCCCAGCATCAGGGTCTTTTTCCATGAGTGAGTTCTTCGTATCAGCTGGCCAGATATTGGAGCTTCAGCTTCAGCATCAATCCTTCCAATGAATATTCAGGATTGATTTCATTTAGGATTGACTGATTTGATCTCCTTGCAGTTCAAGAGGCTCTCAAGAATCTTATCCAGCACCACAATTCAAAAGCATCAATTATTTTGTACTCAGCCTTCTTTATGGTCCTCTCAGCTCTCACATCCATACATGATTACTGGAAAAACCATGGCTTTGAAATAATAGCAAACTATTAGAAGACTTAAAAATAGAGTAGAGAAGTTTCAAGCCTCATTATCCATCAGACCCCCTGTCCCCAATATATTATGACTTTAAGCCTGTTTTTTTTTTTTTTTTTTTTCCCCTGCAAGCAAGGGCATCCTCTTACATAAGCACAGTGTAGCCAATCAAGATCAGAAAACTGGCATTTATGATTCTTACTGTGTAATTCTTAGACTCTATTCACGTTTAGCCACCTGTCCCAGTAATGTCACTTTTAGTAACAAGATCCTTTTAGTATCAAATCTGTCATTGTATTTAGTTGTCGTATCTTTTTAGTCCCCTTCATTCTGGAATAGTTCTTCAGTCTTCCCTTGACTTTGTGATTTTGACACTTTTGAAGATTATAAGCCAATGTTAGTTTGTGTGATGTTTCCTAGTGATCAGATTCAGATTTTACCAGGAGGAGGAATATGACAAATGATGATGTGTTCTCCTTGCACCTATGAGCTGGCACAAATTTGATTTCTCCTGATACTGATGTTGATCACTTGAACATTCTATTAAAATGTATCCCCCAAGGCTTCTCCAGGGTAACATTACTTATTTTTTCTTTGTAATTAAATAGTATTTTGTAAGGACTTTCTTTTAAACTGTGCAGATATCCTATTCCTCTTCAGCCTGTCAGTTTTTCCACTTACTCCTATCTCTGTGGTTTCTTCATTGTTCCCTGGTTTTTTAGCAGGTTATTATGCTCAGTTGTCCACATTTGGTCACTAGGAGCCTGATCAAGCTGGTTCCTCTGTCTTCTGAAGTGTCTCCATCACTCTCTGAGTATCTCATTACTTTGAAACACATGGAATTGTTCCCATCTCATCTTATACTTTCCCTGCCCCAGTGCTGGAATGCACCCCTTCTCCAAGGAATCTTAGTTCCCTTTACTGGAAGGTAATATTTAGAAATCAAGATCTTACTATACATATGTTCTTTGCTGTTGGGGTATGGCTGCTCCCAGATCTAGGACAGACTTATGAAATATATACATGTCTGTATATGCAGGAATGCGTGTATCCATACATGTATGTGCATGATTGTATGTGTGACCGCCTTCTGTGTCTTGGTGACAAGGCACATCTTACAGGAGAAAGAGTATGAGCCTATTCACAGTCCATAACTGTAAAACAGTTAACATTTACATTTATTTCCACATGCACCTCTATAGCTTGTAAACTGTGAATTCACACTAACGCTTAAAAACTAACCTAATGCTTCCTGGTTTATCCTAGCTTTGTCCCTTTCTATAGCTGTCCAACACTGACAGTGATAAATCACTTTCTGTTACTCTTAATATATCTAAATAGTCCATGAGCCCCCTGGGAGTCAGTCAGTCTTCCATCTTGGCCACCTTACCTCCCTGTGGGGATGGTCTTCTTAGCAGCCTGAGGCTCTGACTCTCCATAACTGCCCACCTCCCCTGCACCTTTCCCTTCTGCTTGACCCCTCCCTCACACTGCTCATCAGGCCCCTTCTGTAAAGGTGCCCCCCGACCTGCTGTGTCTCCCCTCTCCAGGTCTCCCTTCCCTACAGTCACTCACCTTACCCCACTGGGCTCCATGATCCCACTCTGCACCCTCATGAGTCCCTCCACAACTTCTCTACCTCAGAGGCCCGTGTTAATATACGCTTCTGGCCTAAATCACTCAGGAGGAGGATGAGAAGGCCCCTGGACTCTTAATTGGTTTCAGCTGTTGGGATGCCCCAGCAGGGGAGGAAGCAGAGTGAGACTGAGCCCCTCACCTGCCCTTCGTGGACAATAGAGGCCACATCCATTGACCAGCTTCTATCAGAAAGTCCGTGCCACACATCCCTCTCCAAGTTCCAATCACTCCCTTCTCCCCTCACCCTTCAGGTCAAATACTTGCCCGCATCATTCGCTCTGGCTTACTGCACTGTCCTCTGTGGTTTGGCTGCATCCTGCCCACATCTTTATAAATAGTCCCTTTAATCTACTTTCTTTGAAGAATGCTAACTTGAATGAGTCACCTGTACCTGTTGGGTTCCTGACTGACAGACCCTTTGAGGAAGTAGAATGATATGGATGGAAAGCCAATTCTAGTGGTTTGGGGAAGGATATATGGTCCATTCATTCAACCAACGTTTATGTAACCTGTGCATGCATGCTAAGTCGCTTCAGTTGTGTCCAACTCTTTGTGAGCCTATGGACTGTAGCCCACCAGGCTCCTCTGTCCCTGGGATTCTCCTGGCAAGAATACTGGAGTGGGTTGCCATGCTGTCCTCCAGTTCTGATCCAGGCATCAAACCCGCATCTCTATGTCTCCTGCATTGGCAGGTAGTTCTTTACTACTAGTGCTGCCTGGGAAAGCATTGATGATACAAATGTTGATACTTACAGTTCATATCCTGAGAGAAGTAATGGTTAGAGAAGAGAGAGAGAAAAGCCTGTAGGTGAGAACAATGCTGTGGTGGTAGCATATGCATTGTGCTAAGGGGACATGTGCTGTGCTTAGTCACTCGGTCATGTCCGACTCTTTGAGGCCCCATGGACTGTAGCCCACCAGGCTCTTCTGCCCATGGGGATTCTCCAGGCAAGAATATTGGAGTGGGTTGACATGCCCTCCTCAACGGGCTTTTCCCAACCTGGGGATTGAACCCAGGTCTCCTGCATTGCAGGTGGATTCTTTACCCCTGAGCCACCGGGAAGCCCAAGAATACTGGAAGTGGGTAACCTATCCCTTCTCCAGGGGACCTTCCCAACACAGAAATCGAATGGGAGTCTCCTGCATTGCAAGCCGATTCTTTACCAGCCGAGCTACCAGTGAAGTCCCAAGGGAACATAGAGGAGGTGGTTATATCCTGTCTGTGGGAGTTAGAGAAGAGTTCAAGAGAAGGTATTGTTGAACAAGGTCCAGAATGATGGAGGAAGTTTCCCAGGTTAAGAAGTAAGGCAGGCATTCCTAGCAGAGGAAACCGTGCGTACCAGTAATAATACTGATGGCCTGCAGTGCCGGGCCTCCCACAGAGATGGTCACTGGTCCTGACAGCAGCTCTTGAAGAGTCTGTGTTCCTGTCTTGTATACCTGGAAACTGAGGATAAGGAAAGAGTAGGTCTTACCCAGCCTCTTCCAAGTAAAAACATGGACACCAGAATATGAACACAGATTTGTCCACCCCCAAGGTGATGTTCTCCTACATCATGCTCCCTTGAGGCCAGGACCGACAGAGAAGCGTATGGTGTCTGTCCACACGTAATTTGAGACAGCTGGGGGGAGAAAGTTGAGGCTAGAAAGGTAGGTGGAGTGAGCTTTTAAAAAAGGCCTCATAGATCAGTAAGCAATGTAGAACATACCAAGATTTTACATTTGGAGCGTGCTGTTGTTAGATTTGTGTTACAGAGAAAGCTCTATTGGAGGAGCGAAGCACGGTAGAGGGGAGAGCCCGTGCTCTCCATCTGGGTACCACGTAGCCACACTGTCTTCCATCCTGTGCCTGATGCCTCAGCCTTTTGTTGTCCCTCAGCTCTGCCAGAAATGCTTTCCCAGCATCATTTGGTAACGCCACCTCGTTCTCCACCAAGTCTCAATATCAGCTCCTCACAAGGGCTTTTCTTCTCTCTCCTCCCATCTAAAGTACTCTCTCTGGTTGTTTTCTAAGTTTTCTGTGTTTCCTTTCCTGCACTTATTAAAGTCTGTGACTAACTTGTTTACGTATTTGTTCTTTTGTCTTTCCCATGGAAATTAACAGCCCCAGGGCAAAGTGGCTCTATTTCTCCTCCTCACTGTGCCTGGTCTGGAGTGCTGCTGCTGCTGCCGCTAAGTCGCTTCAGTCATGTCTGACTCTCTGCGACGTGTCCAACTCTGTGCGACCCCATAGACGGCAGCCCACCAGGCTCCCCTGTCCCTGGGATTCTCCAGGCAAGAACACTGGAGTGGGTTGCCATTTCCTTCTCCAGTGCATAAAAGTGAAAAGTGAAAGTGACGTCACTCAGTTATGTCCGACTCTTCACGACCCCATGGACTGCAGCCTACCAGGCTCCTCCGTCCATGGGATTTTCCAGGCCTGGAGTGAGTGCTCAGTAAATGTTTCCCGAACGAATAAATGACTATAGCCTGAGAAGCCACTTAAAAGGCTAATTTAACATGTCTGATAAATAAGAATTTTAGCCAAAGCCACTATTTTGTAGAATGGCAAGAAGGGGCCTTATTCAGAAGACAGTGTATTAGTTTGCTAGGGCTGCTGTTAACAAAATACCAGAGACTAGGTGACTTAAAAATAGCAATTTGTTTTCTCCCAGTTCTGGACGCTGCAAGTCCAAGATCAAGGTGTTGGCATTCTTGGAGTCTCCCTGGGCCTCTCTGCTCTTTTGGCTTGTAGATAGGTTCCTTTTATATGTGCCTTGACTTGTGCTTTTCTTTGAATCCCCCAATCTGTGATGTCGCTTTCTCTTTTTATAAAGACACCCCTCATTCTGCATTAGGGCCCCACCAGTATGACCTGATTTAACCCTCATTACCTCTTTGAAGGGGGCTTCCCAGGTGGCACTAGTGGTAAAGAACCTGCCTGCCAATGCAGGAGAGATAAGAGACATGGGTTCAATCCCTGGGTTGGGAAGATCCCCTGGAGGAGGGCATGGCCACCCACTCCAGTATTCTTGCCTGGAGAATCCCATGGACAGAGGAGCCAGGAGATCTACAGTCCATAACGTTGCAAAGAGTCAGACATGACTGAAGCCACTTAGCACACACGCATTTACCTTTCTAAGGCCCTGTCTCCAAGTATACGGTTAGGGCTTCAATTAGGGCTTCAACCTATGAATTCAGGAGGTGGGGGGCCTTCTGCCCAATACAGACATTAGAAATAAAATCATCATGACTTGGTAATTGGATTTGAGGGAGAAGGAGAAATGGAACACTCCTTTTAGGTACTATTTATTGTGCAGTTGAGAATAGCAAAGTATTGCTGTATTTTTAAAGCTAGGGTGGACTTAAACATGATTTTGTCCTAAAAATTGAGGCAGTTCACAGAAGAAATTGAAGATAGAAGAGTGAGAATTTGATTTGTGGCCCCAAGTCTTAGAATAGATGGAAAGGGATAGACTTCTTGTTGAAGAAGCTGGTTTAAGGGAAAAAAAGAGAGAGAGAGGTAATTTCTGAGCTCAGAGAGAAGATGATCATGAAGGATGGCGTGAAGAGATAACTGAAAGTAAAGGGCACAGTGCTTCCCTGGTGGCTCAGATGGTAAAGAATCCGCCTGCAATGCAGGAGACCCGAGTTCTGTCCCTGGATCAAGAAGATTCCAGGAGAAGGGAATGAATGGCTACCCACTCCAGTACTTTTGCCTGGAGAATTCCGTGGACAGAGGAGCCTGGTGGCCTACAGTCCATAGGGTCGCCAGAGAGTTGAACATGACTGTGAGACTAACACTTTCTTTCAAAGAGTATGGTGTAAAGTGAGGGGTTTTCAGCTGGGTGGTGGTTTGTCTGCTGAGAAACTAGAGGATTTGGGATTTCTTGAGAGTTAAAGAGCTTTGGAAAGCAGCTGGATGGATCGTCCTGTGAATTTATCCTGGAGAAAAGTGCTTGCTGACCAACATGGGGGCCCCATTTGAGTGTAGATGGTGGCAGACATCCTTGGTTGACTTCTGTGTTTTCCACTCAACACTGCTAGATAGTGGTACATTTAGCTTGGAGCCAGCAGTTGAGTTTTGCCAGAGCTGTTGAAGATTTAAAAAGGAGCTGAAAGATTTTAGGGGACTTGTGAGATGCTTGTTGGGGCAACTGATTATGGAGTCCAGGCTCCATGGGGAGAAAAGTTAGGTCAGGGGGGCTGGTCTGGGTGGAGGTCTCAGGGAAAGGATAATGTGGGTTAAAGGTTAAGAAAGACATGTTGTTGAAAGAAGAGTCTCAGAATAACACACTTTCAGTATAATCCGTGTTGGGAAAACACAGGAGTCAAACGTCATCTGCTTGGCCACAGCATTTTGGTTCAGAGATAAACACAAAGAAAGAAATGGGGCTTCCCTGGTGGCTCAGTGGTGGGGAATCCGCTTGCTAACGCAGGAGCCGTGGTTTAGGTCCCTGGTCCGGGAGGATCCCACAGCCCGCGGAGCAGCTAAGCCTGTGTGCCACAGCTGTGGAGCTTGTGCTCTAGAATCTGCAATACTGAAGCCCCCGCGCCCTGGAACCTGTGCTCCACAAGAGAAGTCACTGCAATGAGAAGCCCGCACACCACAACTGGAGAGTAAGCCTTGCTTGCTGCAGCTGGAGAAAAAGCCCGCACAGCAACGGAGATCCAGCACAGCCAAAAATAAGTAAATAAAATTGCAAAAAAAAAAAAAAAGGAAAGAAGGGGCGGGCCAGGGCAGCACTGTTTAGTGCTGGGGAACAGGTAGAACTGTAGCTAGCTAGTTCTTGTTCAGTCCCCATGCTGGCTTATTAAATTCAGTGCTTGGGTTTATTTCAGACATGGCTTTTTTGCTTAGCTCTCTGCAAGATGTGCTTGGAGAATTTTTAGAACCTTCTTGATTGTACATAACAGATCCCTTCTTTCTTTAAGAATTTGTACTTTATAAATGACATCTACGTAGGACACTTCTATGACCTTTTTAAAATATATGGCAGCTGGTAGAATAAATGTCAACTAAAGTGGAGTCGTATTTAGGTTTTTATTGCACTTTCAGATTGAACATCACTGATGAATATATGGTTGTCATTTCTGTCATCTGTATCATTTTTAAGTGATGTTCATCTTTGCCTCCATTCTGTGGCATCAGGCTATCAGACTCTCTCTGCAAATACTTACAGGACCTTCCCCCAGCTGCTTCTAAATAAATTATGCCTATTATTTTTTTTTGTCCAAATGGTAATTGCAGTATTTCAATCCATTCTTACTTAACTCTCCATTTGGTTCTGTGTGCTTATGTCTATTGAATGATGGGCCACTGAAGGATATGTACTATGTAGGCTCTTTAAAATCCGATCTAGCTTTGCGCTCTTCAGGTTTTTGAACTCACTGGCAATAATGCACATAATTTTAACTGTGGAGAATGTCATTAAACCAAAATGGAACATTTACACAGTCCCTTTTGCAGAGAATTTTGGACTGGGAAAATGAATGCGTGTGTCAGATATTTTACAGCATGCGAGAATGTGATTTATTGATTTCTGATGGCTCTGTTGGCATCAGTGTATATATTTAAAGAAGTCACACAGCCTTTATAAATGCAAATGGGAAAGGGCTTTCCATCTTTTTCCTTCATGGGAATAGCTCATACATTTGCAATAACTCAGGCTCCTCTTAGAGATTGCTCTATGTACTGTAGATATTGATTTTAAAATTATACCGTTATTTTATTCTACAAATAGCATATATAATGAAATGTCAATTTACCTAACAGATTATAAAAATTTGAACGTATTAAAAATATTAAAGAAATACTCATATCTTAAGCCTTGAGGTAAAAGTGCATACTTGAGATGTAATTATTTTAATGGAACTGACACTTTGGCTTTTTCTCTGCTCCTGAAAGGATATCTTAAGGTACTTAGGAAATCCAATATTCCTTCTATCCTGACTCACTTACTGGTGATTGTAAATCATACACAGTCAGAGAGATCCATGCAGACCACACCTGCATATTTCCATTCTGGCTGTTTGAGCTTTCTGCTCATGGAGGGAAGTGATTTCATCTCGATATTATTCATTTCTTAGCTAACTGGATAGTTAACATCAACTTCTGTTTATCAGGATCTGCTTCAGTGTGTATCAAATAATGTTTAAAGTGGATTGAGTTACAGATGTGCAAGTAATTGCATGTAATAGGCAATCCAACAAATGGAGCCTCCTTCCATCCCGTGTGTGAGCTGATTAATTGAAGAGCACAAACTCATTTAACCTGGACAATGTCCCATTCTGTGTGTTAAACCACTTCTTTTCTCCTTTATATTAGATACTAAGTGGCCGCCCTCAAGGCATGAGGGGTATCCTTGGACCTGTATGATCAACGGCCACTGGCATATCAGATTGATAAATATTTAATATTGTCATCTGATATTTTCATAATTACCTTTTTTATATAAATTATTGAATAATGCATATATGCTCAATTCCTAACTACCAGCTTATACAGGAATGGAGAACGAGGAACTTGAACAACTTGTCTTATCATACAAAGGACTAGATTTGAGAAAGAGAGTCATGCACATGGCAGGTTACATATTAGCGCCTCTCCTTTTAATAAGGGGTATTGTAATGCCAAGGTCACTGTCGGACGAGTAGGAAAGGTGTCATACAGTGACTTACTCTTAAATTAGGCTCAAGAGAAGAAGAGAACAGATTTCACCTTTAGAACTCATAGCAGTTATTAAGCCCTAATCAAAAAATAAAATTGCCTGAGAAAATATTTTCATTCTATTTGTCAAATTTATTAAAGATCACTGTAAGGGAGTAAAGAATCAATTATAAGCAGGATGGGAATGGTCTAATTATGTTTGAGCTTCTGGATTAAGCTGGCAGTATAAGTCTGCATATTTAATTTACTTCCCTGCTTCTGAAATTCCCGTTAAAAGGGGACTGGCTTTTACCCATCATTATATTTCTTTACCAGTCCTGGAACCTGGATGAAGAATGCCATCCAGATTCCAGAAACTGTGAGAAGTTTCTGCTGGAGATAATGAAGATGAGACTAGATGGAGTTATGTGTGTACTGTCATGTCCGACTGTTAGTGACCCCATGAACTGTGACTTGCCAGCCTCTTCTGTCCATGGGATTTCCCAGGCAAGATACTAGAGCGAAGTGCCATTTCCTACTCCATGGGACATTGCCAACCTAAAGATCTAACCTGCTTCTCTTGCCCCTCCTGCATTGGCAGTTGGATTCTTTACCACTATATCACCTGGGAAACCCACATGGAGTTCAGAGGTGACCAGAATGAAAATGACTGCCTGCAGCAGAGAACTGGTATGGGATTTGACTGGAAGAGACTGTAGATTTACCTTAGATGGAACCCGGCTGTGTTGTCAGGGCCAGAAGCAAGGGTGGAGCTTTTGGGAGGAGAAGCAAATCTCTACCTGGCTCCTGTTCTCTGGAAATTCCTCTAGGATTTAATCTTTCAACTGTGGACATTCCCACTGAAGAACATGTTTCCAGTCCATGCTTGCCTAAGGGGTTAGCTGGCTTTCTGTGTCCCAACGACTGGCTGTTTTGCCAGCTAAAGGGAGGCCTAGACTCAGTGATGTATCCTTAAACATGTGGTTCAGTTCAGTTCAGTTCAGTTGCTCAGTCGTGTCCAACTCTTTGCGACCCCATGAATTGCAGCACGCCAGGCCTCCCTGTCCATCACAAACTCCCGGAGTTCACTCAGACTCAAGTCCATCGAGTCGGTGATGCCATCCAGCCATCTCATCCTCTGGCGTCCCCTGCTCCTCCTGCCCTCAATCCCTCCCAGCATCAGAGTCTTTTCCAATGAGTCAGCTCTTCGCATGAGGTGGCCAAAGTACTGGAGTTTCAGCTTCAGCATCATTCCCTCCAAAGAAATCCCAGGGCTGATCTCCATCAGAATGGGCTGGTTGGATCTCCTTGCAGTAGATTCTTTTTAAAGCATCAATTGTTCCTCCCCACAAGTACAAACCTTTATTTGAGGAAGCATCAGTAGGGTGAGCATGCACTTTTTCCTCATTCCTTATCTGGATCTGAAAGATTTGAACAAGGTGCAGCTGAGTTTCTGATAAGACTATCTCAATATCCAGTAATGATCCAATACCTACAGACCTCTCTGTCTTAGGATGAAGAGAGAGCTCAATAAGGTGACGTAGGATAGAGCCGGCAGTCCAGAAGCTGGACCCATTGTGACAATTCAGAGAACAAGGCCTTCTGTGTCATACAGAAACAGGAGAAAAATTATTTCAGCAGTATCAATTAGCAAGCTAAAGATGATTCAGAAGAAATTAGTTATATTTACAAATATTAATTGAAGTTTAATGGTGAGCTCTGTGTAGGGTGCTAGTCATGGGGGATACCCAGTTACATGAGATTGCCCTGTATCCGCCTTCACTGAGTTTATAGTCTGGTAGGAGAAACGACAATTGGAAGGAATGTACAGGAAGCCACTGGGAATATATTTTTGAAGAAGAGAGAGGAAACTTATGAGCAGGCAAAGAAGTGAGCTTGATGTAGCTGTGGCATCTGTTCTGGACCAGCACTATGGTAAGTGCTCTATTAGGTCTGACATCTTACATGGTATAGTTGATGGTCCCCTGCCACACTTACTATAGTGCCATCAAGATCACTAAACACATATCACCATAACAGATGTAATAATAATAAGAAAAAGTTGAAGTATTATGAGAATGCCCCAAATATAATCCAGGGAAGCAAAGTGAGCAAATACTGTCAGAAAAATGGCTCTGATAGACTGCTACTGCATGGTTGCCACAAACCTTCAATTGGCAGAAACACAGTATCTGATGAGTGGAGAAACACAAAAGAATGAGATATACCTGTATCTGTAAACAGCTTGATATTAGAACCCTAACATATTTTAAGCCGAATCAGAAGTGTTCAGTCTGTGGCAGATTCTTCCCCATAACTGAGGTCTGTGTATTTCCAATCTCTTGGTGAGAACAGACTTTGTGAGTAGTTCTTGCCGAGCCCCTGATTATTTTGTCCAAGGAGAACTCTAGAGTTTCTCTCTGAGGTGCTCTGGTTCTCTTCTTTGGTTCTCTGATTCTTTTCGTGTGTACTGTAACTGCCTGGTTTCCTCTGATAGCTCAGCTTCAGTGTCTTGTTAGCCCATCTTCAGTGGATGGATGGTTGGTACCATTCACTGGGGTAGGTAAAACTGGAAGAAAATCATGCTTTTGGTTTGGACATGTTGCATCTGAGGGGCCTTCGAGAAGCCTGTAGGGAAATTTTGAATTAAAAAATTGGCTCTGTCGGTTTGAAGGTTAGAGTTCTAAGCTGCTGCTGCTTCTAAGTCGCTTCAGTCGTGTCCCACTCTGTGCGACCCCATAGACGGCAGCCCACCAGGCTCCCCCGTCCCTGGGATTCTCCAGGCAAGAACACTGGAGTGGGTTGCCATTTCCTTCTCCAATGCATAAAAGTGAAAAGTGGAAGTGAAGTCGCTCAGTTGTGCCTGACTCTTAGCGACCCCATGGACTGCAGCCTACCAGGCTCCTCCATCCATGGGATTCTCCAGGCAAGAGTACTGGAGTGGGGTGCCATTGCCTTCTCTGAGAGTTCTAAGCAGAAGGTATATATAAAAAAAAAAATTGGGAACCACCAACCTATAGATGTTAAGGCCATGCATATGAATGACATGTACTAAAGGATAGAATGAGAAGAGGGCTAAGGCTTAGGCTTGAGATTTCCATGTCTTCATGGCTGAGTAAGAGATTAAGCTTCCAAATAAAACTGAAAAGTAATAGCCAATGAAGTGATATAGAGGAAAACCAAGTGTTTGTATCACTGAAATCGAGAGTAAATATTTAAGGAGTGAGTGAATTATATTAACACTCAAGTATCAAAGAGATGATGATGGATAGGTCCCCATCGGACTTCACATATGTATTTCACTGGTGATCCTCACAAGAACAATTTTGAAGGTATAGTAGGAAGGAAAAACCGCTGGGGAGTGGCTTTGAAAGAGAATGAAAGGAGAGAATTTGGAGAGACTGCTTCGTTTTTCCATTCATATAAGTCTTAGAATTTCTTGTGTGCATGTCTGTGCTAAGTCGCTTCAGTCATGTCCAACTCTTTGCAGCCCTTTGGGCTGTAGCCTGCCAGGCTCCTGTGTCCATGGGATCCTCCAGACAAGAATACTGGAGTGGATTGCCATTCCCTCCTCCAGGGGATCTTCCCAACCCAGGGATCAAACCCACATTTCTTATATCCCCTGCATTGGCAGGTGGGTTCTTTACCACCAGCACCACCTGGGAAGCCCTATTTCTTATATCTTAGAATTTCTTGTTGAAAGATTTCTAAGATCTTAGAATTTCTTCCTGAGTACCTTGAGGCCATTGTTCTCTTAAAAATTGCTATTGTAAATGGAGTCTTTTCTTGTGTAACAGAATTGTTGCTTGTGTATGTGAAAGCTATTTTTTTTTCTCTTAGCCACCTTACTCAATTTTTTACATATTTTAATTGTTTTTCATTTTGTACTCTTGAGTTTTTCAGATAATCGTATCATGAACAATGATAATTGTAATTCCTTTTTTCTCATTAGTGTACTTTTTAGACACAGTTCCTTTATTTGATAGTGAAGAAAGCCAGATTGGAAGAAGGTAAGGATTAAATTGAAAAAATAAAGGGAAAAATAGAGACAGGCATGTATCATTTAAGAAATTTGTTTTGATGTATAAATAGTCATAACGTTAACTGGAACAGCATAACTTAAGGAGAGAGGTGAGATTTTGTCTGAAATTTTTTCATCTGTGGGAGGATTGAATGGAAGTTGAAATAGTCACTGAAGAGTGAGAAAGTGAGTTCATTGAAAGCAGCAGAATAGACAAGCTTGAGAGAGAGATGTGTCCCGGAGTTGAAGACTGCCTTATCAAACCTGTCTGCTTAGATTTTTCTAAAATATACCAGCTGTACTGGCTATAGAATAGCAAGGGCTTTCTACCATAGATTGGGCTTTTGTCATATGGGTGTATCCAGAAGATGAGAAGGGCAAAATAATCTGAACATGATGAGCCAGAAAATGTAAAGTTGACCACAAGGGGGATGATGAAAGAAGAACAGTGGACTCAGTTCAGTTCAGTTCACTCACTCAGTCATGTCCGACTCTTTGTGACCCCATGAACCACAGCACGCCAGGCCTCCCTGTCCATCACCAACTCCTGGATTTTACCCAAACTCATGTCCATTGACTTGGTGATGCCATCTAATCATCTCATTCTCTGTCGTCCCCTTCTCCACCTGCTTTCAATCTTTCCCAATGTCAGGGTCATTTTCAAATGAATCAGCTCTTACCATCAGGTGGCCAAAATATTGGAGTTTCAGCTTCAACATCATTCCTTCCAATGAACACCCAGGACTGATCTCCTTTAGGATGGACTGGTTGGATCTCCTTGCAGTCCAAGGGACTCTCAAGAGTCTTCTCCAACACCACAGTTCAAAAGTGTCGATTCTTCTGTGCTCAGCTTTCTTTATAATCCAACTCTCACATCCATACATGACTACTGGAAAAACCATAGCCTTGACTAGATGGACTTTTGTTGACAAAGTAATGTCTCTGCTTTTTAATATGCTGTCTAGGTTGGTCATAACTTTCCTTCCAAGGAGTAAGCGTCTTTTAATTTCATGGCTGCAGTCACCATCTGCAGTGATTTTGGAGCCCTCCAAAATAAAGTCTGACACTGTTTCCACTGTTTCCCCATCTATTTGCCATGAAGTGATGGGACCAGATGCCATGATCTTCATTTTCTGAATGTTGAGCTTTAAGCCAACTTTTTCACTCTCCTCTTTCCCTTTCATCAAGAGGCTCTTTAGTTCTTCTTCACTTTCTGCCATAAGGGTGGTGTCATCTGCATATCTGAGGTTATTGATATTCCTCCCGGCAATCTTGATTCCAGCTTGTGCTTCTTCCAGCCCCGTGTTTCTCATGATGTACTCTGCATAGAAGTTAAATAAGCAGGGTGGCAATATACAACCTTGACGTACTCCTTTTCCTATTTGGAACCAGTATGTTGTTCCATGTCCAGTTCTAACTGTTGCTTCCTCACCTGCATACAGGTTTCTCAAGAGGCAGGTCAGGTGGTCTGGTATTCCCATCTCTTTCAGAATTTTCCAGTTTATTGTGATCCACATAGTCAAAGGCTTTGGCATAGTCAATAAAGCAGAAATAGATGTTTTTCTGGAACTCTCTTGCTTTTTTGATGGTGGTGTAACAGTGGACTGGGTGCAAGTAAAGAGGTGTAAGTCCAGGAATGGTCCTTGTAGGAGTATGTGAACAAGTTTGCAAGAGGAAGCTGAGTTAGCATAATATATGATTAAATGCTATTGTGATAGAGCAATATTGTGCTATTGCTATTGTTCTATCTATTGTGATAGAATTTGGGGGCATTTTCGTGGTTTTCTCCAAATGCCTATAGTGTTTTTTAAGCTACCCTTATCTCTATAGAAAATTTGATTTTTCCTGTATGATGTGGGGTTTCATGTCTAGCTTAAGAATATATTGCCTATGTCAATATTATACTAATATACCCCAAACTAGTCTAGTCTTTTAATATTAAAAATTTTTTTCTTTTAGATTTTTAAAAATGTAAGTCCTGCAGTTTTTTTTTTTAGGTTGTTTTTTTCTTTTCTTTTTATTTATTTTTAATTTTATTTTATTTAACTTTACAATATTGTATTGGTTTTGCCATATATAAAAATGAATCTGCCACAGGTATACATGTGTTCCCTATCCTGAACCCTCCTCCCTCCCCACTCCCCATACCATCCCTCTGGGTCGTCCCAGTGCACCAGCCCCAAGCATCCAGTATTGTGCATCGAACCTGGACTGGTGACTCATTTCATACATGATATTATACATATTTGAATGCCATTCTCCCAAATCATCCCACCCTCTCCCTCTCCCACAGAGTCCAAAAGACTGTTCTATACATCAGTTTCTCTTCTGCTGTCTTGTATACAGGGTTATTGTTACCATCTTTCTAAATTCCATATATATGTGTTAGTATACTGTATTGGTGTTTTTCTTTTTGACTTACTTCACTCTGTATAATAGGCTCCAGTTTCATCCACCTCATTAGAACTGATTCAAATGTATTCTTTTTAATGGCTGAGTAATACTCCATTGTGTATATGTACCACGGCTTTCTTATCCATTCATCTGCTGATGGACATCTAGGTTGCTCCCATGTCCTGGCTATTATAAACAGTGCTGCGATGAACATTGGGGTACACGTGTCTCTTTCCATTCTGGTTTCCTCAGTGTGTATGCCCAGCAGTGGGATTGCTGGATCATATCTGTTCTGGGACCCTGAATTTCCAAATGAATTTAGTATCAGCCTGTCAAATTCTGTAAAGAAGCCAGTTGTCAGGACCCCATGGACTGCAGCCTACCAGGCTCCTCCATTCATGGGATTTTCCAGGCAAGAGTACTGGAGTGGGGTGCCATTGCCTTCTCCGTGTAATTTTGATAGGAATTGTCAAATCTGTAGATCACTTTTGAGACTATTGCCAGCTTAACAGTATTAAGTCCTTTGATCCATAACTTAGGATGTCTTTTCATTTATTTATATCTTGTGTGATTTCTTTCAATTAAAAATTTTTTTGTTTTGTTTTCAGAGTATAAGTTTTGCATTCTTTTGTTAAATGTACCCCTTACTATTGTATTATTTTATTTTATTTTGACCACTGCCATATGGTATGTGAGAGTCTTAGCTCCCCAACCAGGGATCAGACCTGGGCCCCCTACAGTGGAAGCATGGAGTCTTAACCGGTGGACTGCCAGGGAGGTCCCTATTTTATTATTTTTAATGAATGTTATTATGCTTTCTTGGTACATAATCAGTCTTTTCTCTCTTGTTGATTTCAGAATTTTCTCTTTGGTTTCCAGCATTTTTACTATAATGTGTCTGAGTGTTCATCGCTTTACATTGATCTTACTTGAAGTACATTGAGCTTCTTCAATTTGTAGATCATTCTCCATTCAGTTTGGGATGGTTGGCCGTTATTCCTTTGACCATTTTCTGCTCCCTTCTCTCTCTCTCCTCTCTTTGTGTTACTCCTGTTACCTATTCATTTGTACACTTAATTGTGCCCCACATTTCTCTGAGGCTCTGTTCATTCATTTCATCCTTTTTTTCTCTGTGTTCTTCAGAATGCGTAATTTCTATTGCTCTATCTTCAAGTTTGCTGATTCTTTCTTCTGCCCGTTCAATTAACTGTTGAGCCCCTCTAGTGCAATTTTCATTTTACTTTACTTTTAAGTCCAGAATTTTCACTTGGTTCTTTCTTGGAGTTGTTATCTCTTTATTGATATTTTCTATTTGATGACACATTGTCAGCATACCTTCCTCAACTTATTTAAGCATAATTTTGTTTAATTATTTAAAGATAGTTATAATGGCTGCTTTGAAGCCTTTTGTCTTAAATCTAACATCAGTGCTTCTCACAAGCACTTTTCTTGCCTGGTTGTTTTCCAGCCTATGGGTCATATTTTCCTGTTTCTTTGTCTCTCTCTGTAGCCCCGTTCCCTCTCTCTGTCTCCCTCTCTAGACATTGTATGTTATATCTTGCAGCATTTGTATACTGATTCCACTTCCAGCCCTTCTCTAGGGAATGTTTGTGTTGTTGTTTTCTTGTTAATTTGATTAGAGAGTTGGCTGGATTATTTTAGTGAAATTGATTTTTCCTACAGTGTGAAGTCTCTGCTGTTTCTCCTTAAAGAGCACAGCCTTGGCCATGAACACAGTCATGCCGGAGTTCTTTGTCCCTTTCCCTGATCTCTCTGCAAAACCATTATAATTATCTGCACTGAATCTAATAAGTGTTTAAAATACTTTTTCTCATTAAATAAGGAGGATAGTTCTTTTGATTGTAACTTCATCATTATTTATTATAATCTTGAGAAGTTTGTTTATATTTGCTTTGGGGAATGGGAATCAATTTATATTAGGTTTTCCGTCATCTTAATAAAATTATGTTTGCCATTCATACACATTGTTAGCCTCTTTCTAAGTGTTCTGTTTTCTTGGTGAGTAAGGGGGATAAGATTATTGGGTAGATATAATGTCTGTGCTAAAGGATTTTACAGTTTCATTTGGTATTACACTTAGCTCTTAAGCTCTATTAATTGCTACCTAATTGCTTTATGTTTTTAACAAGGCCCTGGGGCATAAATTTCTCCACAGTCTGATCCAATTAAATTAGAGCCCTTTTAGGGATGGTTTTGAGGCTGCTTTTTGAGGTTTGTTTAAACTCTAAGAGGGCACCTCTTACCTGTCTCTTTCCCTGGTTCGCTGATAAATGTAGCTTGTTGCTCTCAGAAAGCTACCAATCTCCTTTTAATTGGCCACCAGCAAAATCTCCATTTGTTTCAAGAGCACCCTTCAGCTTGAAAGTCCATGCTCTCTGTTTTAAGTACAATCAGCCTTCGTGGGGGAGACTTTAGAAGGTCTCTGTTCTTATCGAGTCCCTCTTGACCTTGGAAAATATCCAGAGCCCCTGTTCCAGATCTGGGGACAGGAGTGACACTCCTGCTTTAGAAGCAGAGATTGGTGGAAGTGCTAGTCTCTGGTTTTCTCATATTGTCTCTGCTGGAATGGAACCTCCACCCTGCAGGTGGGCTTGAGTAAGAACGTTTAAGGTCCAATATTCCTGGCCTTCCTCACCTGGGGTAGAGCTACTGTCTGGAGTGTGATAGAGGAAGGAACCCTTGACCTCTTGGTTGTACTTGCCAGGAATCTAGCCCCTGCAATTCAGGGCTAGAAGGGGGTGAGATATGCTGTTGGCCTGTCCTTCCCAATGTCCTTCCCATTACTGAACTCCTTTACTGGGCACTGAGGAGAGAGGGGATCCCCTCTTCTTGGCCACAGCTACCTAGGGAGGAGCTTGCATCACAGGAACCTGCTGGGTGGAGGCAATGGTTTGGATTTTAACCGACACAAACTCTTGCTGTGGTTACCAAGATTGAGTAGATTTTTTGGATGACTCTTTCTTCACTTGGTATATTCCCTTAAGACAAATTCCAGAAAATTTAAATGGTTGTATTTTTTTTTAGAATAATTTTTCTGTTATAATTGTTTCAGTGGGGACAGGTTCACAGAGTTCCTTTCACAAGCATTCTGAAAATGGAACTCCACTGCATTTGGATTTAAGTGTAACTTTTATGGATGGTAATAAATATTAGTTCAAATTGTTTTCCTCTGCTGGATTACCAAGTATACTAAAACCATTTATTGAGTAAGCCATCCTTTTTCTAAAAGTGACATATTAATAATGCATGGCTATTTTGATTTGTGCTATAATGTGGTAGGTACTCAATAAGTATTTTTAAATGAAATTTAAATTAATATTTCTGTGGGTAAAAACACCTCAGAAAAACTGCTTTATAGTTTTCCTGTCATCTTAGATTATATTTCACATAAAGACTTCAAAGAGAAAAGTTGCAGTTTTGCTAAGCTCTTTTATTTTACAGAAGCTTATAAAGAGAGGATTGTACTAAAGTATAAGATTACCTAAAAAAAAACACAGCTTGTCAGTTTACATTATTAATATCTATAGTAATTAACCATAGTAATTGTTTAAAATACTTTTCCCTCAAAAAAAGGAGAATGTTTCTTTTGATTGTATCTTTGTCATTATTTTCCATAATTTTGAGGTGTTCGTGTCTATTTGCTTTGGAGAATGAGATAATTTATACCAGATCTTTTTTTTCTAATTTTTTTAAAATTTATTTTTAATTTGAAAATAATTGCTTTGTAGTATTGTGTTGGTTTCTGCTGTTCAACACTGTGAATCAGCTGTAAGTATACATATATCCCCTCTCTCCCATTGACTCCATCCTGCCCCTCTCGGTGTCCCAGGGCACCTGGCTGAGCTCCCTGTGCTGTCCGGCATCTCCCCACTAGCTGTCTGTTTTCCACATGGTAATGTGTATATTTCAGTGCTTCTCTCTCCGTGTGTCCCACACTCTCCTTCCCCTGCTGTGACCACAAGTCCGTTCTCTATATCCGATTTTCAGTGGTCACCATACTCATAAATATGGAGCCTGATTCTAAGCATCCTGTTTCGTAAGCAGTGGGGTAAAGTTACAAGGACTGTACAAGGTGGAAGAATCTTCGAAAATAGTAAGGTCCAAAACAGAAGTGTGCCATAGAAATATGTTCGGAGGTGAGAATGACTCATGGAATATATGTTTCATTTCTTTTTCTTGCCTATAGTAATTTTGCATCAATCCTTTGCAGATTTGTTCTTAATAATTGATGTTTCAGTGCCAGAGTTTTGGTTATTTAAATCTGGTGTTTGGTACATAACAATATCGTTAAATAAATGGTGAGTGAAAAACAGAATGAAGGCATTCATGGAGGGCTGAGGAAATGCTTCAGGTGGTTCAGTTTCCCTGTTTTCTTTAATTGCCTCTTGGGATTGTTTCCAGAATGCTACTTTTTGTGCTCTGTGTTCTTATTTAAATTATTCATCTGATACTTGTTTTATCTGTTCAGAGATTCTATTGAAAGGAAAAGAAAGAAGCCAGAAAAAACTATTAAGCAGAATTGACTAAGCTCTTATTGATGCACAGGTTTTATTTGATATGTTTAATAGCTTAGAGATATTTATTATTGATATATTTCCATATATTGATACATGTTTGATTCTTAAAAATAAGGAAAATTTTTGCCCTATGGTTATCTTAAAATGCACACACCTACACTTAATGTTACAAAAGACAAAATAACTTTATAGCAATAATGATGCTAACATTTATTGTATTTTGAATGTCACAGTATTTCATTGGGGAAGAAAAAGTATTGGAAAATACCATCTCACCAATTTTACACAGATCCACTTTCAAAGCTCGAGATATGCTGCAATTTTTGAAATTTAACCGAAAATGCTTTTGTTATACCAAATGTGCTTGATAGTTTTATTTAAATT
This sequence comes from Bubalus kerabau, assembly GCF_029407905.1. NCBI lineage: Eukaryota > Metazoa > Chordata > Mammalia > Artiodactyla > Bovidae > Bubalus > Bubalus kerabau. The sequence goes on along the minus strand of NC_073644.1, from coordinate 26,611,164 downwards.
TAATAATGTAGTCAGCAAAGTACTGTAAGCTTTTACTTTATGTAAAACATATTGAGCAGCAAAATCAAGTTTTTTTCTCTAGCTTTTATAAAACATATGCCAAACTATAGATAATTGCAGAAAATGTTAAACTTACGTTATTTTAGGAAAGCCCCCAAATTTACCGTGGCAGTTTCTGATTTTATCAATGCTAGGTCTGTCTCAGCTACCACATTTCTCTTACTTGCTGTCCTCCGGGTCAGCTGTCTCTTAAAATGAGACAGGAAAACATACTTCATGTTTACATGTAAACAAACATTTTATTGGCACATAACATGCAGACAAATGAATGTCCATCTGATATTTGTATATTTCATGGAGTTTTGAGATGCACATCCTTAAAACTGGCATGCAGTCTTTTTTACAAAGATGAAGCGTATCCTACCATTTCGGAACCCTGTTTGGCCTTTTTAACACCCCTGCAGAGGAACCACTATCCTGATTTCTGTCACCATCCACTTTGTAAATGTAGTCATTCCATGTATACTTTATTTTTTTTTAAGGTAAATATGGTGTGAGAGAGATTCATACATTTTGTTGTGTGGGACAGTAGTTAGTTTATTCTTGCGCTGTGTAGCATTTCTTTGTGTGATTACATCATTGTTTTCTTACTGAATCTTTTGATTAACATTTGGGTTGTTTTCAGTTTGGGCTGTTTTGAGTAGTACTGCTCTGAACACTTTGGTATCTGTGATTTTTGATTTACCTAAGTACAAAAGTCTTTGGAGTATATTTCTATGGGTCTAATTGACAGATCATAGAATTTGTATATATTCAATTTTTTAAAATAGTATTAAATAACTTCCCAAAGTGGTTACCCCAGATCTATCAGGAGTATGTGAATATTCAGTCTATTCCACATGCTTATCAAGACTGGAAATTGTCAGTGTTTATAATTTTATATTGTGGTTTTAATTTGTATTACTGTGATGACTAATGAGGCTGAACAATATTTTATGTTTTTGGATATTTGGATAGCCCATTTGGTCACTTACCAGTTCAGAGTCTTTAATCCACTCTAGTCATCTCTTCCTTGTTGATTTGTGGTGGTACTTGCTGATGTCTTCTCTCACATTGTGGCTTGTCTTTTGATTCTGTAAATGGTGTTCTTTGATGAAGAGAAGTTCTTAACTTTAACGTACCCCAAATTGTTGACTTTTATTACTGTGTTAAACCTTTTTGTGTGGTGATGAGAAATGTCCTAAAATGATACCTTTAGATCTACATCTACAAATCATTGGGGTTAAATAAGAGTGTAATATGAGATACAGATTTTTTGTTTAAATGATATCCAGTTTGCCAAACATAGTTTACTGAAAAGGCATTCTTTCCCCATTGAACTGTAATGTCACCTTTGTCAAACACTTCCTGACCAGAAATCTTTGCTTCTTTCATAGATGCTGTTCTTTTACATTGGTCCTTTTATCTATTTTTGCATCCAGACCATCTTATTTTGATGATTGGTAGCTTGAAGTCTGATAGAGGCAATCCACCAACTTTTTTTTCTCTTTCCTTTCAGAGGCCCTTTGTATTTCCATAGAGATTTTGGAATAGTATCAATTTTCATAAAAATACTTGGATTTTGGTTTAGTTCAGTTTAGTTCAGTTCAGTCACTCAGTCGTGTCTGATTCTTTGCGACCCCATGAATCACAGCATGCCAGGCCTCCCTGTCCATCACCAGCTCCCAGAGTTCACTCAGACTCACGTCCATCGAGTCAGTGATGCTATCCAGCCATCTTATCCTCTTTCGTCCCCTTCTCCTCCTGTCCCCAATCCCTCCCAGCATCAGGGTCTTTTCCAATGAGTCAACTCTTTGCATGAGGTGGCCAAAGTATTGGAGTTTCAGCTTTAGCATCAGTCCTTCCAATGAACACCTAGGACCGATCTCCTTTAGGATGGACTGGTTGGATCTCCTTGCAGTCCAAGGGACTCTCAAGAGTCTTCTCCAACACTACAGTTCAAAAGCATCAATTCTTTGGCGCTCAGCTTTCTTCACAGTCCAACTCTCACATCCATACATGACCACTGGAAAAACCATAGCCTTGACTAGACAGACCTTTGTTGGCAAAGTAATCTCTGCTTTTCAATATGCTATCTAGGTTGGTCATAACTTTCCTCCCAAGGAGTAAGCATCTTTTAATTTCATGGCTGCAATCACCATCTGCAGTGATTTTGGAGCCAAAAAAAAAACAAAATCTGATACTGTTTCCCCATCTATTTCCCATGAAGTGATGGGACCAGATGCCATGATCTTTGTTTTTTGAATGTTGAGCTTTAAGCCAACTTTTTCACTCTCTTCTTTCACTTTCATCAAGAGGCTTTTTAGTTCCTCTTCACTTTCTGCCATGGATTTTGGTTAGGAATGCATATATAGACTAATGTATAGACTAATTTAGGGAAGAATTAAAAGTTTGCGTATTGAATTTTCTAATCAGTGAATAATAGTTTGACCTTCCATTGATTTAGGTCTTCTCTAACTTCTCTCAATAATTTGGCAGTTTCCTTAAGAGAGGTCTTAGACATCTTTCAGTAGATTAATTCCTCCATAGCTGCTGACTATTCACTGTAAATTTCATGTGTTGATTTTTCTTCGTGAATCTACTAAATCACTTATTAATTCTAAAAAGTGTATATAGTTTTTTTGATTCTCTGAATATGCAGTTATATTTTCTATACTAATTGCAGTTTTACTTTTTAAAAATTATTGCATTATGGTACTGGGTAATACCTTCAGTGCAGTTTCACATAGAAGTAGTGTTAGCTGCCATCTGTATTTTGTTTTCAGTCTCAGGGATAAAGATTTTATGGTTTCACGTTTATTGCTGTTCAGTTGTGAAGTCATATCTGTTTGCCATTCCTTCCTCCAGTGGACCATGTTTTGTCAAAACTCTTCACTATGACCTACCCATCTTGGATAGCCCTGCACAGCTCATAGTTAATTCATTGAGTTAGACAAGCCGTTTCACAACCACGAGACTGATCCATGAAGGGGTTCACCTTTATGCAGGAAGCATACTGCAGATTCTTTTTAAGGAGAAGGTTTTTTTTTTTAATCATATTAAAGAAGTTTCATTCCTAGTTTTATCAGTTTTAATCATAAATTATATTTTATGCATCTATTAAGATGATTTTTCCTTTTATTATATTAATGTGATAAATAACAAATTGCTTTTCAGACATTATAAAAAATTGTATTCCTAGAATGAACAAAACACACACACACATACATACATATAAATGTAATTTGTTTGTAGTTTGCTTAGGATTTTTATATTTATGATCGACGGAGAAATTGACTTGTAGTAATTCCTTTCTGGTAATGTCTTTGTCAGGTTTTCCTACTAAAAGTGATGCTTGCCTCTTAAAATTATTTAGTAAATACCTTATTTGATGAGAAAGTTTGAATAGGATATTTTTTTCCCAAACTATTTGGAAAAATTCACTTACAGAGTTAGCTGGACATGGAAAACTCATTGTGGAAAACTTTAATTACAGATTCAGTTTTTTTATAGATGTAGAATGCCTCTTAAATTCAGTTTTTTTAAAACATTATGTTAGTTTGGAGAATTACAAATATTTTAACAGCTCTATTGAAGTATGGTTGGCATGAAATAAACTGCACACCTTGAACGTGTACAAGTTGATATCATATTCATCCCTGAAACCAGTACTGCAGTTCAGATAATGAACATACTCATCAGCCCAAAGAATTTCTTCATGCCTTTCTGACATCTATACTTTGTTAAAGTCTTCTAATCCATTAAACGATGTATACCCCACTCCCCGTTGACTTATCCTTTGACTTTTCAAATGTTTTATAGTTTTCAGTGTACAGCAGGGTTTGTCAGTTGGCACTAATGATATGTTGTATGATAGTCTTCTGTTGGGGGTGGGGAGTGGGGGCCAGGCTGGGGGGAGGGCCGTACTGTGCACAGTAAGACGTTTGCCAGCACACCAGCTCTCTACCCACTAGAGGTCAGCAGGATCCCACACCTTTAGTACTAACAATGAAAAATATTCTCTTGATGTAGCAGAATGTCCCCAGGGGTAGGAATATCTCAAGGCTAAGAGGTTGAGTCAAAGGCTCAAAGGCTAAGAGGTATAGTCAAAGCTTTGATTTTTCTAGTAGTCAGAGGTGAAAGTTGGAACATAAAAGAAGGCTGGGCGCTGAAGAACTGATGCTTTTGAATTGTGGTGCTGGAGGAGACTCTTGAGAGTCCCTTGGATAGCAAGGAGATCAAACCAGTCAATCCTAAAGGAAATCAACTCTGAATATTCATTGGAGGGACTGATGCTGAAGCTGAAGCTCAAGTACTTTGGTCAGCTAATGGGAAGAGCCGACTCATTGGAAAAGACCATGATATTGGGAAAGATTGAGGACAGGAGAAGGGGGTGACAGAGGATGAGATGGTTAGATGGCATCACTGACTCAGTGGACATTATTTTGAGCAAACTGCAGGAGATACTGAGGGACAGGGAAGCCTGGTGTGCTGTAGTCCACAGGGTGACAAAGAGTCAGACATGACATAGCAACTGAACAACAAGAGGTTGAGAACCTGTGGTATAGAGGATCTCACATTTTTCATTTGGATTTATTTATTCCAAAGTAGTATTCATGCTGCTGTTTGTTGTTATTGTTCAGTCTCTCCATCATGTCCGACTTTGTGACCCCATGGATTGCAGCACACCAGGCTTCCCTGTCTATCACCATCTCCTGGAGCTTACTCAAATTCATGTTCATTGAGTCAGTGATGCCATCCAACCATCTCACCCTCTTTCGTCCCCTTTTCCTCCTGCCTTCAATCTTTCCCAGCATCAGGGTCTTTTCTAATGAGTTGGCTCTTCGCATCAGGTGGCCAAATTATTGGAGCTTCAGCTTCAGCATCAGTCCTTCCAATGAATATTCAGGATTAATTTCCTTTAGGATGGACAGGTTTGATCTCCTTGCAGTCCAAGGAACTCTCAAGAGTCTTCTCCAATACCACAGTTCCAAAGTATTAATTCTTTGGTGCTCAGCCTTCTTTATGGTCCAGCTCTCACATTAATACATGACTACTTGAAAAACCATAGCTTTGACTAGATGGACCTTTGTTGGCAAAGTAATGTCTCTGGTTTTTAATACACTGTCTAGGATTTTCATAGCTTTTTTTCCAAGGAGTAAGCGTCTTTTAATTTCACGGCTGAAGTTACCATCTGCACTGATTTTGGAGCCCCAAAAATAAAGTCTGTCACTGTTTCCATTGTTTCCCCATCTATTTGCCATGAAGTGATGGGACTGGATGTGATGATCTTCGTTTTTTGAATGTCGAGCTTTAAGCCAGTTTTTTCACTCTCCTCTTTCACTGTCATCAAGAGGCTCTTTAGTTCCTCTTCACTTTCTGCCATGAGGGTGGTGTCATTTTCTATTTGGTGCTGGCATTTAGCAATAACATTGACCTCTATGGGTTGTTATCCAGCAATTTTGTTAAATTTCCTTGTTAATGCTAATAATTTTTATTAATTTAAGAACAAAGCAAGCTTGAGCTGGCACTTCAAAAGTATGGTATAAAAAGTCAGTAAACATATGAAAAGGTTCTCAGCATCCTTATTCATGAGGTAAATGAAACCATGATGAAATACAATTACACATCCGGGAAGATGGTTAGTATTATAAGCAAATAAACATAAAAAGTTTTTCGGAATTGTTTATAGATGATAACAAATACTGGTGAGGAAGTGAAGTACATAGAACTCTTGCTTTGGTAGGAGTTTTCAACAACTTTGAGAAATGGTCTGATAATACTTATTAAAATTGATCCAGCCTTTAAATTCCTCTGTTTATATCCAGTGGGATCATACATATGTTTACCAAAAGACATGAACAGAAATGATTGTAGTCATACTGTTTCAGCACCTAGAAAGATCCAAAACCTGGAAACTACTGAGACACCTGTGAACAAGAGAATGGATAAATAAATTGCTGGGTGTTATTCCAGTGTTTGAATTCATCACTGTGAGAATGGATGAAGTACCTCTGCTCACAGCAATGTGGATGCATCTCACAAGAATACTGAGCATATGTGCTGAGTACATATGGTACTATGTCGTCAGTCGCCATAAAGGTCAAGCCGGATGCAACTAATCTGTGTTCTGTTACCCTTGGGGATTAGTACCAGGGAGGTAGAACTTCTGTTAGCTGTAACTGTTCTCTTTCTTAAACTGGATACTGATAACACAGAAGTGTTTATTTTGTGAAAATGGATCAGGCTATATACTTGTAATTTGTTCATTTTCTATATATGCTACCTTTCAATGAAAGGTGGTAAAATTTTTTTTAAAAAACACATTTTTTCTTTCCATAATTTGGCTTTGCAGTAGCCAATCTGTTCTGTCATACGTGCAAGGAGAATTCTTTTGCTTTTCCTTCTCATTACTACTTTCTGGTCACTCCACTCCCACCACTACCCTCAGCTACAGCATCATGAGTTTGGTAGATCTGTCTTAAAAGCTGAGTCATAGCTTTTGATATGGATAAAACGTGGTATTTTCCTCTTCTTGTTGTACCTTGTTTCATTGGTAACTCATTAAGATCAGCTAGGAAACTGTAATTAACTTTAGTGTCAGAATAAAAAAATTGGGTCCACATGGTTTCACAGTTAGAATGTGTTGGCTAGAGAGAGTTGTTCATAATTAACTTTTTTTTTTTTTTTGTAGTTTGAGTTTCCTCTTTCACTTGATCATAGTTCACTTGGAAAAGGATGCCTATGAACTTCTGAATATATATATTCAAAGAAATAAAAAGTAGACTCTCCCTGTTTATCTTGTCGAAGACATATCTCTATAGTTACCTTTCTTAAATGGTATCGATTCCAACCAATATAAGTTTTCCTTGAGTTTCTGTCCTTGATTTGAATATATCATTTATAATTCCCTACTTGTTTAGATATGGATCTATTGGTGAAAAAAATTTAACAATCTTTTTCATTCAAACATAAGATAATTTCTGCATTAAATTATTGTCTTTAGTCACCATTTAATGAAATATATAGATTTTTCAGTTTACCTGACCATATCACACTTGCTTTTTTTTTTTTCATATGGCACTTTCAGTTTTATTTTTTTATTGAATGTTTGGGAAGTTTTGTATGATTGATTGTTTCCAGGAAAAATATTTTACCAAGACTTTATTTTATAAAATGTTTATAACAGTTTATGATGGAATAAATTTGTATATAAAACACTCGTATACATAGCTTTGTATTCTTTTTCTAATGTTGTTTAAAGATGTTCTCGCCTTTTTCATTTTACCAGATTTATTATGTCATTTGGATTTTCTATTCTGTTTCCTATATTTTAGCCCAAGAGAGCAATTTTGTCATTTTAGAATCAATGTAGATATCATGGTTTTTCTTGATTTCTACATTAACTAAATTACATCTTATTTTGTAAGCAGATGTTTGAATTTATTTTATTGCCATAATTTCTCTATCCATTTGGGGGAAATAATTTTTTTTTTAATTTCTGATGTTGATGGCATTCACATTTGCTCCCCTTTTTGCCTTTATATGCAAATTGGTGAACATTTTTCCCATTTAATATTTGATTTGATGCCATATGCCTCAAACTGCTTTTCAAAATAGACATAATTTTCTTTCAAAATTTAGTTCAGCTCCCCTGACCTAATTGTGTACAGTATTTATATAACTGCATTTGATTCCTGTTTATGAGGTCAGAACCATATATTTTGGGCTATCTGAATTACCACATGACTGACTGTTGACTTGTCAGTATATGGTTATTATTTAATTAGATGGAAACATTTTTCAGTTGTTACGATAATGAATTGTGCCACTGGTAACTGATTTTTAAATAACTTGGAATTTTAAAAGCATTCCTGCTTTTCTATCCTGAAGACAGTTTGGTGGTTCAGTTGACTGTTTGCATGTAGGTCATGTGTGTCCCATGGGAGAGAGCATATGGTGTGGTTACATCACTCTGCTTTTGGCGTGGGGGTGGGGGTCTGTGGGTATCTCTTGCAGATATCTCTTGAATGTTTACAGTATTGCTTCCCTAAAAATTCCTCTCTGGTTTCCTATGTTTTCACGTTTTTGGTATCATCACTTGTATGTTGTTAAGTAATGTAAAACTTCTGTCAAAAAGATTAAAATTCTATCCATTCCTGTAGTTGCTGGAAAAACAGTGATACAGTCATAAAATATACAGTCCTTACTGTCCTATATTTTCATACTATATGAAATCAATTAGTTTAGCATATTCTTACACTTTTTAGTTTATGGACAAAATATTATTCTTCAGGCAATACTATTTGCTTTCTAAGAAGAGATATCAAATTAAAGGGGAAATAGATAATGTTGTTTTGGAAAACACTGAGAACAATTGTTGATGATTCAGTGGCTATAATTTTACTAAATTCTTGTGTTTTTTTTTTAAGTGTATTTGTTCATAGGAGTTAATCATAAAGTATGATTTTGGCTCTCTGCTTTCTACTTTACATACTTAACTGCAAGATATTTACTTTAGTAATTTACCCTTTATTAATGACACAAAGAGAGTATGAGCTATATATGTTAGTGATTGCTCTCATTTAAAGAAGAGCTATATTATAGTCTTAAAGTGTAAATGATTATTGCTTCTGATACTTAACATTAGCACACCCAAGTGAACTTGCAATTCAGTACTGGCTTGCAGTCCTGAACATACAGAGAAGAGATATGAAAGAATTTTGGTTATTGGGGAAAAAGCCAATCATTTACTATGCTTTCCTATTTGAGAATATTTTCCTGTTTCACCTGTCAATTGCAATACTCGGTGACAAAATGAGTTTTCTTGTGATTACTCCATAACAAATGCTCATCCGATGTTTTCAAAGCTGATTTTCCTAAGATACATTTTGGCTACCTAAGAGACATTAAAACTAAGCTATATAAAATTTAGCAACCTAAGAGACATTTCATAAGAGCCATTAAAACTACTACAGAATATTTGGTTCAGAGCACCAAGGAATGCTTCAGGGGTCTGTGGGATTCCTAAAATTGTGTGCGTTATGTTGCATGTTTGTGCTTTTGTTTCTTTATTTCCAGGTTGTGATAGTCAAGGTAGAGGCTATGCTGCTGTGTTAGAGAGTTCCTGAATAGGGCAGCTTAAATATGGTAGCAGTTTTGTTTTTTTTTTCCCTCTCACATCATAGTGCACAAGTAGAGTTGGTCTGTGGAGACTGGACAGTTCTACCCTTTAGAGCTGTTCGTTCCCAGAGGTTGAAGTTATCACATCTGCGTTCTAGTTCAAGGATTGTGCACAACAAGCTTATAGAAATAATGTACAAGATACACAGATTACGTTTGCTCACCTTGCTTTGTGGAGAACTTAGTCTCATGGCCACACCTAACTGCAGGAGAGTCTGGAAAATATTGTCTCTACTGCTGCTCAGCCTCAGAGGAAACGTTTGTAATTATGAAGGAATGAAGGACAGGATGAATGCTTGGGGATTAGCAGCTTGCCACACAGTTTGCACCCGCAGCTTCTTTCATGCTCTGTGCTGTGCTTAGTCGCTCAGTTGTGTCCCAACTCTTCTACGACCCCGTGGGCTGTAGTCCATCAGGCTCCTCTGTCCATGGGATTCTCCAGGAAGGAATACTGGAGTATTCTGCATAATGGAGGTCTCTTGAATTGCAGGCAGATTCTTTACCGTCTGAGCCACCAGGGAAGCCAAGGAATACTGGAGTGGGTAGCCTGTCCCTTCTCCAGAGGATCTTCCCAAACCAGGAATCCAACTGGAGTCTCCTGCATTGCAGGTGGATTCTTTACCAGCTGAGCTACTGGGGAAGGCCAGCTTCTTTCACAGTTGTTATGTAATGTAGAAAAGGTATTGTGAACCCAAAACTTTTAAAACCAATGATGGAAAGTCTTCAGAAGCAGTAACCTTATTTTAAAATGCATATTTTGTAAAGCCCTTTTACTGCCTTAAAACAAAAATCACAGAAAAGATAATTTTCCTATACACGTAGTTTTAAATACTATACGAATTATATAATTATACAAGAGAAATAAGCAGAGATTATTATTAGTCAAATGTTACATGTTCTGGTATGTAAATGGTCAGGCATGAGCATCTGGGTAGGCTTGCTAGGGAGTAGAATGATGCACGTATATGTGGAATGACTGGGAGTGCCATGCTGCAGTTGGAGACTGATGAACACCATAGCAGACTGTTGATAGAGGTTTGGAGGTAACTTCAGTGATGCATTTTTCTGTGAGTGACCTTCATAAAAGTTCTGAATGCAGCAAGTTGCAGTTGTCTTTCAAAATATGTTAGGTATATGCCAAGAAAGAAAATCAGTAGATACCAAAACCCATTCAAAAAGGTGGTTTTGTATTCTAGCCTTGGACCAGCATAGCAGGTACTTTCCTTGCATGCACATCCATTGAGTCATTTGTAATGCATATGATGTGTGTGTTGTGTGTGTGCACGCACGTGCGTGCACTCAGTCATGTCTGACTCTGCAGACCCATGGACTGTAGCCCGCCTGACTCCTCTGTCCATGGGATTTTCCAGGCAATAATACTGGAGTTGGGTGCCATTTCCTACTCTAGGGGGTTCTTCCCGACTCAGAAATTGAACTTGTGTTGCTTGCAACTTCTGCATTGGCAGGCAGATCCTGTACCACTGTGCCACCTGGGAAGCCCTAAGGCATATGAACTGCAGGGCATTTCTGCATTATGTGACTGTGGGCGCATTGCTGGACCTCTGTATCTTTTCACTCAGCCCCCTGTAGGCCAAGAATGTTCCCATAAATGTGAAAGTATCTCCCCATCACCCCACCCCAACCTACACACTTCAAATGGTGTTTCTTATTTTTAGAAAGCTTTTCTCTTGGACTTCATTCTTGTCTCTTGTTCTTGCAGTTCTTCAGAGGTAACCCTGCCTATACACACACACACACACACACACACACACACACACACACACACATTCTCTAGTTCTTAAATCTCAGGGGGATCTATTCACAGGTTTTAGGGCAGCGACATTCAGGGACTCAGATGACCTTGAGTGCAGGTGGCCACAGCCCATGGACTCAGGCCACTCCTTGAGCTTGTCTGCATCTACTTTCTTCCTTGCTTCATTTTACCCTAATTTCATTAACAGGCATGCCTTTGGGTTTGATCTCAGGAATCACTGTCATTCTTTGTTCCTTCCCTCTTCCGATGTCAGAGAAGATTGGGTCTGGAAGAAACATTCAAGGTCTTCTATTTTAATCACTTCATTTTACAGACCTTGTAAATGAGTTTCATATGGTTCCAGTAACTTGCCTAAGGACATATGGTTAGTTCTAACTCTAAAACAGGCCAATTATTGCTCCCATATTTCCCTTGAGAAGCAAGCATCCTTTTTATTCTGTCCAAGTTTCCTTTCACTCAGCTTTAGACCACAAATTATTTCCTGAGTTGGTGGTATTCTCTAGACCCACAGTGTATGCATCTCCCCACATCTCCCTCCAGTCTCCCCCATTCCCCATCCTCCTCATCCTGGTCCTTCTTTCTATGTGAGTGAGTGAAAGTCGCTCAGTCATCTCTGACTCTTTGCGACCGCATGGACTATAGAATCCATGGAATTCTCCAGGCCAGAATACTGGAGTGGGTAGCCTTTCCCTTCTCCAGGGGATCTTCCCAACTCAGGGATCGAACCTAGGTCTCCCACATTGCAGGCGGATTATTTGCCAGGTGAGCCACAAGGGAAGCCCTCTTTCTGTGTGATCCATGGTGGATTTATACTAGAAGCACTCCTGGCAGCTCCACTCTGTTTCTTTTTGCTTAAACTTGCTTACTAATGTTGAATTCATTTCTTGGAAGGGCCCTGTCCAAGCCTCTTGTTCATTTTGTGGTGGCAAGTTTAGTTAAAATTTACCATTGGTAATGTTCCTTACCTGGGAGCAAGTTGAGTGCTGGCTTGAAGTACAGTGAGCTCAAATGAAGGTGTGGGGTTATTCCACTTGGCATAGGGGTCCTCTTTCCCTCCTCTCCCGTCAGCACAGCCCACAGTAGTGAGTGACTCAGGTCGATAGACATGAAGGTCAAGTGAGGTCTCAGTGTGTTACTTATTTTTTTATTCCTGCTTTCCAATGCCAATGAGTCTGTTCATGGTGGCCATACACTGGAGCTGAGTACAAGCACAAAAAGTCACACAGACTTCATTTTTTAAAAAAGAATAATTGGTTTACACATAGGGAATACCTGATAGCGTGTGAATTATGTTTCAATGGCAATTTTGTAAGAATGACCAGGACGTGGTTCACAAAGGCCTCTTTTATTCTGGTCTTTGACAACAGGCTGAGAGTTCACTGAATTGGAATTTCAAAGACCAGTCAGTTGAGGGATAGAGTAATAGAGTCTCAGTCTATAATCCTTTTTTTTTTCAGTATGTGTGTGGGGTTTATTTATTTATTTTTCACAAAATGAACAGTGGGTTTTTGTTTCTGGAGTATAATTGCTTTGCAATTTTGTGTTAGTTTCTGCTGTACAATGAAGTGAATCAGCTCTATATGTACATGTATCCCCTCCCTCTTGGACCTATCTCCCCTCCCCCTATCCAGTCCCACCCCTCTGGGTCATCACAGAGCACCCATCAAGGCTCCCTGTGCTTCCCACTAGTTACCTGTTTTATCCATGGTACATGTCAATCCCAATCTCTCAATCTATCCCAAGTCCCCTCCCCACCAGCCCCATCCCATCCCCGCCCCATGTCCATATGTCCATTCTCTACATCTGGGTTTCATTCCTGCCTTGAAATAGGTTACTCTGTACCATTTTTCTAGACTCCACATATATGCATTAATATCAGATGTTTGTTTCTCTCCTTCTGACTTGCTTCACTCTGTATGCCAGACTCTGACTCTGTCAATGCTCTGACTTGCTGTACGTTAAATACCATAAGGCAGCCTTTCCTGTCATGAACACAATCTTCACAGCCTCACTCCCCCAGAATATTCCATGGGGAGCCACGTTCTGAGCTTTCAGGAGTTTGAGAAAGGCCACACTCATTGGCATAGTAAAGGCTCCAAAGCTCTGCAGAGAAGGAACTTGTTGAACTTTGTGTAGATAAAGTTAATTAACCATAAAATTATTTATTTCCCTGGGAATAATATCTCAAGGATTCCTATCATAGAATGTACTGGGGAAACGAGGAAGTAAAGGAATGGAGGTTAGGTGTGCCACCATCTGACAGAAGTAATTTAGCTATCTGGGATGGACAGGCATCTGCCGTTACTGACAAAGGGAGACTTGTGTGTCGTAGGATTTTCACTTAGGTGCTCAGTGTTGGTTTGATTTAAGTGGCGTGTTTGGCATTTTGTTATAAAAATTTACAAGTTGATTTAGAGTCTTATCTTTATGAAAGTCTCCGCTTATAATGTGCTGTGTAAGTTGAACTGCTGGCTCGTTATTCATTTGCACTGTAGTTCAGCTTTTTTCATGGTCATTGGCTCTCTTTGCAGATGGAATTTCTTTCTCCAATGAACTGCGCACGCTCTTCAAAGTAGAAAATGTTTAATACTTTCTAGTTGTTTTCATCTGCCCTGGCTCAGGTTGCAAGAAAAAGAGATCTGATGAGTTGGTGGGGAGGATTTTAAGTAATTACAGGGGAGGAGGAAGGAGTTAAATGTATAGACCTCTCCATTCTTTTGTTAGATGATCTGGTATATCTTGGTTCTTCTCAGGACATCTCTTACGGTGTTTCAGACCTTATTTCTTTCTGTGAAACAGGGAGGAGGTAATTAATTGGTTATCTCAATTCATAGAATGTCTCTCTGTGACAGCTTTGTCTTTGACGCTGATCTCTGGGCCAGCCAGCTTTGGCATGGGTAGCAGGACTAATATTGCTCAAGGTTAAGGGACTGATTACTCAGAAGGGAACAGCAGAGTTCAGGTGACAAGCCAACACTAAGGCAACAATATCTACCTGGTACGCAGCTCTCCAGTTATGACACCTAGTTTCAAAAGCAGGTAACTGCCTCCAGATGTTGCTTCTTCAGTATCAGTGGTGTATGTGTTCAAGTGACGTCAACTGAAAAAGAACATACTTAAGAATTCCCAGGTTTAAAAGATCATAGCCTAACTACTCAGTAAATGATGCCTAGTATTATTAGATAGTGGAGAAGGCAATGTCAACCCACTCCAGTACTCTTGCGTGGAAAATCCCACGGACGGAGGAGCCTGGAAGGCTGCAGTCCGTGGGGTCACTGAGGGTCGGACACAACTGAGCGACTTCACTTTCACTTTTCACTTTCATGCATTGGAGAAGGAAATGGCAACCCACTCCAGTGTTCTTGCCTGGAGAACCCCAAGGACAGAGAGCCTGGTGGGCTGCCGTCTATGGGGTCGCACAGAGTCGGACACGACTGAAGCGACTTAGCAGCAGCAGCAGCAGCATTATTAGATAGTGATTTCTTAAAACGTCGCTTTTCATAAATATTATCTTTTAAAATCTCACTCATTAGAAAGTGGTTGAGTTCTTTCCATTCGTTATTTCTAATTCATGGAACAGCTTTGCGAGTTTGTTTACTTTTCCATTGAGTAATGAGACAGAGGCTGGAAGCTGTTAAGAACCTGGAGCATCTTCGACCGATAGGAAATGCAAAACTGGGATGAGCTGCCTGATTTACTGACTTTAAATTCAGCCCTCTTTCCACTTTGATATGCTAGGTGACTTACCTAAGGAGAATGCCACAGAGCGTCTTTCAAACATCCGAAGTTTGTTGTAATGTTTTTTGTTTTAATTTATTACAGTAACCTCTACATTCTACTCTGGAAGGATTTAAAGCCTACCAGAGTATTCCTTCCATTTTCTGTTTTGCTGCACAACTGATTGATTTAATTTGAAAATATACATTGGTCTCACTTTGGGAGCTTGTGTTACAGTAACATAACCCTGGTGTTGATAACCCCTTGGGTGAAAGCTAAAATCCATTGTCTGCTTTGTTTTCCTCTTTGTGACTTTACATCAGAAACAGTACCTAAAATTAGCTCCTGCTCTCTGTATGTTCCTTATAAGATCAGTTGTTTTTTTTCACCCCTAACAAAAGCATCTTTTTGGCACTGCCATTGAAAGACTGGGTAAGGTTACATAGATGCATCCAATAGTGATGCAGCTGAACCACAACAAAATAAACAAGTATTTATTAAGTACCTACTCTATCATGGAATGCAAATCCCTGTCCCCATGGAGATTAGTCTGTTGTTTCTTTTTAATCCATCTTCCTTGATAATGCTGCTTGGAGTCTTGTGTTCTCTCTTTTAATCCCCTGAACACAAATACGCAAGAGCTTCCTGGGGGTTCAGTGGTGAATAATGTGCCTGCAGTGCAGGAGATGCAGGTTTGCTCCCTGGGTCGGGAGGATCCCCTGGAGGAGGGCATGGCTACCCACTCCAGTGTTCTTGCCTGGAGAGTCCCAGGGACAGGGGAGCCTGGCATGCTCCAGTCCATGGGGTTGCAAAGAGTTAGACATGACTTAAACAATGACACCAGCACACAGATACACAGCACGCACACACACACACACACACACACACACACACACACACAGGCACATCAGGGGTACCCTGGGGTGTGTCTGTCACATCTCCTAGTAGTTATTGTTATAGCTGAACTTCTTGAGATCTTTCCCTAAATGAGCCCTAGTCAAAGCATTTTATACATATTTAGGGATTTAATCCTCACAAAAACTCGGTGAAGTAAATAGTTTGTTATCCTTAGTTTACAAGCAAAGAAATTAAACCCTGTAGAGGTGGATCTTTCTCAGCTAAGAATATCCATTTTAAAAAAAAGGAAATATGCACAAACAACAACAACAAATCTTGATGCTACATAATCCTTCAGCTACCACACTCTCAACCCCATTTCTCTTCAAACCATATCCTTTACTTCTCTTTTCAGAGTTTTGATGCAATTGAAAGTGCGAGTTGCTCAGTCATGTCCGCCTCTTTGTGACCCCATGGGCTATACAGTCCGTGGAATTCTCCAGGCCAGAATACTGGAGTGGGTTGCCTTTCCCTTCTCCAAGGGATCTTCCCAACCCAGGGATCAAACCCAGGTCTCCCGCCTTGCAGGCAGATGATTTACCAACTGAGCTATCCTTCACCTTTTATGGGGCTTACCCATCCCTGCCTTCACATACATCACTGCCTAGAAATTAGTATCTCAGAGAGTCCTTCCTACATACATGGACCTGGAACATTCTGTCATTGTACATGTTGCACAATTTTTCATTATAACGTTTCAGGACAGGACCTATCTTTTTGTTTATTGTTGTTTTTTTCCCCAACACCTAGCACATAAAGGTTTTGAGTAGAAGAAAAAAATGCCTGCATGTTAATTAAACGAAGCCCCATGGTAGAATAAACATATATTCATTTGAGCGAACAAATCCTGTTTTACCACTTACCTACGTAGGTACTAAATTAATTATACTTATTATTATAAATATAGCTATAACTGAACAATAGTGGGCTGCTGCTGCTGCTAAGTCACTTCACTTGTGTCTGACTGTGCGACCCCATAGACAGCAGCCCACCAGTCTCCACCGTCCCTGGGATTCTCCAGGCAAGAACACTGGAGTGGGTTGCCATTTCCTTCTCCAGTGCATGAAAGTGAAAGTCAAAGTGAAGTCGCTCAGTCGTGTCAGACCCTCAGCGACCCCATGGACTGCAGCCTTCCAGGCTCCTCTGTCCATGGGATTTTTCAGGCAAGAGTACTGGAGTGGGGTGCCATTGCCTTCTCTGAATAGTGGGCTGGGCCATTGTTTAACTGGGGAGAGGAATAGACTTCAGACATAGACATTAACAGGCTATAAAAGGGGAAACTAAAGGCATACTAGTTAGCCAGGCCTGGAAGTTGTTCTAGCATCTTTTCCTCCTCTGGGTACTTATTGTACCATTATAATGAACATTATTTTTTTTCTGTCCTATCCTAGATATTAATAAAGCTCTTATGGCAGCAGAAGCTATCTGTCCATTTTACAGTCCCTGGCAAGTAGTGGCTGCTTATGAAATATTTGTTAAAGAAATGAGTGACTAATAGATAGTCAATTAAACACAGCTGTTCTGTGTATTACAGGCAGAAACAGTGATTCATTGATTCCCACTACATTATAACAGAACCTTGTTTTATCTGTACAAGAACATGAACTTTTTTCACTACATAAAACTTTAGTATTATATGGTTGCATTGGAAGTTTGCTTTTTCATTTCCCTCCCACAGAGGGAACATTGATGAAAATATAATTATAAGAGAGAATGTCTTTTAAGATATACACACATTCTCATATTTGCTAAAACATGTTCAAATTTTGTTTATCTGCATTTGGATCAAAAAAGTCATTTCTCATCAAGGCCTGTCAGATTGTCCCAGTATGTGGCCAGGGGGTTGTTCACAAAGTTTAATGAAAAAGATGAACCATAAAGATCAAAACATACTTCTCTAATTTTGAAAGGGTGATTAAAGCTTGATCTGTCCATGATTTGACTTCTGTCTTCAGATGTCTGTATTTCACTATTTTTACCTATTTCACCACAGGCTATGTATCTTCTGAGCAAGATGCTGAAGCATGAGAGACATGATAGCACTTTGAACAGAGAGATTCCTCCCTTTGCAATTTAAAATAGGGTGATTCTTAGAAAAAGTGGCAGAATGTAAATGTATAAAACAATGTCTTTAGAAAATGATATTTGTTTTTAATACTGTATATAAGATTAAGGTAAATCTCATGTAAGTAAAGTAATTAAAACTCAATAATTGAAGTCTTTTAAGAATCAATATCAAAATGCTGTTTTCATATATTTTTAATATCATACACATCCCTCAAGTGTGGATCTTCTGATTGTAAATGCTGAAATTCATAGCAGCAATTATGAGAAAATCTTTTTCTCTTATTTCTAGGGAATTCCTTTTGCTCATTAATTGGGACCTGAGAAATTGATTGCCAGCAGGTCTTACCCTGGGGCATGGCCTTCCTAACCTCTTAATTGAAGACCTCCTCTGTCGACTTGGAGGCTTGGGGAGGTGTCTGGTGAACAGTTCTCTTGAGAGGTCCAAGAGATTCCATTCCAAAGGCAATGCTTATCTTAGCTAAGTCATCAGATTGTTAAAGCGTGTTTCCAGATAAAGAAAATGAAGAAAACGTTATTACACACACATAGTTATACATGATTATATAGGTATGTGAAAAAAACCGCAAGTGTTAGTTGCTCAGGCACATCCAACTCTTTGCGACTCCATGGACTGTACCCTGCCAGGCTCCTCTGTCCATGAAATTCT
This sequence comes from Bubalus kerabau, assembly GCF_029407905.1. Classification (NCBI taxonomy): domain Eukaryota; kingdom Metazoa; phylum Chordata; class Mammalia; order Artiodactyla; family Bovidae; genus Bubalus; species Bubalus kerabau. The sequence continues at coordinate 26,592,820 of NC_073644.1, read as the reverse complement.
CCAGGCAAGAACACTGGAGTGGGTAGCTATTCCCTTCGCCAGGGAATATTCCCTACCCACATACATGTTTACATGTATTTTTTAATGAGAAGGTGAGAATCTACTCCCACAAGACTAGCTGTTATTTTGTCATCTTATAATCTTCTTTTGTTTTCAAACCCCTTGGAAGTTTACATACTTGCACATCTCATTTGATAATTAAATATTACCCACATCTCTGCCTCAGGAGCTTTATTCTAGTTAACAGATACACCTGCCATCACCCTCAGTAGAGTGGATCTTCCACCTCCCAAATTCTTCCCTGCTAACTACTTATCTTGTGGTTTCCATTGTAGCGTTCAGCAGGGATTTCCTGAGGAGCAAGTAGTAGAAAGAAAAGGAATAAGCTTGACTCAGAAGAGAGGCTTTTATAATAAAACCAATTTTAATGGCCCATTATGACAGTGATAGGGCTTCCCTGGTGGCTCAGAGGTTAAAGCGTCTGCCTCCAATGCGGGAGACCTGGGTTCGATCCCTGGGTCGGGAAGATCCCCTGGAGAAGGAAATGGTAACCCACTCCAGTATTCTTGCCTGGAGAATCCCATGGATGGAGAAGCCTGGTAGGCTACAATCCACGGGGTCGCAAAGAGTCGGACACGACTGAGTGACTTCACTCACATGACGGTGATGACAAAAAAGCCTTCTGCTTTTCAATCTAAATGTTGATTTCTTTGGTAATATTTCCGAGATTTCTTTTTGTTCACATTAGCTTAATTCCATGCACATTTTTTAAAAATTAGGTGGAGGAAAATGAAAATGTTGTTGCACTTTTTTCTTTGACATCCGTATAGTTCCTGATAGTCTTGATTACAGTTTTATAATGACAGTTTCTGTGTATTTAAAGAAAAGTTGTTATATGCACTTATACTTTGATATGGGCTTTCCTGGTGGCTCAGTGGTAAAGAATCCACCTGCAAGCAGGAGACGCAGAACATGTGGGTTTGATACCTGGGTCAGGAAAATCCCCTGGGGGAGGGCATGGTAACCCACTCCAGTATTCTTGCCTGGAGAGTCCCACGGAATCCCGGTGGGCTACAGTTCACAGGGTCATAGAGAGTCCAAAATGACTGAAGCAACTGAGCACGCACGCACATACTTTGATATAACTTTTACAAGTAACGTGAAATAATTGTTTCTTGCAGTGGGCTTTGAAATTGAGGTTGTTTAGACTTATAGCATCATCCTTTACTGTTTTTACTTTTTTATTTTTTATGAATATTTGATTTTTGCAACGGGTAGAAAATTATCCCATGTCCAGATCTTAGAAATTTTCGTTCATTTTGCTTAACAAGGATTTAGTACCTAGTGTGTGCAAATTCACTGTGGTAGGTTTATCTCATTTGACTGCTGCTGACAGTGACACTTTCACAACCTTTAATATTGAGTTGGCCGAAAGTTCATTCCATTTTTCCCTTACAATGTTTTTTTTTTTTTCCCCCCATAAGATAGTATTATAGAAAAACCTGAATGAACTTTTTGGCCAACCCAATACATCATCTCCCAAACTGTAATTTGGAGAACACTTGTTTTTGTTCCATGAGATAGTGATAATTCTTCTAGAAGAGGATTGCAAGGTTTAAAAGTTTGGGAAATACTGCATGATGCTTTAAAATAAATCCTAACATATTCAAGAATACATGCAGTAAAGAAAATCATTCTATCATATTTAGTAAGTATAGGCTATATTTATTGGATAGTAGAATCGATTTCCTTTTAGATAGATTATCCAAAAATGTTGTCTTAATGCAGTTTAAGAAATAGCATTCAAAAATTATTGGCCAAATTGTCTTTGATTCTCTCTCCCTTACTAATCCATCTCTCTCAGCAGCCCTCTTTCATTTTTTATGTCTAACTTTATACTTACATTTTCTCTTATGGATAAAACTTGAGCCATACTTATAGACAGTCTCCTGAGCCATCTGAATCATACTTAATGGTAAGGTAAGAAATGAAAACTTACCGTTTAGAGAGGATGAATTCCCCAACTCTAGCTCTTCCTGGAGTGTAGAATACAAGGGCACTGGATGCTTGTTCCAAGGTATAAGAGGGTTAGTAATAATTACTTACAGTCTGTCTGCTCATTCCTGTTTTGCTGTTGCATTAGATTCCTGGTTGGTCTCTCACTGACTAGGTTGTCCTTGCTCTAAAGACCCTGTTGATTGTTTTATCGGACATAACAGCTAGTATAGTGTACTGTACACAGTGTTAACCTGAGTACTCCCATATGGCTCGGTAGATATTAGTACATACACACTACAGCTCATCTTCTGGAAACTCTTTTCTTTCAGCTGTGATGCCATCTGCTTTGATTTTCTTTCCACCTGTGACTAATTTTTCTCAGTCTTCCTAGCAGGATTTACTTCTGCCCATTCCTTCTGTGTTGGTGTTCCTCAGGGCTCTGCTTTATGCCATCTTCTCTTTTGGTTAGCTCTTCCTGGGTGTTCTCATTCATATCCATGTTTTCAATTACACTTTCTTTACTACTAATGACAAATTTTCTATGCTTGATTCCTTCCTCACCAGTGGGCTTCTTCCCTGAGTTTCCAGTATTGATTAGATCACCTTTACTTGATTGCCTTCTCCATACCCTTATATTAGCATATTCAAAGAAAATCCCATCATTTCTTTGTCTAAGACATCACTTCCCCCTTGTGTTTTTACCTGTCCTAATGTCTCTTTCCAGCATCCACCAAATTAGCCAAGCCTTCTTCTTGGGAATCCTCATTCAAACCTTTAGCTCATTCACCACCCAACACATGCTCACCCAGCCCCATCATTTCTGATTCCCATACTTCTCCTGCATGTCATCCATCTTTACTCCTGCTGCCGAGTAGTCTCAACACTTTTCATCATTTGTTCCTTGGTCTTCTCTTGTCACTTCTTGACAGAAGTCCCTGTTTTTAGTCCTGCATTTGTCCAGGGCATTCTTTATACTATATGCAGAATGATAGGTAAAAGGCCTCAATTTGGAATTATAATCAGCATCTCAACCTTAATTGATTCCAAACTAAACCTCCTCCTCCCATTTTTTTCCATTGTAATAAATAGCAATTCACAATTTTAATTGCCAAGGCCAGAAGTCTTTGGTGTCATCCTTGCCTGCTCACTTTCTCTCATACCACACATCCAGTCCGTCATCAGGTGCTACTGGCTCAACCTTCCAAATATAATTAGAACCCAGCCTTTCTCACCACCTCTGTAGCTGTCAACCTAGTGCAGCTACCATCTGGATTATCTCAATAACGACATCCTCAAGTCCCTGGTGAGTCTCTTGTCTTCTGAAACTGTGCTCGCCACAACAGTAGCTGGCTAGCAGTGGAGCTTTAGTGACTGTGGAGCTTTAGAAATATGGGTTATCTAAACTAAGATATGTTCTAAAAATACATAGTGGACATCAAAGAATTAGTATACAGAGAGAATGAGAAATAGCTCATTAACAATATCTCATATTGATTATATATTGAAACAGCATCTTGGATAGGTCAGATTAAAACTGTTATTAGAATGAGTTTCATGTTTTTACTTCTTTCAGTGTGATTATTAGAAAAATTAAAATCACAGATGTGACCCAGTATTTATATTGCTCTTGGGCAGCTCTGAAGTTTTTTTTAAACACAGCAGTCAGAGCTCTCCATTTGAAATGTCAGAGCTTTTCATTGTTGGGCCCAAATCCCCCAGAGGCTCTTAGGACGGACAAGCCAGTCTTTTCAGTGGGCTGCCAGGCCCAGTATGATTCTGGGCTTTGAGCCCCTGTTCCTCCCACTATTAAGGTCTCTCCAGCTCTTAGGGCCTCATCGCAAGCCCCACCTGAGGGCCTCTGCAAGTACATCCATCCACTGAGCACACCCTCCCCCGATGGCTGGTGGCTTCTCCTTCACTCATTCAAGTGTCCGCTCCAGTGTCCTTGATCAGCAACGAGCAGAGAGGCCCATCCCGGACACACCATCTACATCAACAGATTGACAGTCTGCTTCCCCGCACACACTCAGCATGAACGTTTTCATCTTGTTTTGACTTTGTTTCGAATGGCTCCTTCCCCACTACCTGTAGAATAAATTCCAAACTGCTTGGTCTGTCTAGATGCCCCGTTAGGATTTAGCCACTTTATGACTCTGCAGCACATTTCTCACTGTTCTTTAAGCAGCCCACGGATTTGCCATCCATGCCAAATCACTTGCATGCTAGGTTGCTTCAATCATGTCTAACTCTTTGCCACCCTGTGGACTGTAGCCCTCCAGGTGCCTCCGTCCATGGGATTCTGCAGGCAAGAATACTGCAGTGGGTTACAGTGCCCTCCTCCAGGGAATCTTCCCAACCCAGGGATCAAACCTTCATCTCTCATGTCTCCTGCATCGGCAGATGGGCTCTTTACCATTAGCACCACCTGGGAAGCCCAAATCACTTGCAGGAAATACCAAATTAGAAAAAGGGATAAATAATCTATTAGATGTGCAAAGGATTATTATTAACCCAAGATATATTCTCATATAGAACAATATTAATTGAACACCTAACATTGGATGGCTTGTAAGTAGCAACATCTTTTTAATCCTTTGCATTCTACTGATAGACATCCCATAAAATGTATGTTAATGTAATCAACCCCAAAGGCAAATGATATACTCACCAATCAGGACTTAAATCTTCCTGAAAGGATCTCTCCACAAATAAGATTTCCTTCCTCACACTTATTTTCCTCCATAGCAATGAGCACACACACAGTTTTTCTCCTAATTAAAAACAAAACATAACTTATCAATAACTTCTTTAGATTTTTCATTGTAAGAAAGTTACATAGAATGAATGTTTCTATTGTGGGTAATCAGAAAAAAATAAGAATTTATAGCTCGGTGATAAATAAGTAAACCTTTCAGAAATGTTTATTGTTCCAGCTCATTTAAATGCCATGTCTTTTGGACAGTATTTCTTAAAGGCCATAAAATTAATTGTGTATTTCAAAAGTTTTATTGGCACATATTTCCTAAGTCAAATTCAGCCCTCATGTTTAATTGTGCTGTTTCATACAGGCTGGAAGCCTGGCCATTAATATTATTTTTCTGTTTTAAAAGAAAAACAGTTTCCTCCAGGGCTAGCTTGCATATTCTTGAATGTGGTCATTTCACACTGTCGTGCATTTTCATGTGCTGAAATCTTGAGACTCTGTCAGAGCTAATCTGGATCTGGTTTTTCTTTGTGTCTTAAAATTATGCTGAAATGTCAATTAATAACTCATCATGTCCCCTGGCCTGGCAAAATATACCAAACTAAAATCCTGCATGTCAGCTACTGGAGTTCAGTGTTAAATCTTTCACTTACACGAAGCAAGGAGACTGCAATAAACATTTATTGAGTACCTGCAATATAACAGGCATTGTGCGTGGACTCCAAATTGTTCAGCACATGCATGTGCTCAAATGTAGAAAATCTAACTTTGTTCATCATACCTTCCATAAATGCACCTCATAGTAAACTACTTCATTTTTCTCTTTAAGGCATTTGCCTTCCACCTACTTGTTCTAACTGTTGGGGACACAGCACCAAGTGGCATCCTTTGGTTCAGTTCATAACCACATCCCAAAAGATGGTGTCCTAGAATTGTCCAGTTTACCCACTCCCATTTTGGGGCTGTCGTGAGATGCTGAGGTGGGGACTGGCATGGCGGTGTCACCAGACATCACAGCTGTGCTGAGCCCAGATGGGACCAGAAGCACCTGCTATATGTGGAGTATATTCGAAAATGAGGGTAGAGGCTTTTCCTTTTACTGCTGCTGTATTGCCTGCACCCAGACAAGTGCCAGGGACACACGTTCATGTAAGTGACTTATTAAGTATCTGGGCTTCCCAGGTGGCGCTAGTGGTAAAGAACCCACTTGCCAATGCAAGAGACACAGAAGATGCTAGTTCGATCCCTGGGTCGGGAAGATCCCCTAGAGGAGGAAATGGCAACCCACTACAGTATCCTTGCCTGGAGAAATCCATGAACAAAGGAGCCAGGGGGCTACAGTCCCTGGGCTCGCAAGAGTCAGACACGACTGAAGCAACTAAACATGCACGCATGCAATAAGATGAAATCATTGGGAGGAAGTGGTGAATCCATGAGTGAACAGTCTTGTGTGAAATTTTCCAAGTGGATTAAATATTTCAGTATGGTTATCTGTATCTTAGGTAAGGAAATTCAAGATCTCTAATCTGTGGCTGTCCTAATGGCAGCATTCAGCTTATGTCAGTCACATCTGTTCAGTGCCTTTCTTCTCTGGATTTTTTGACCATTATTCCATTTAGGTCAGGAGGAAAAGGGGGTACCAGAGGATGAGATATTTGGATGGCATCACTGACTCCATAGACATGCATTTGCACAAACTCCAAGACAGTGAAGGACAGAGGAGCCTGGTGCTGCAGTCCATAGGGTCGCAAAGAGACATACACGACTGAGCGACTGAACAAGAGATTCCATTTAGAGTAGCTAGTATAAGATTGGAGAAGGCAATGGCAACCCACTCCAGCATTCTTGCCTGGAAAATCCCATGGGTGGAGGAACCTGGTAGGCTGCAGTCCATGGGGTTGCTAAGAGTTGGACACGACTGAGTGACTTCACTTTCACTTTTCACTTTCATGCATTGGAGAAGGCAATGGCAACCCACTCCAGTGTTCTTGCCTGGAGAATCCCAGGGACGGGGGAGCCTGGTGGGCTGCCGTCTATGGGGTCGCACAGAGTCGGACACGATTGAAGCGACTCAGTAGTAGTAGTAGTAGTAGTAGAAGTAGTAGTAGTAGTAATATAAGATTTAGTTTTCGACTCAGTTTTCTCCTTTGCTCCTGAATGATGGTTTAGCTGACACGTTCTTGAAGTCATAGTTTGAGTTAAATTTTAAAAGAGGGACAGCATTTCTTTGGGTGAAAATGGAGAGAAAAGAAGACAAAAAAAAAACAAATGAAAACATGGGGATAAGAAATCTGAGTGTGTTTTCAGATGGCAGAGACTTCTTAGAGCTTAGGATATGAGTGTGTTTGTGAGAATAAAAAGAAATCTTTGAAAATATAACTGGAGCTACAGTTTGCCAAGCCTTTGAGTAGCAGGCTAAAACATCTTCACCTCTTCATGAACCGTCCAGTTGCTGATTGCGACATCCTGCGTCCACAACCCAGTCTACACTCTGTACTGTATGCTTTATATAAAACCATCCTGTCCCAATCCTGTTAATCTCCCAAGACCCTAACCCATTTCACCTCTGGCATCAAGTTCTTCTCAACTACTCAGGTCCACCTAGATATCTTCCCTAACTTTTTTTTTTTTTTGTCCTTTTTAATTCCCACTCACCTAATTTTGGGCATTGTTTAACTTTTTATATGTTCTCCCTTCACTCCACAGCTACTTACAAAGTCAGCCAAGGACACACTAGTTCTTTTTATCCCATCTCAGCAGGCAGAATATATACCCAGAAAAGATGTTGTAAATAGTTGGAAAGTTAAAAAAAGCATCCAGTTTGGTGATGCTTCTCTGAATCTCTTCTATACATGAATTTTAAAAATAGTTGTGGGAAAACATTAGCAGCATATAGCATATACTGCTTTTAAACTTTGTATACCTGTTTTGTGTGTGCAACCAGAGAGGTGAGAAGAAGAGAGAGAGGTATGTATGAGAGTGTGGGTGTGTTTTAATATGCTCCAGAACTTTCTGTTGCCTAAACCTCAGACAGTGGAAGAATCCAAGTGATCAGACTAGATTTCTTTAGCTTTCACAAAAAATTCAGAAAATTTAATTTTAAAAAACTCAATCTAAAGGTGTGCACATATTTTGATTTTTAATTCGGTACCACTTAAAGCACATTAAAATGATAAAGACAGAAAACTTCTTTGATTAAACCACATACATTTGTTGTACTCACCACTGATAATGGAAATGCCTAATACATTGCTAAATTTATTGCTAAATTGCTGTATAGTCATTATAATAGTCACTGTAAACAGTGCAGTTTTCCTACTAGGAGATTCATCTTTTGTTAAATTCCTTCCTTTCCTCCCTGCCTCCTGCCCTGCTGTTTCTGTCTCTCATTTTCTCTCTCTCTCACACGTACCCTCAGTTTTCGCTTCTTTCCTGCGTACTTTTGCTTTGAATTATTCTTGATGGAATCTTGTTTTTGTCGGCTTATTTCCTAGATGGGAAGTGATGGAATTTTACGCCTCAGTACTTCAGCTCTAAATAATGAATTCTTTGCATATGCAGCACAAGGCTGGAAACAGCGACTGGCAGAAGGTAAATTTCTATTTTCCATTATTATTTGACAGATTTGAGCACACATACTGTTCTGAGATTTGCACTTTTCTCTGATTCCCAAGTCATTTCCCCCACTGAAGTATACTTGAATTAAAACTCACATCCTATTTCAAATGACTTCATTAATTCTCTTATTATTCTTGGCAATTTTGATGTCCAGGATTTTTGAAGAAAGCATAGCGTTATCTAGAACATGATAACATTTTGATATAGCAAGATATTCTTTGGAATAATCATTTTAATTATATGTTTGATATATTATATATTTTCTTAAGGCCTAAGACTCTGAAGACTCTTCTTTTAATATTGTCTTCCCCTGAAGGCACACTGTGCCTTATCCTTCCTTTAGTCACCAATCTTCTTGAAAGACTAGAAAATATCCAGTGTTACCACATTTTTATTCCCTTCCCCATGCACATTGTTACAGCTGGGAGTGGCCCAGTCTTACACGGTGGAAACAGTTCTTTCTAGAGAATATGAATTGCTTTCTGATTTTAAAGTCCAGTTTCCTTTCCTCTGTCCTGCCTTTCATGTTGCTTCTCCAATATCTCACTTGTGTTCTACCCCATCCAGTACATATTTGTATCTCTGTGCCTTGTGAGCTAATTACTTTATGAAAGCTTGGTCACTTTCCAGAAGCTAACTCAAGAATCAGGTTCTATGCATGGTCTTCCCTAATTGCTTTAGGCAGAATTAAGTGCCTCTCTGTACTTTTACTACATTTTTTCTTGTGACTTTTACAGGGTTTTCTACATTATATAGTCAACTGTGTGCTTTTTCTTTCACCAGAGTGGTTGAAGCCATTTCCATTAGACATTCATAATATATCTTAGGTTGCGTCCCAGGTACCTTTCTGACAGCCTTTTCTCAGCTTCCTTCAGGAGCTCCTGTTCTTTCACCTGCTGGTAATAGTGTTGCCTCCACCATTCTCTTCCCTGTTCTTCGCTTTTATAACTCTTCATGTACTCTGAGCAGCCTTATTCAGCACCAGGATTCCAGCTATGGCCCATAAGCTGAAAACATCCAAAACTGTCTTCAGCTACTCTTTCCCAGTCCTCGGTGCTCCATTCCACAAGTCTGCAGGATCTTCCTAGCATCAAGCCCCTCAAAACCAAAATGCCAGCATTAAATTCTATTCCCTTTAAATGTCTACCATTTCTTCTGCCTTCTGTCTCCTAAGGCCATCCCTTTTCTCACAGCTCCTAACTCGTTAACCGTAATGATATCTTTCTTCCTGTCCCTTCTCTCCAGGTCCATTTGGTTAGGAACTTGCGTTTTTGAATCTGCATCTTCTTCAACATTCTCAAGATGTTGGCCTGACTGTAATCTCCTTCTCTTGTCTGTGCTACCTAGTAGCCTTCCTGCCGGTTTCTAAGTTGCTTATTTGGCCATTTTTCTCCCTCCCCGAACACCGCCAGGACCTCCCTCAGTCTCTTACAGAAAAACATTCAGGGCTCTCTTTAAAACATGTATTGGTTAATTGACCACAGCCTATCTTTCCTATTCCATTTCGTCCTGTATTTTACTCACAGTTGGCCTCTTAAAAGAACATAAATATATATATTCATATCTCTGTGCCTTGTGAGCTAATGACCTTATGAAAGCGTGGTCATCTTTCAAAGGCTAACTCAAGACTCAGTTTCTGTAGATGGCCTTTCTTAATCAATTTAGGCAGAGTTAAGTACTTTCCCTACACTTATGAATATTCTTACTTATGGCTTATATAGGGCTTTCCACCTTGTATTATTATACTCAATGGTGTGCTTTTGCATTCACCAGACTGGTTTCATCAAGGACACTGAATATACACAGTTTCATTTACTGCCTCTAGTACACAGTACATCTACTAAAGCTTTCAAGTCTGTCTGCGACTAAGTGACTGAGTGATGTTCATAAAAGGAGAAGCCGTAGAAATATCATTAGCACTCAACCTGTTACTTTTCAGTATTTATAAACGTTTACTCAAATTAGCTACATATTCTCTTTATTAATTGGCAAAAGATATGACAGCTTTTCCTCAATATCTAAGCATTTTCTTTCTAGGAGAGTTTACTCCAGAAATGCAATTGCGGATAAGGCAAGAAATTGAGAAGGAAAAGAAAACAGAACCTTGGAAAGAAAAATTCTTTGAAAGGTTTTATGGAGAAAAGTAAGTACTAGAGCATTTTTTTGTCATTTCTCTTAGAAGGAAATGAAAATGTAATTCTCTTGGTTCACACAGCACACTCATGTGCTGTAAAACTTTATAAACCTGTGATAAAAGGCAATAGTCCCTCAGTGTAAGAAATTGCAGGTAAAATTATAGTGGCACATCAGCACTTAATTTTTTTAAAAATGCATTTTCAATGGTTTATAACTTGTCCATGAAAATTCATTTTGGACTGAAAATAGCACATGAAACTCCAGAGAAGTCAATTTTGTCTTTCTTAACTGGATTTTAGTAAAAATCTGCTATTTTTTTAGTCTAAGTATTTTCATTAATGATTCATTAGAGATAAGCAGCCTTAGACACATATTTATTTCTCACATTTTTCCAAAAATGTTGACTCTGAGTTTACATTTGTTTAGTCCTTATTTTAAGGAAAGCCTGAAGTACTATCTATTGCTCTGTCCATTTTCCTCTTTCTCTATAACCACTTAAAAAAAAAAAAAAACTTTATTTTACTCAAGGATAGTTGATTTACAGTGTTGTAATAATTTCTGCTCTACAGGGGTGATTCAGTGTATGTATGTATAATAAATATATATTATACATTTTTTTTATATTCTTTTCCATTATGGATTATCATAGGGTATTGAATATAGTTCCATCAAGTGATATATGGACTTCCCTGGTGACTCAGTCAGTAAAGAATCCACCTGTAAGCCAGGAGACTACTTGCATGTAGGAAACCGAAGTTTGATCCCTAGGTTGGAAGATCCCCTGGAGAAGGAAATGGCAACCCACTCCAGTATTTTTGCCTGGAGAATCTCATGGACAGAGGAGCCTGGTGGGCTACAATCCATGGAATTGCAAGGGTTGTACACTCTTAGCAACTAAACCACCACCATGTGATACAGTAAGACCTTGTTGTTTATCCCATCCTGTATATAATGCTTTGCATCTGCTAATGTCAAACTCCCAATCCATCTCTCTCCTACCCCTTGGCAACCACAAGTCTGTTATCTATGTCTGTGAGTCTCTTTTGTAGATAAGTTCATTTGTGTCATATTTTAGATTCCACATATAAGTGATAACATATTATAAATGTCTGACTTAACTTTTGCTGCTAAGTCGCTTCAGTCATGTCCGACTCTGTGTGACCCCATAGACGGCAGCCCACCAAGCTCCCCCGTCCTGGGATTTTGCAGGCAAGAGTGCTGGAGTGGGGTGCCATTGCCTTCTCCGACTTAACTTTTAGGGTGATAATTTCTAGGTCCATCCATGTTGCTGCAAATGATATTATTCCATTAGGTTTTATGACCGAGTAGTATTCCATTGCAGAAAAGGCAATGGCACCCCACTCCAGTTCTCTTGTCTGGAAAATCCCATGGATGGAGGAGCCTGGTGGGCTGCAGTCCATGGGGTCGCTAAGAGTCGGACACGACTGAGCGACTTCACTTTCACTTTTCACTTTCATGCATTGGAGAAGGCAATGGCAACCCACTCCAGTGTTCTTGCCTGGAGAATCCCAGGGACGGGGGAGCCTGGTGGGCTGCTGTGTATGGGGTCGCACAGAGTCGGACACGACTGAAGCAACTTAGCAGCAGCAGCAGCAGCAGCAGTATTCCATTGTGTTTATGCACCGCATCTTCTTTATCTGCTCGTCTGTCAGTGGACATTCAGGTTGTTTTCGCATCTTGGCTATTTTCAGCAGTGCTGCTGTGAACATTGGGGTGCATGTATCTTTCTGAATTATAGTTTTGTCTGAATCTTTGCCCAGGAGTGGGATTATTGCCTTATATGACAACGGTATTTTTATTTTTTTGAGGAATCTTCATGCTGTTTTCCATAGTAGCTGCACCAATTTACATTCTCATCAACAGTGTAAGAGGGTATAACCACTTTTTAATTTATTATTTTGATTTGTGTGTGTTTTAAAAGATAATACCAGATGTAGATAAGCGTGGTAGTGACTGAACTAAATTGAAAGCATTCTCTCCTTTGCCTCCCAGTTAACAGGGACACATTCTCCTTGAGCAGAATTGGAGTCTCACAGACAATCAGATTTGTAAGAAAAAAAGAGGGATTTAAGAGCTGACAGTTGACAGTAACTTTAGATCCTCTTGGGCTTCCCTCATGGCTCAGCTGGTAAAGAATCCCACCTGCAATGTGGGAGATCTGGGTTGGAAAGATCGCCTGGAGAAGGGAATGGCAACACTCCAGTATTCTGACCTGGAGAATTCCATGGGCTGTATATACAGTCCATGGGGTCACAGACATGACTGAGTGACTTTAACTCACTTTAGATCATCTTAGGTAGAAGAATCTGTGCTTTAATTCTCACAAACACAGCTGATGCTTGAAACTGGTGTTTTGTATAGAGGACACTAAGGTGATTGTAGGCAATACAGCTTGTACCGTTTGATCTAATTTCACAAAACTCCCCTGTAAATGAGGAAAAATGTCAGAGGGAGTCTCACATGAGTGCGCCTCATCCCTGGTGAATTGTCCTAAGTAGCCATCCTCAGGAGGAGGAAGGCTCCTTTTCAGTTGCTGCCCTGAGACCTCGGATGCATATACATATTTAAGCAAAACTAAAAGGCTGTAATCTCCTTTCTCAAAAATTAAAATTGTGTCAGGCTAGTTATCAGCCTTCTTATATCATTACTAGCACTATTACTCAAGCCTTCCGGCATCACAGTCCTCATTGCAGCTTTTAAAACTAGATACAAGACTTTTCTGGTGGTCCAGTGGTTAAGAATCTGCCTGCCAACGCAAGGGACACAGGTTCAATCCCTAGGCTGGGAAGATTCCACATGCCGCAGGGCAACTAAGCCCTTGTGCTACAACTGTTGAGTCCATGTGCTGCAACTAACGAAGCCCATGCACCTAGAGCCTGTGCTCCACAACAAGAGAAGCCACCACGGTAAGAAGTCCAGGCCCTATAACAAAGAGTAGCCCCCACTTGCCAAAACTGGAGAGAGCCCAGACACAGCAACAAGGACCCAGTGCAACCATAAATAAATTAATTACATTAAAAAAAAGATTAGATACAGATTTAGGACACACACCCCAGACATACTGATTGGGGATCTCCAGGAGTTGAACCCTGGAATCTGTATTTTTAGATGCTTCTCCATCGTGCTGATGTCCAGCAATATTAAGAACCCTGCCTTCCTTGTCTTTTCTGACAAAGGGAGTGTTGGGAACACTCTTGTCAGTAAAGGAAGAAGCATAAACAAGTCAATCATCTCCAAAGAACCTGTCCTTAGTTTTTATCGTGTGTTGGGCCTGTTCTTTTATCAACTCAGTCTTCATCAAGCATTGTCTTTGTGCCACACACACTGTGTCAGACAGCCCATGTTGTAAGACCACACAGACTTTTCCTCAGTCAGCAGATAATCACTGAGCATATTCAGGCTCTAATAGGTTTCTAAGAGCTTTGCAAATATTGTTTCACTTAATCTTCTCAACTGTCCTATAAGGTGGATACCATTATTACTCTTTTTTTTTTTTTAAAAAGAGGGGGATTAGGAAATGGAGAGGCAGTGAAACTGATTTCCCCAGGTATACACAGTATGGTTAAGTAATTTGCTCAGTGTCTTAATCCTGCAAATCCTTCTCAGAAAAATTCACACATCTACAATTTTTGGCATGAAATTTGGGGGCTCCGTAGGCTGTCATGAATATCAGGTTAAAGACCCCTGCCCTGGAAGGTGATAGCTACAATGCTGTGAGTAAACATGACTCCCCAGGAGTGTCACTGAGTTCTGAATACAACAGTTCTTTTATTTAATTGACCCTTTCCTTGCTGTAGTTTATCCATAGAGTTTCTGTCCCATTACCTCTCTGGACTTCTTGCTTATCTTTTCTGATCTTTGATTACATACTGGATGACTGACGCATTTTGGACATTTCATTGACTGCTCTTCTAATTTTCTTACTCTGAGATTACCTATATTCCCTCAATACAGGAGGGATATTTTCCTCCCATCAGATAATTTTCAGTTGACTGAGACCATGTGCCTTCTCACTGCTCTGAGTTCTCCCAAGAATGTTACCACTGAAACTCCCCTTTAGTTAAGATCTGTCTGATTTAGTTTTCTGCTCTTTGTGATCTCTATCTTGGTTCATACTGGCTTACTCTGCCTTTAATCCAGGGTTGTTGTTCAGTCGCTAAGTCGTGTCTGACTCTTTGCGACCTCGTGGACTGTAGCATGCTATGCTTCCCTGTCCGTCAGCATCTCCTGGAGTTTGCTCAAACTTGTGTCCATTGAGTCAGTGATGCCATCCAACCATCTCATCCTCTGCTACCCCTTTCTTCTTTTGCCCTCAGTTTTTCCTAGCATCAGGTTCTTTTCCAGTGAGTTAGCTCTTCACATCAGGTGGCCAAAGTATGGGAGCTTTAGCTTCAGCATCAGTCCTTCCAGTGAATATTCAGTGTTGATTTCCTTTAGGATTTTTGATACAGTACTGTCTTAAATTTCTTTTAATTACTTATGTAGATGTTATGCATATGCTAACCCAAAATTATAGTATATATTTAATAATATCCTTGTGACTCGTCTAGCTGAAATCTGGCTGCCAGTGGGTAGGTTTTGTATATTCTCTATCTAATCTAGTATCAGTGATATCTTTACTTGATCTGGCCGCAGGAGACCTTGTATCCAGCTGATTTTTCTGTTCTAAATTCATCTGTTGTGTAGTTATATTATTCTTTCATTCTTAGCATAATATAAACTGTGGTTTAATTTGAACCCATCGTAGGGAAAGTTGAAAGAAGAGAGACTAATTATGAAGGAAGTATCCTCTATCTTTCTTTCTCAGCTTTCTGAAATTTAGTGAAGAAGGCAATGAACAAATACCCCAAAAGCACATTCTTTCTTACTTCCTTTTTATTCTGAGGATTTAAGTAAAAGGTTGAAGAAGATTTCACTGAGGTATTTTCCTGTTACAGCTCTATTTCCTCATTCAAATATGTTTCTTCCTCTGGGAATATTCTCTGTCCTGCTCCTCCTTGTAATTGCCTGCACTCTAATTTAACTTCATTTAGAACAGCATATTTCCCTACCATCTGATGCTAACATTGTATCTTAGTATGATAGGAAATAGTGATTTACAATATTATCAATCATAATACTGATGAACTTTGTCTTATGGCCTGGGCTATTTCTTGATATTCTAGACTATCTTTTTATGGAATATTTTTACTGTAAGAGATCTACATGAAAGAACTGAAATGTCTTGCCTCACACAGATGTAATCTAGTGGAATCAACTTTGATGACCCCAACCATATTTATTATTCTTTAATGAAATTTCCATAATAGGTTAGACATTTAGATACTAAAATAAGGTGATGGACATCTTTTACATTGCGTTAAGAGAACTTAATCTTTGGAAGTCATTTCAGTTATAGAATTTTACAGTGTACCCATCTTCCATTTATTTTAATTATTTGGTTATGTTGCATCTTTTGAGGACTATAAGATTTTCTACTATAAGGATATATTTCTACTTCCTGAGTATAAAAGTTTAGATTTTTTTATATTCTTTTGCCTTTCAGCCCATATTTTTTTAATCTTTTGTACTATGCAATTTTCTTATTACTAATACTTGGTAAGGTTGATATTTCCTTGCTTATAGAATAAAAATCAATACTTTTTTTAAAACCAAAAGTTTATTTTGGGGCTTCCCAGATGGCTCAGTGGTACAGAATCTGCCTATCAAAGCAGGAGCCATAGGAGACACGAATTCAGTCCCTGGGTCAGGAAGATCCCCTAGAGGAGGAAATGGCAACCCACTCCAGTATTTTTACCTGGAGAATCCCATAGACAGAGGAGCCTGGCAGTCTGAAGTCCATGGAGTTGCAAAGAGTCAGACATGACTGAGTGAGCATGCATGCAGAGTTTATTTTAGGTATGATTATAAAAGCAGTCTTCCCACGTGGCTCAATGGTAAAGAATTGCCTGCCAGTGCAGGAGATGCAGGTTTGATCCCTGGGTCAGGAAGATCCTGTGGAGAAGGAAATGACAACCCATTCCAGTATTCTTGCTTGAAGAGGAGAGGAGCAGAGGAGCCTGGCGGGCTGCAGTCCATGGGGTCGCAAAGAGTTGGACACAACTGAGCAATTGAGCACGTAAAAGGAGTAGAAAACCTAAGCCATCATAAACTAGTTTACATAGGCTAAGCATGCTACTTAGTAATAATAAAATTAATTTGATGCATTTACTTCTATGAATGCTATATTTGGTGAGAGATCCAAGTTGTACCTTTCATGTTTTGTGGTTGAAGAATAATTTAGTATTTCTAATTTCTGTTCAGGTTGGGCATGTCAAGAGAGGACTCTGTAAAGCTCACATCTGGGCCAAACATTGATGGAGCTGAAAGTGGTTCTTCCTGTGGGACCCCTGGCCTTCCCAGTCTTTCCACACAGACTCCCTTGAAAGAACAACAGCCAAAAAGCATGAAAAGCCCAACTTCTCCAGAGCCTGAA
The DNA here is from genome assembly GCF_029407905.1 of Bubalus kerabau. Lineage (NCBI taxonomy): Eukaryota > Metazoa > Chordata > Mammalia > Artiodactyla > Bovidae > Bubalus > Bubalus kerabau. The sequence continues at coordinate 26,575,868 of NC_073644.1, read as the reverse complement.
TTCTGTGCTACGCTTTGTCCGATGGTAGATGTAGGTAAAGATGTAATGACAGAATCAGAATCAGAGGACATCTTGATCCCTGAAGAATCCGTGATTCAGGAGGAAATTGCAGAAGAGGTGGAGACCAGCATCTGTGAGTGCCAGGATGAGAATCACAAGACAATACCTGAATTTTCTGAGGAGTCGGAAAGTCCAGTCACCTCTCATGAAGAGCCACAATTAGCACCTCCTGAAGATCATGTGGAATCTTGTGTTATGATGAATGATGTTTTGGAAACTTTGCCTCCTATCGAAGTTAACGTGGAAGAGAAATCAGAATCTCCCCAGGAAGAGATGTCGGTTGTCATTGATCAGCTGGAAGTCTGTGACTCGCTCATTCCTTCCACTTTATCCGTGACTCATGTTAGTGACACAGAACATAAGGAGCCAGAAACTGCACTAGAGACCAACACTCCAAAAATTAAAACGGGGTCATCGTCCCTAGAAGGCCGATTTCCAAGTGAAGGAATTGCCGTGGATATGGAGCTGCAGAGCGAGCCTGATGAGCAGCTTTCTGAAAATGCCTGCGTCTCTGAAACGTCCTTCTCTTCTGAGAGCCCAGAGGGAGCCTGTGCCAGTCTGACATCCCCAGGAGGGGAAAACCAATCCACTTCAGAAGAGTCGTGTACTCCAACCTCCCTTGAGACAACGTTTTGTTCTGAGGTGTCCAGCACTGAAAATGTGGACAAATATAATCAGAGAAATGCCACTGATGAAAATCTTCATGCATCTTTGCTGTCAGAAATCTCTCCAATATCCACCTCACCTGAGACATCAGAAGCATCTTTGATGTCCAATTTACCTTTGACATCGGAAGCATCCCCAGTATCAAATTTACCTTTAACATCAGAAACTTCACCCATGTCTGATTTACCTTTGACGTCAGAAACTTCTTCAGTGTCTTCCATGCTTCTCACACCTGAGACCACTTTTATATCCAGTTTGCCACTTCCTTCATCTCCAGTTTCCAGTTCTTCCATGAATGAAAGAATGGTGCATCAACAAAGAAAGTCCACTTCCGTATCCGAAGAACCACCCTCCCCGCAGAAAGACGAAGGTTCTGCTCTTGCCAAGCCCTTGGGAGAGGGCGTCACCTCTCAACAGAAGATTCTATCAGATGCTCCTGAACCCATCAAAATGGCTTCTTCTTCGATTGCTCCTGAAGCGTATTCATCAGAAGAATTACACAGTAACACCCTGAATCAGCAGCCTTGTAAATCACACGTTGAAACTGAGAAATCCTATCCCACTTCAATTCCGGAACTTCCTTCTACAGAAATGATCAAAGTGAAAAATCATAATGTCCTGCAAAGGGCAGAAAAGAAAGGGATGTCTTCACCATTGGACTTACCCGTCTTTTCTGAAGAGACAGAGAGTAAGGGAAATGAGGTCCCATCAGGTAAACTTCAGGACAAACAATACGTCTCCTCGGTAGATAAGGCTTCATTTTCAGAAGGCTCTAGAAATAAAATGCATAAGCAGGGGAGCTCACAGAATCGGCTGGAGAACTCACATTCTTCCAAGTTGTCAGAGCCCTCCAAGTCCCCAGATGGGGTAAGAAATGAAAGCAGAGAATCTGAAATATCAAAGAGGAAAACTGCAGAGCATCACACCTTCGGGATTTGTAAGGAGAAGAGGGCTAGGATAGACGATGACCAGTCATCTGCTGGACGGAACATCTCGTCCAGCAGCCCACCTGAGAAAGAGCCACCCCCAAGAGAGGAGCCAAGGGTCCCACCTCTCAAGGTATGGTATTTTTTTTTTTTTAACGAAAAATTCCATAGATAGGCTTTTCCTAGTCAGATATTTCATTTTTCAAAAATAAATGTCACAGTTTATAATCCAATACTCCCAGCGCCAGTCTGATACTAAGTGATTCTTTTTCAGACTGCATTGAGTTCATACAGTAAGTTTAGATACATGTATATATTTAGACCTGGGCATTTAAGGGAAAAATCAAACGAAGAGGGAGAACTGGGCCTGGAGGAGCCCACAGGCCACTCAGATACATGGCCTTTGGGGGACTCCAAGATGTAGGACAGAGATCTACATAAATTTGAAGGTTAATTCATCATTCTATAAAAGTTAGCAGAACTAGAGACAGTAGTGATCAAGTCAGAGGCATGCACTCAAGAAATGAAGGTATGTATTATCCCTTCATTCATTTGCCAACAAACATTGAACTCCCCACACACCACACTGACCAGCAGAGAGGGCCTGGTTTCTGAAAGACCTTCATTAAATACTTCTTGAATAAATAAATGAAATTGCTTTGCAAACCCAGAGGAAAATGCCATAGATATACATGTATACAAATGCTACTATTTTATTTCCAAGATAGTTAAAGAAGTATTTGACTTCACAAAATAATAAAGCCTGTAGACAAACATTCCTAATTACACTTTTTATTTTGATTCCCAGGTAGATTTTAACTCTCAGAAAACCAACCTTTTATATAATTGAATCTGTCTAAGTGAACTGAAAATTAATATTGATTCAAAGAATTATAAACAAACAGCCTTTGTTTTTCTTCATGTCTTTTTATTTTATTCTGCTCTGACATCTACTTGTAACAGGGACTCTTAATCTTCCTAAGGTTGACTTTTAAGGGTGTGATTGTAGTTATTCTGTGTAATGAATCATTCCCTATTAAATAAGATTCTAGAGATATAAAAGATGAACATTAAGCTCCCATTAAAATCCTGCTATGCATTTTAATTTATGAAGCAATGGAAAGACAAATATAATAAGCATGCTTCCCCTAGGAAATACTTTTAAGTATAATATGTTTAAGTATAGACATATATACAAGTATATAATACATTGAAGTATCCTGTTTTTTGTCAAAAGGTGTTTTTCAAAGTGATATATACCTTTATGTAAACATACGTGGATTAGTTAGATAAAATAAATTTGTTGTTTCTTAGGCTTGATGTTTCTAATTTTTTAAATGAAGGGAAGTACTTGAAAATCTGAAATCCTTTTCTAAATGTATCTTTCTTTGGAGCCTTTGGATTAGAAGAGAACTAGCACATGTTTGAAAATGAGAAATGAGAGCTCAGGAAAATAATTCCACCTTCCAGAGTTCTAAGGGTAATTCCAAGTTGAAATGATCTTGTAGTATGTGTCACATGTTTATAATGTCAACATATGTAAGTGCACAAATGTTAAGAAGAGAGATGTAAGTTTTCTAGGAAAAATCTTTTTTCTAGAGGACAGAATAAAAGGAAGCATAGTACATGTCAACAGAAGAGAACAGGGGGCTGAAAGTCTCCATCATGCTCTGGTTAGAGGACCCCAGAGCAGCCTATCTCCAGAGGCTCAGTGTTTGCAGCTGTACATTAAGGGCTTTAACTAGATCCCTTCCAGCTCCACAAATCTGTGACTCTGTGAATATTCTCAGTGGCTAGCACATCACAGGCCATTGCTTTGGGATATTGGTTGTTAGGTCTTCAGTTCAGTTGCTCAGTCGTGTCCGATTCTTTGCGACTCCATGAATCGCAGCACGCCAGGCCTCCCTGTCCATCACCAACTCCCGGAGTTCACTGAGACTCACGTCCATGGAGTCAGTGATGCCATCCAGCCATCTCATCCTCTGTCGTTCCCTTCTCCTCCTGCCCTCAATCCCTCCCAGCATCAGAGTCTTTTCCAATGAGTCAACTCTTCTCATGAGGTGGCCAAAGTACTAGAGTTTCAGCTTTAGCATCATTCCTTCCAAAGAAATCCCAGGGCTGATCTCCTTCAGAATGGACTGGTTGGATCTCCTTGCAGTCCCAGGGACTCTCAAGAGTCTTCTCCAGCACACAGTTAGGTGTTAGGTCTTAGGCTGCATGAATTCCGTGACAGCTGTGCATCTCTTGGGCTTCCTTGGTGGCTCAGTGGTAAAGAATCCTGCCAAGCAGGAGACGCAAGTTTGATCCCTGGATTGGGAAGATCCCTTGGAGGAGGAAATGAGAGCCCACTCCAGTATTCTTGCCTAGAAAATCCCATGGACAGAGAGGATCCTGGCAGGCTACATTCCATAGGGTTGCAAAGAGTCAGACATGACTTAACGATTGAGCACACACATAGGCGTGTCTCAGCATGAGTAAGTGAACAGTGTGTGTTGGGACATGTATGAAATTCAGCACACTGTGGATTTCCAAAATAAACTGCCCAACCCATGTTATTTTGGAGGCAGAGAACTAGAGTTGCCCTTGCTTTCAATAAAACATACTGCTAATAACAAAATCCCTTTGGAAGGCAGAGCACTCTCACAAAAACAGTCTCATTCCTTCTTTATAACAGCTCTGCGAAGGAAATAGACCAGAAATAGCCAGGCTCATTTTACAACTGAATTTACAAACTCGTATTGTGTGCTTATTATATGTATAAGGCAGCATGCTAGGTGGTATGGGACCACATAAAACCTACAGTCTTCGACTTAGGAGGTTGTTGGAGAAACTGAAGTACACAGCCTGGGACCACAGCTGAGAATTCTAGTCTTGAGCCTTCCTTGGGGCTTTCTCCTTTATGTCAAATTAAGACCAGTAAATTCAAACAGAGTCAAGGTCCCACTTTTTCATGACAGCCAGGAAGATAAGTCGAAAGCTTAACTATTTTTTAGTTTACCTCATTTGAAGAAGCCTGGACTTCCTTTCCATTCATATGATGCTTTAATGTTTCATTTCCATGCCAAATGAAGTCACTGTTTGATGTTTTGTAGATTAAAACAGAGGTTAAATTTTTTTAATTTTCACATTCGTGCTGCGTTTATTGTTGCCTTTTTTTTTTTTTTTACCTCCAAAAGCCCATTCCTGGATTTAGGGGTTGGCCCCTTTAAAAACGTGGTTATTCCCTGCCTCTTGCGTTCGCATGCGCCTCTGGAATCATGTGCACATGCGCCTCTTCGGTGCTCCTTACGCTTTATCTTTTCTTTTCTGCCCCCCCCCGCCTCCTTTCTGTAGATCCAGCTTTCCAAAATCGGGCCACCCTTTATCATCAAGAGCCAACCCGTCTCCAAACCGGAGGCTCGTGCGTCTTCCAGCACCTCGGTCAGTAGCGGGAGGAACACGGGAGCCCGGACCCTAGCAGACATCAAGGCAAGAGCGCAGCAAGCCAGGGCCCAGCGCGAGGCGGCGGCGGCTGCAGCTGTGGCGGCCGCGGCCAGCATCGTCTCAGGTGCCATGGGGAGCCCCGGAGAGGGCGGGAAGGCCCGGACCCTGGCGCACATCAAAGAGCAGACAAAGGCCAAGCTCTTTGCTAAGCATCAAGCACGAGCCCACCTCTTCCAGAACCCGAAAGAGCCCCGGGGGCCTCCCCAGCTTGGCCCAAAGGAAGGGCCTCCAAGCTTAGACGTCGTCTCTCCTGCCCCTGAAACAAAAATTGAAGGCTCGCCTGGCGTCATCATTGTCAACCCAAACTGCCGATCTCCCAGCAACAAGGCCGCGCACCTCCGGGACACCGCCACGGTTCTACAACAGCCTCTCAACCCGACGAAACTTCCAGAAACCGCTACGGACTTATCTGTGCATAGTTCTGACGAAAACACACCCGTGTCACACTTACCTGAGAAAATGGTTTCATCTACCTCTTCTGAAAATAGCAGTATGCCCATGCTTTTTAATAAAAATCCCATCCCTGCGTCTGTCTGCAGCACCGCTCTGTCGGGAGCAATTAAAGAGCATCCCTTTGTGAGTCCTGTTGATAAAGCCTCCGTCCTAATGTCTGTTGACAGTGCAAACGCTACAATTTCTGCTTGTAACATAAGCATGTTAAAAACCATCCAGGGAACGGATACCCCGTGCATAGCCATTATACCAAAATGTATGGAGAGCACACCTCTCCCCGCCCCCTCAGAGGGCTCAGGCTCGGCCAGCCCCCACAATGACCAGCTGGCACTGGTACCCAGCAGCAGTGCTGGCAGCCTCGTCTCTGCTCAGTACACCTCCGTGCCAGCTCCCTCGATTGGAAGCAACTTGCCCAACCATCTCTCTTCTAGCTCTGTTTTGATGCCCCCAACGGGAATGAACAACAGATACCCTTCTGAGAAGATAGCCATGCCTGGGAGTGAAGAACCGGGCACTGTGCCCATGGGCACCACTGTGAGAGCCGCCCTCGGCTGTAGGGACCCCGTTGCAGTCACTGACGCCCTGGTGGCACGCCCACCCGTGGCAGTGTTTTCTGGAAGCATGCTGGCCATCAGCTCTTACGATAGCCCTCCCAAGTTAAGTGCCGAAAGCCTGGACAAAACTTCAGGGACTCGGAACAGGGGAGACCCTTCTGGGAAACCTCAGCCAACCCCGGGCGGCTTCACACCAGCAGCCATAAACCGATCAATCCCCTGTAAGGTTATCGTGGACCACAGCACCACGTTGACCTCCACCCTGTCTCTGACGGTTTCCCTGGAGAGCACGGAAGCTGGCTTGGAGCTCCAGACCCGGGCTGGGAGGACAGAGGCAGCCGGGCCACCCGTGGCCTGCCCTCAGGTGTCTGTCATCAGCAGGCCTGAGCCGGTGGTCCTTGAAGGCGATCACGGTTCCAGTTTCATCACGGCTTCCGTGGCCGAGCAAGACAGTCAGACGATGAAGGCCACTTGTCCGGGTCATCGCGAAGGACTCCTGGTCATTCCCGATAAATTAAAAGAGGGGACTCCCTCGAGTCACAGCTTTGCCGAGCAGGCGCGTGGCTCAGCCGCGTTCAAGAGTGAAGCTGACACCACCTGTAGCCATCCGTACAACCCGGGCAGCCGGATCTGCTGGAGTGAGGACGGGATGCAGAGCACGGGCCAGCCTCCGCCCAGCCACCCGGCTTCCAGCAAACAGAAGGACTATCTGGAGCAGAGCTGTCCTAAGTCCATCAAGACCGAGCACGCCAGCTACTCGCACGTGGTGGAACTTCAGCCCCGGAATCTCATTACAAGCGTCACGCTCCCTGTGAAGTCCGAACCTCACGACGTGGACAAGGGCTTCAGGATGGACACCGAAGACTTCCCCGGCTCCGAGCTGCCTGCTCCGGCCGCCGAGGCAGCCCGGAGTGTGCAGCCGCCGCAGACCGTGAAGGCCCCCGCCTCCGGGCCCCTGGAGGAGGCTGTCTCTTTGGCCACAGACAACCTGAAGCGGGTGCCCAGCGCTGGGAACTCCAGCTGCCGTCTGTCGTCGGTGGAGGCCAACAACCCCCTCGTCACACAGTTACTCCAGGGCAACCTACCTCTGGAGAAAGTGTTGCCGCAGCCCAGACTGGGAGCCAAGCTGGAGATCAACAGGCTCCCCCTGCCTCTTCCGACTACCTCAGTGGGTAAAGCAGCCCCGGAGAGGAACGTGGTTGAAATGCCCCTCAGCTCGCCCAATCCAGATGGGAAGGGCTACTTGGCCGGAGCCCTGGCACCGCTCCAAATGAGGAAGCGAGAGAACCACCCCAAGAAGAGGGTGGCCAGGACCGTGGGGGAGCACACACAAGTGAAATGCGAGCCGGGGAAACTGCTGGCGGACCCCGACGTGAAAGGAGTGCCCTGTGTCCTCGGCTCCGGCCTGAGTCCACTGGCACATAGCCAGCCTCTGAAGCAGGAGTGGCTGAACAAGCACCCTGCGCAGAGCAGGATTGCTCACAGCCCTGAGGTCAAACAGCAGAAGCGGCTGCTCCCCTCGTGTAGCTTCCAGCAGACCCTGTTTCACGTCGACAAGAACGGGGGCTTCCATCCCGACCCCGGGACCTCACACAGACAGCAGTTTTACCAAATGCCTCTGACACCCAGGGGCCCCCTTCCTCCAGCAGCTCTGTTACCGGCCTCTGCCAAGACCTCAGCAGGCTGTAGCTCATTCGCCTTCAACAGGCACCTTGAACAGAAGGGACTGGGGGAGGTTGGCCTTTCCCCGGCGCCTCACCAGCTGAGGTTAGCCAACATGGCACCCCCCAACATGCCCATTAAAGAAGGTGATGACGTCGGGGGGACCCCGCACGGAATGCCACACAAGGCCCTGGTGCATCTCCCGCCGCCCCCGCCCCCTCCCCCCTTGGCTCTGCCCCCGCCTCCCCCACCGCCCCCACCACCGCCACCTCCGCTACCTCCGCCTCATCCTAACCCAGAAGTCCCACCCGAGCAGAAACAACTGCCGGTTACCATGGAAACCACTAAGAGACTCAGTTGGCCTCAGTCCACGGGCATATGTAGCAATATAAAATCGGAACCTCTTTCTTTTGAGGAAGGTTTGAGCAGCAGCTGCGAACTGGGCATGAAACAAGTTTCCTACGACCAGAATGAGATGAAAGAACAGTTGAAGGCCTTTGCGCTGAAAAATGCCGATTTCTCTTCCTATTTGCTTTCCGAGCCGCAAAAGCCTTTTACCCAATTAGCTGCTCAGAAAATGCAGGTGCAGCAACAACAGCAGCTTTGTGGAAACTATCCAACCATCCACTTCGGGAGCACAAGCTTCAGAAGGGCCACGTCTGCCATTGAAAAGTCCATTGGGGTTTTGGGAAGTGGCTCCAGTCCCACCACGGGCCTGCCCGCTCAGAACGCCCAGATGCCAGTTCAGAACTTTGCCGACAGCAGCAACGCGGACGAATTGGAACTGAAATGCTCTTGCCGGCTGAAAGCCATGATTGTGTGCAAAGGCTGCGGGGCCTTCTGCCACGACGACTGCATAGGGCCTTCTAAACTCTGTGTCGCTTGCCTGGTAGTGCGATAAAAGCCGAGTGAAAGGTGCAGTATCCCTTTTCCTCTACGGAAAAGCCAAACGGCATCATCAACAACACATTGCGTCACTCCGGGGTCTATCCCGTGCTAATTTATTTTAGTTTGGAACAGAGGCTCTTTACTCTATCTCATATTGTTTTCTGGCGTTTCTGGGAGAGGCGAGATCGCATCCCAGCCAAGGGGCTCAGCAGCATGTCTTTTGCATATTCAGTTGCCATTCGCAACTCCTGGAAAATTTCTACGCGTGTGTGTACAGGTTGCTCCTTCCCAATTTGTTGCTTAAAAAAAAAAAAAATCCAGGTGTAGCAAGAAAAAGGACAATTTAATTACTTCATGGTAACCAGAAATGGAGATGTAGAAAGAGATCAGTAAAAGCAATTTTGAGGTGGTGATGCGTTCTTCTACAGGTAAACCATTCCAGTGAGGGTTCCCACAGTTGACTCCTTTGGATCTGCCTTCACCATAAGTGATGACATTCTGTTTGGCAAAGGGAATCTGATTTAAGTGTATGATTCCTTGTATTTACTCATATCACAAGAGATATTAAAGGAGGTATACCATTAATGAACTCCACTGTCCTTATTCTCTTTTCTCCCTTTTGACTCTTTTCGGAGATGGGCAGATTACCTGGATCTGCCTTGGACATGGTACACACATTGTAGTGAAATGTCTTTTCTACTTGAAATTGCAGTGCGGGCCTCTTGCCCAGCAGTCTGGTTCAAACCTCTTGACACCTGAGACTGTAAGAGGCCCAGAGGATTTCAGAGCTTTGTGCATGGTTTTTAAGAGCAAGTATGAAAAAAGATGCCCTAAAATTCAGAGCAAACAAGTAAAATGCTGTGTATGCAAACACACCTAGATGGGTTGATGATGTAAATATCGGTCCATTCTATTCACTCTCGTACAGTTACTGAATATTGAGATTGGGGGGAAATAATCATAGCCCTTTATTGATGACACCATTGCATTCTGACTTCTGACTCTGCAGAGTTTGGCCATTTCTTTTTAAAAGTGTCATTGATGACCAAAGGGACTCCAGAAGGCTGAAATGTTGACATTTTTCCAAACAAGTTTTTTTCCTTATGAGTCACGATCTCTGTAATTGCATTTGACTCTGAACTAGTCCTTTAGAATTGTTCTGGGTGTTCCACGATTTGGTTTCCCCCTACCCTCAGGTGAATTCAGTGCATTCTTCACATTTGGGGTAGTGGAACTACTTTTGAAAAAGGGATACTGCATCTTACAACTGTTCTCAGTGTTTAGCTGAGAGTCTGGGTGTCGAGTATTTGAGTTGCATTCCATGAACTTCGGCCACCCTCGTGCCGGAGGACAGCTGTAGTTTCAGCAGGCTCTGTTCCCTAAAGCAAGTTCAAAAGCACATGCACGTTGTGGGAAGATGAAAGAACAAACACCATGTCCATTGTAACTTCATATTACAGAGCACAAAAGGCGGAGTACCTTTAGCCCACTGGTCGGTTGTGACTGTAGAAAATCTGGGCGTGGGGGGGAATCTTCTGTATTCAGGGTAAGAATGACAGTTATTTTCACAAGGGATCGTCCTAATCAATGTTAACTTTTGACATTCCCTTAAATTACGTCTTAAAAATCGACTAAAATGAGTGGAAATTACATTCCTGGGGATAAAAAAAAAAACTTGCAATTTTCTTTTATAGTAGTCAACCGTGGCATATTTTTTTCCCTCCATATTTATGACTGTGATGTTGCCAAATTTTTTTAAGTGATAGAGATGTCATTTTTACTAACAAATTGCTGATAGTGAAAGTACCTAGGAAGAAATCAAAGCAAATAAGGCCTACCTCTGTGGCCGAGGTTCAGTGCTTCAGTTGCTGTCACTTCTGTTTTTCACATTAAAATTAACAGAATTAATGGCTGAGAATATTAGCAATGCACTTAACCAGCCCTTCCCAAGAAAGGCAGCATTAGTTCCAGCGGATCCTTAGTTCACTCTGTACCAGGGGCTTTGAGTGGTATCCTCATCAGTGGGTCTCTATGGTCTGCTTGGCTCTGATGTTGGTTCGGAAGGGCACGCTCACAGAGGGGCACCCCTAAAACATAGACACTTGCATGCCACCACCTTCCTCCAAGTTTAGTTGCTCCTCTACCAGTGTCAGATACTGTCCACACCAGCAGATTCAACATTACCCTAGTAACTGACACCTAGTTGAAACTCCGGTCTACAAAAGCTTTGCACTCTACATATGAGATACAATTGAGGCTGATATGATACTGAGCTCGTTATCAGTTCCATTATTGTGGAACATTGCCCGCAAGTTACTCACTGGGAATAAAGAAAAGTGTCCTTCTCTCTTTTCTCATTTTTCACATGGTAAGTTTGGAGAATCAGTTGCTGATCACATGTGGATTCTATCACTCTGTTCCAAAGAGCATAATATTTCTCTGCCCTTGCTCTTTCTTTGCCCTTGTTTAAATTCCCAGTGTTTGCATATGGCTTATGTTACTGAAGAATTAAAGCTTTGCGCTCGAAAGATGGAAAGAAAAATTCACAAATAAAACATAGGTCAGATACATTATGAATGGCCATTTAATATATATACAAAAGCCAGTATATTTGGATTAGGTGAGCAAGTTCTTAGTGTCCTGATTTCCACTGATATCTGCCTGTGTGCAAATGGAGTATATTATTTGCTACATGTTTACCATGGTATAATGTGCAAATTTTAGTATGTGTGTTATCCTGGTGATTGGACACTGTGATATCCATATCAGGAACAGAGCTTGCACATCTATCATGGAATTTTTTTTATTATTATTTTCACAAAGGTTGTATTTCCCTAAATAGCACTTTTGAAACCAGGGGTGGAAGAAAACTGCTATTCCCTGATCCCTCTCCTATATGATATACATCTGCCTGAAGTTGTATAAAGACATTGAGGTAGTTAATGGGCATGTTAATATGAACGTTCTCATGCAAGAGTCATTTTCAGAATGAAAATATTTTTCCTTCCCCAAAGTGAGAATATCAGAAATATTGGAGACCTGAGCACCATAGTTACATAGACTATTTCTCTGCTAAGGTCTAGTTTGAAGGAACAAACTTGAAAACAAACCTATGAGGTTGAGCCTCGTTGCTATAAAGACTTTGTGGTGGTATGTGTTTTGGGGATGCGCTGTGGAAGGTTTAGTTGACTTCTAGAGCTGGAGAGTCTTACTCGTTCAAAATGAACAGACACAAGCTGGTGCGTATGGTGCTTCGCAGGGCAGCCGAGAGTAAGAATCCAAGACGCTACAGCCCCATGGCCTTTAAAAACACTCGCACAATTTCTAAAGGGGAAGTTACTGTGGCCTTGGTTTCCCAGTTCCTCCTGGGTCTGGTCAAATCCCAGGTGACAGAAGCTGAAGCCGAGTTAAGGGTCGTATCTGCTCTGTAGTGTGGAGGCCAGCACCGGGCTAGCGGCCTGGAGGAAGTGAGCCCACCGAATACGCAGAGCCCAGAGTCACTGTCCATGTTTCTAGAGAACAATGTGAAGAGTCCTAGAAAAGGAACTCACCAGACTGTCAGGGGCCGATGTAGCCAAAATGTCACTGAATAGAAAAAAAATCTTGTCTTCAGTCCTCATGCTTTGTCACTGTAAAGCGAACAAAAAGCATTTTTACTATAATTTAAAGGAGCTGCTTTTTTTATAGCACATACTATTTCGCTTTGTACTCTCTTTGATAGTTGCAGAATAATTTAGACTGTAGAAAAAACTTTGTTGTATTTGTACTGTTCATGAATGTTTCAAAGAAAGTGCTTTACTTGGTTGCCATAATTTTTCTTGTACTGCTGTATTTTTCCCCCTGGCTTCATGGAAACCTAATCTGACTCATATTTTCAGTATACTTTTTTAATGTGTGTGTGTGTGTATTTTTTTTCCCTTTGGTCAGTATTCTGAATGTTTACATCTGTTTGACATTAGCCATTTAATGCCTTTTTTAAAAGGCGGTATTACTCTTACAGTGTAACAGCAAAATGTGAATCAACCCAAACATAACATGCATGACAAATACAGATTGGGGGGCAAAGGCCCGGAACGTACACAGACATTTTATATCAGCATACAGCAAAGTCCAACCCTCCTTCAGCCCTCTACCAAAGAATATATTATTCCCACAGGAAAAACTCAGAAAAGGTGTGTAAAATCCTCAGAAGGGGGAGCAGTTGAATCAGTAAGACTGCTACAATTTAATACTGTTATGCTTGCTTTGATACCTGACTAAATGTGACGGAGTGCAACAAGCATTGAAACAATTTTTAGGCAGTGTTTTGTTTAGAATTCAGGGATCATGCATTCTTTAATGGTGCTGTTTGTTTTTTATTTCTTTTCTACAAAGAAAAAAGTGTTGCCTAAAAAAGTGACTGCTCACAATACCATAAGTTAAATGAAATGTTTGTCTTTTCATGTTTCTGTTTTTCCCTTTCTCTAAAGTAACGATTTGGGTTTCAATATTAAAATATTCTGGGAGAAAATAAAGAAATTCAACCTTAAATTATTGTCATTTCTAATTTTTAATAGGAATTTTAAATTTTTAATGAAATGAGGTGGTTAATATACATACACATAAAATGTACTAATAAATACATTGAAAATTTTACTTAACAAAAAGTTTATAAGGAGAACAAACCGCATACTCTTAAAGTTTCTACCCTTATTGGCATGGTGAATTCTCAACATACAGTTGTAACTTATTACTACAAGGTTTCCTCTTTGAAATTAACCATATCTATTATGCTTATTTAAAATATATTTGAATCTTCTTCTTTTCATACAAATATTATTAATTCTTTATACCAAAAGACAGGTAAGTCAAACAAATTGTTACTACCATGTTTAACTTTCAAAATGAATTACCTCTCAAAATTCTTTTTTAAAATAATTGCTGGTTAGTTTTCCTTCTCTTGCATTAAATATTACAGATAGATTGATATGAAAAATGCTCTGAACCATTAAAACAAAATTGCCTCAGTTGTATTTACATTGGTTAAGGAAATATGCATATCTTTACAGTAAGATGAAGCTGAAAGCATTAAACATAATTAGCTGGTTAAATCTGAGTTCGGCTGTTTTCATCTACACAGAAAATGCGGTCCTTAGCCACCAGATGGCGAAAAAGGATGTTTACTTTTGGAGGAAAATAAAAACATGCTTCTTCCTTCTCATAGATTAAATGATTATAGTAATGAAAATACAGCTCATTCAAGTAAGGCGATGGAAGATAAATACTTGTAATTGACACTAAATTATTTTCACTATAATACTGGCACTCCTTATTCGTCCTATTTTTTCTATTACAGTGTTACAGAATGTTTTCTTAATTTCATTTAGCATTGTGGAATTTTTATTTTATTGTTTTCATTGCATTACTCCCCAGGCATCGTCTATTCCAAAATTCATCACGGAAAATTGAACCACCAAGCATTCTCTAAGGTGACATTTCTTGAAACTTATCTGATTATGTTTTAATCCACTTATTCTCATAATAGGTATATTAAGCAATTTTCATATAAATATTTATTCTTAATATATTAATGTGACCTAATTAGAGTAACAGTTGCTCTTAGGACCTAAGGTACATATTTGTATCTATCATGACTTTATCTGAGAACAAATGATTTACCCAGTGATTCAACAAGCTCTTACATATTATTTAGAACCTCACCGGGAGAATAGTTGTTAAAACAGTTTTGGACTTCTTCCTGCAGGATAGAGTTGAACATCATTCCTAGAAAGTGTGTCCCCGTGAATTTCTTTGAAGACGGTGCAGTTGGCGTGAACTTATTACTTCAAGTTCAAAGCACACGTCATTATCCACAGTGAAACAGAAATCAGAAGTTGGAGTCCTCCAGTGTCACTGCTAATGTGGAAGTCTAGGGTGGGCAATGAACGCAGTCTTGTTATCTGGAGAAACTTTTCTCCAGTTGCTAGTCAATAAATTACATACATTCTCACCAACTGGAGGAGGGTCCCCGGATTTACAAAGCAAAGGTTGATTTTTTTCTGTTTTATTTAAAAGTTTATTATATTTTTCAGCTATATTAAATAATATTCCATTTTTATACCTATCAGTAATGCTGATAGTGAATATATTTAGCAATCCTGCAAAGCATAGGCAATCCAAACTGATGCCAGACAAAAAGAGATGGTCCTATTACAACAAATCGATGAAGATTGGCTGAAGATAAGTTCTGTGAACAAAGGGACTCCCTGAATCTGCTTTTATCAATAGTTAGCATTTATACTTCATATATCCATTGCATTTATGGGGAAGTTTGTTTTTTAGTTAGCTAAAATTTCCACCTACAATCTGTGTGGTTTTTTTTTTTTTAAGGAAATTATTTAGAGATGGTTCAAAGGTGAGCTTTAACCCAAACACAACAAAAACTCCAGACATTTCCCCCTTTTGCTGTTTACAAGTACCGTGTTTGGTGGACGCCCTCCATAAACAGCAACTTGTCTAAAGGAGGGAACACCTGCTGCTTCAACAGAAGGTCCTGGACACTTGAGATAAGTAAGATCATTTCTTATTCTGGGTACTCATCACAGTGTCTTAATTTCTCATAAGCTGGTTAAATGGTACATGGAAAGTAGGTTTCACCTTTGATCCAAATGTATCTATGGTTTCATATTATGGTTTTATTTAAGAAAACTGCTAATTTCCAAATCCTCATTCTTTTAATGGAGAGAGAATGTGGAGGTAGTGCAGAGCTATGGTTTTATTTCCTTGATTCATTTGGCTTTCGATGGAAAAGTTGGCTTCTTCTTGCCTGGAGAACCCCAGGGACGGGGGAGCCTGGTGGGCTGCCGTCTATGGGGTCACACAGAGTCGGACACGACTGAAGTGATGAGCAGCAGCAGCAGCAGCAGCAGCAGTGACTGTAGGAACCATAGGAGTTTCTCCTGGATGTTCTTTTTCTATTAAGAAGAAGTAGCATTTAATGCATGTCCATTTATATAGAAATTTTATTTCTTCCTGTAATATAAAATTCATTTGCCAATTGATGAATTTAAATCTCATAATGAGAAATTGAAAGGCTTAGTGGGGAAGTTCTCCTTGATGCTTCTAAATAGAAGTCACTGATACCTTTTATACCTCCTCTTCCTTTAACATGTAAACTCAATGTAGACTTTTTTGGTATCACATAGGTTTTTTGGCTTTATTTTTATTTTTGGTAAAACAGTCTTTATATTTGCAGGGAAAACAGAGCTATGGGAGATGAGTTGGCATCTTAAAAAATTCAATAATTCAAAAACATTTTCCAAACTACATTTAGAGTAGGACTTTATGGATAGCTCATTATCTCTGACCTTCATGTCTGTAATTTCTTCATTGTTAGAGGGTCAGTTGGAGCCTACAGGATACTTTTTGACCAAGAGAAAAGCAGTGTGAGATTGGTAGCAGCTTCTTTTTTTTCATCTTCTGACATTGAAATGGTTTTTTTTTTTGTTTTTGAGGTGTAATTGGTATATAACACACTAATTCCAGGTTAATGATTTAATATTTGAATTTTTATATTTAATGATTTGATATTTGAATATATTTTAAATTGATCATCACAGGAAATAGAGTTAATACCCATCATAATACAGTTACAATTTTTTTCTTGTGATAAGGACTTTGAAGATCTACTCTCTAATCATCTTTAAACCATGCTATTCAGTGCTGTTAAGTATGGTCACATGTTGTACCTTGGATCCACGAGGCTTGTATGCGTGTGCTCAGTCACGTCCGATTCTTTGCAACCCCATGGACTGTAGCTCACCATGCTCCCCTGACCATGGAATTTTCCAGGCAAGAAGTCTGGAATGGGTATTTATTTTCTAGCTGGAATTCTGTGCCTTTTCACCCATTTCACCCACCTCCCTCTACTAACCTCTGACAACCACCCGGCAGTCTATTCTCTGTATCCAGGAGGTTGGAAACCCATGGGATCTTTCTTGTCCGAAAAGCTTTCCTTGGCAAAAACTTGGAGTAATTGAAGACACCACACTCTGCAGTTTCAGTTTTCTACTTATGATTCTCTTAGTAATAAATAAATCTTTTTCAAATCTTTAGCCTTCATGGTCTGAATATGAAGATTTTATAAATTCTCTTCACCAAAGCATATCCTCTTATTTATCTATGAAACACAATGGCTGCTACCTATACTGCTGAGTACTGAGGCTACTAAGGAAAAACAGAGGATCCCAAAATCTTTAAAAAGTACGGGCTAGTGGGAAAGATGATCAGTCATTTTATTATGGCAAGAGTGTAGCCAAGACATGTACAAGGTGCAGTGGGGAAAGTAAACTGAGTGGATGCGGCCATTTAAGATTGCAACTGGACAAGAAAGAAACCTCCACGAGGGCATCCATTGCTCATAAATGACAAAGCCTTAGGGCTATCCCACTGGGAAGGAGGACATGCTCTTCCATGTCAGCATCCCAATGGTTTCTCTTGAACAGGACTCAGCCGTATTAGCCCTCCTGCTAATAATCTCTGCAGGGTGTACAGTGCTTTACACATTTCACAGCCATGTCCCCAAGACCTTTTTATATGACTCCAGGAACTTGTTTGGGTATTGGTAATATTGACAATGGACTTTGTAAACATTAGCGACATATTAAAACAATGTGGTAGCCAATGTTGGTGATACTTGTTAATTTTATTTTAATGCGTGTAACACATATTCCTATATTAAAAAGTCAAATAGTATTACAAAAAATAGCAGTGCACTGATACACATTGCAATGTGGGCTGTTTCTTTAAGGACATGACTTTACTTCTGACTACTCATGCGGTTCAGTAGGGTTCTGATGAGAAAACAAAAAGCAAGTCCTGCACATGCAAGATGCAGGTTTGGGTTGAAGTCAGGGAACCCCCAGTGCCTTGTCCAGTGCTTCTGAGGAATAAAAGCATCCTGATCTGCTGGTGATCACAAGAGAGAATTATTTTGACCATTGGGGAAAATGCAAGAGCACAGAAGAGGCAGTCAGCAGATAACCCCAGGACATAGTGCCAGAGATAAACATCACCAGTATTTTTCCAAGCAAGTCTTGGTTGGTTGAGTCCTACTGCTCCACTCATTCCAGCCCAGGTAACATCAGTGATTAACTGTCACCATATAGAGAAAAATATTCAGGAGCCCCAGTGGCCTCTGTCCCCCTGCCTGTTATGCCACTGCTATAAGAACATGAATGAATTATTCACACTGTATTCAGCGTCTGACTTACCATCTTCCCCCTACGGCCAAGCTGTCTTTTAATACTTCTTACTCATAAATATGTTTCTTTCAGCCCCCTGGAAAGTTTATATTTTAAGTATTTGATAAGCAACTATTTGAAGACATATCAAAGTAACAATTTCTTTGTGAGGTTAGATTGTGTGAACACATGCATTTTGCTATTTCCAAAATGAGATGCTTTAACTTCCCTTTCTACCCAAGAGTGTGTCGTCTCACTGAAGGTGAGCAGAGCTTCCTCCTTGACCCACAATACCTGTAAGGGGATTCTAACAACTAGGCATTTCCAGTTCCAAGCCCCATCCAACACTCAATGAATGAACGTTTGATTGATCCACATTGCTATACCGGCTGTTGAATTAGAGACAAAAGTTCTTATTTATGACTTGATTCTTCAAGAAATATAAAGTTACCAAGCATTTTTTTAGTGTTTTGTGCCTCAGCATTGTCGTAAGATAGAAGGAATTTCCTTAGAAAACGTCATTCAAATGTAACTTTCCAGGAAGCATCTTATTTCCCAGAACAGCGTGGATGTGGATGGGAGGAATAATGAGAGAACTGAAGTTTCAAAGAGCAAAATCTTTGAAGTCATAATTTAATTTATTGGCTAATTTATCTAGGTGCAGAGTCAAAATATTTAGGCAATGTAGTATGAGAAGCAAACTACATTTCTGCATCTTGTATTGGAGAAATTACCCGTTCTCACTTAAAGATGAAAAGAAAGAGACGCCCTTTGTTTGGAGAATGATTTGTCACCAAATTCGACTCATCTGGAGAAAACAGCACAGATGGTCTGTTTGCTTCAGGTTTGTGGTTCCGTGCCCTGCATGATTCACCAGCGAAGGTAAATCAGCATCTCACTGCATTCTGGGTTCACAGTCATAATAATAGTCATGTCAATAACATTCTTCAGACTTCAGGAGGAAAATGAAGTTAGAGATTATTTTCCCTACAGTTCTACATTCATATGAAAGAGGTGATGCTTAAAAAATACCTTTGCTTCCCTCTAGCTAGCTATTTTACACACGTTAATGTGAATGTGCCAGGGGGAGCTCAGCTCTTCACTCCCTGATGACCTGGATGGGTCGGAGCTGGGGAGGGTTCAAGAGGGAGGGGATATATGTCTACATAGAGCTGATTCACTTTGCTGTACAGGAGAAACTAACACAACATTGTAAAGCAATTATAGTCCAATAAAACACATACACACACAAATAGCTTTGCAGGCTTAATAAAATTCAGGATGACTTAAAAAGCTCTCTGGCTCAGATCAAGTAAATCATTCTTTTATTTTAAGAAATGAATATCAAACTAATTTATCAGAAAGGAAAATCTGCACCAGGCATTTGGCTATTCTTATACATGGTCATTTCCTTAACTGTTGTTGTGGAGCTATTAATGTGTATAATTTACCTGCAAGGATGGATATTTAAAACATATTTCAGCACAGAGATTTGATATAAATATAACATAAATTTACTAAGAATGATAACTTTAATAATGGGAAATCTGATTTCCTAAGCCCTAGTTCAGCAAATAGATTTATGCAAATCCAAAGAGGTTAGATCCCCTGTGAGAAGCAGATGGCTCCCTTTAGAGTGTGCACAACACAGATTTCTCCTTTCCTTCTTGGTCATGTCCTGCATTAAAGTTTACAGTTAGAGATCTTCATTCATCTACAGTGAGCCCTACATTTATCACTGGACTGACCCCTACTGAAAAGCCGGTTGTAGTATCTCATCTGCTTTGGTATCTCTAACAGGCCCCATTGTGCATCTGAGAGAATAGTCCACCCCAGGCCACAGCCGTCTCTGTATTGTTGGCTTTCTCAGTGCCAGGCTCTGTCGTGGCTGCTGCAAGTATCTAAATGAATACACAGCCCCAAATCCCTGAATGTTTATTTTGGTATGGAGAGACAGGTAGCAAAGAGTTGAACATATATACAGTATGTTTGAAAGTAGAAAGTGCCGTGAAGGAAAACAAAGCCTAATAAGGACATAAGGAGTATTATGGCGTAGAGGTCATAAATGTAGATACGTTCCTAGGGAAGGCCTCAGGCTTCCCTCGTGTTGAGCTGGTAAAGAATCCACCTGTGACACAGGACGCCTGGGTTCAATCCCTGGATTGGGAAGATGCCCTGGAGGAGGGAAAGGCTACCCACTCCAGTATTCTGGCCTGGAGAATTCCATGGTCTGTATAGTCCATGGGGTCGCAAAGAGTCAGACACGACTGAGCGACTTTCACTTTTACTTCCCAGGGAAGGCCTCACTGAGAAAGTGCCAGGGACTGAATTGCATCCCCTCAAATTTATATGTTGAAACCCTCACCCTAATTATGACTATATTTGGAGATAGGTCATATAAAGAGATAATTAGTGTTTAAGGGGGTCATAAAGGTGGGGCCTGATACTGTAAGATTAGTATTCATGTAAGAAAAGGTTAGAGTTGTCTGTCTCTCTGTCTGCCATGTAAGGACACAGCAGGAAGGAGGCATCTGCAGGACAAGAATTGAGGTCTCAGCCAGAAACCGAATCCACCAACACCTTGACCTTGGACTTCCCTGCCTTCAGAACTGTAAGAAACAAATTTTTGTTGTTTAAGCCATCAGTCCCTGGTCTATCACTGTGGTGTCCTAAGCTTATCACTGTGGTGTCCTAAGCTAATACAAAGGCCATAGTGGAGTGGAGAACTGAAGCAGGTATGAGGGTGCAGGAGGGTGCCACGTGGGCGTTCATCTGACGGAGAGCCTTCAAAGTGTAGGCAAAAGCCAATGTAACACCCCAGGTCTCTGTGCTGTGGTAGATAATTTACATGTAGATATCCTAACTCTCTGAATAGCTCTCAAAGAAGAGGAAGCTCTTATAAATGGCAGAATAATGAACTTCTAGGCCTTCCATTTATCAAGACTTGCATCCTGATGGGATCAGCTATTTCCAAAGGTCCAACTTGAGAAGAAAGTATAACTTTCTCAGTAAATTATTAAAATATTTTCCCTTTGCCCATGTTAGTAGACTTCTTTAAAAATTGTCTTATCTATTTTCCAGGCAAGATATTAAAATGGCATCTTATATCATATCATCTAGTGCCTTGCTAGGTCTAATGCTACCAGTAAGAGCTAAGAAAGAGCTGGCTTAAAACAAAATATTAGAAAAAACTAAGTTCATGGCATCTGGTCCCATTACTTCATGTCAAATAGAGGGGTAAAAGATGGAAGTAGTGAGATTTCCTCTTCTTGGGCTCTAAAATCACTGCAGATGGTGACTGCGGCCATGAAGTCAGAAGACATTTGCTTCTTGGCAGGAAAGCTGTGACCAACCTAGGCAGTGTGTTGAAAAGTAGAGACATTACTCTGCCAACAAAGGTCTGTATAGTCAAGGCTATGGTCTTCCCAGTGAGAAACTGGACTGTAGAGAGCTGGACTGTAGAGAAGGTAGAAAGTGAAGTCACTCAGTCATGCCTTATTCTTTGCAACCCCATAGACTGCAGCCTGCCAGGCTCCTCTGTCCTTGAGGATTCTCCAGGCGAGAATACTGGAGTGGATAGTCATTCCCTTCTCCAGGGGATCTTCCCAACCCAGGGATCGAACCCAGGACCCCCTCAGTGCAAGGAGATTCTTTACCATCTGAGCCACCAGGAAAGGTAAATTAGGTCACCTGGAAAGGACCCTCTGTGTCCAAAGGCCACACCCATTGTAAAAGTGAAGTTCTGAGTATGTGTCAATGTGCATGAACTACTCCAGAATTAGCTCCTCTGTCTCAACCCCATCCTGTTATGAGTAGATGTAAATTTTAAAGAAACCCCATCAGCAGGGATATGTTTTTGTCTGCTGGAACACCTTATTACACTTTTCTTCAAAACCTCTGAACAATATGCACACTACTTTCTGACCTGTAATTGATGATAGTACTATCTAAAATGCAAAGGCTCACAAAAAGTCGAAAAAATGATTTTTGCCTCTCAGTCATCAGCTCTGAAGTATTCATTTGTCATTTGAAAACAGCATGGGGAGGAGACAGAGCAATAACCATGCAGTACCTTTTAATTTTTTTTTTTTTTTTGCATGCAGTAACCATGCAAGACCTTCCCTGATAGCTCAGTTGGTAAAGAATCCACCTGCAATGTGGGAGACTTGGGTTTGAACCCTGGGTTGGGAAGATCCCCAGAGAAGGGAAAGGCTACCCACTCCAGTATTCTGGCCTGGAGAATTCCATGGATTACATAGTCCATGGGGTCACAGAGAGTTGAACACTACTGAGTGACTTTCACTTTCAACCTTTTATTGAACCAGGAAGAAACTTCACCTACCTGCCTGTACAGGCGCCTTTCCATGTACATAGACTGACAGGGTCCTAGAGATGAATGAATACAGGTCATGGAAACCAGAATGACTTCTCTGAATTCAGATTTTTGATATTGACAAACAGTATAACCTGAGTTAAGGTACTTAATCCATCTGAACCTTTATTTGAGCTTATCCACGTAACCTGGAAAATTTGTTATCGGAGATAACAATACATATAAACTGCTTAGCATAATGTTTGTTGCATATTGCACTCAAGATACATGATCTCTGGTATTCAAAGAGGCATATTCTTCCCCACAGTCTCCAAACCCTGCATTTTAATTGGAAATGGGCTCTTGATAAATACCAGAATTCAACTGACTTCACGCTAACCTTAGGATCATTTCCATTTAATATAGGAAGAACTGGAAACAAGTGAAATGTAAAAGCCTCCAAGCTTGTGCATTTCCTGTTAGCAGTATTACTGAGGCCCTCTAACTATATAGTTTTATTTAGAGTATGAATGATGCTAGTATGCATTTAAATAGCTCTGGTAGCTTGTTAAAAACTTCAAAAGTCTGGGTCTCTGCCATGGACTTCTGATTTAGAACCCATCCAAATAATTCTGATCAGACTTTCTGATCACCTTGCACCAGGATCTCTCACTGTATAAATTACTAATTTATTATCTCACATTGGAAGGCTGAGAATTATCAGGTATCTAGCTTTCAAAATTAGCAACAGTTAGGGGTTTCCCTATTGGAGAAGGAAATGGCAACCCACTCCAGTGTTCTTGCCTGGAGAATCACAGGGACGGGTGGGCTGCCGTCTCTGGGGTCGCACAGAGTCAGACACGACTGAAGCGACTTAGCAGCAGCAGCAGCAGGGGTTTCCCTGATAGCTCAGTTGGTAAAGAATCCGCCTGCAATGAAAGAGACCCCAGTTCAATTTCTAGGTTGGGAAGACCCCCCTGGAGAAGGGATAGGGTACCCAAGCCAGGTATTTTGGGGCTTCCTTTGTGGCTCAACTGGTAAAGAATCCACCTGCAATGTGGGAGACCTGGGTTCGATTCCTGGGATAGGAAGATCCCCTAGAGAAGGAAATGGCTACCCACTCCAATATTCTGGCCTGGAGAATTCCATGGACTGTATAGACCATGGGGTCGCAAAGAGTCAGACATGACTGAGCAACTTTCACTTAATTTCACTATCAATACGAGTAAATATTAGAAAAATTGATAAATAGTTGACATAAGGAATTGGTTATAAACTGTCCTGGCATATGAGGGAATATGTTCAGTAACTAAATATAACATTGCAAAAGTTGAAAAAAATTCATACTATATTAAATGAAAAAAAAGACAGCAGTTTAAAGTGTTATGTAAGAATATATATTATTATTACTGAAAAAACCAACTACCATATATTGAAAAGGATCAAATCAATAATAGTAAGTGACTCTCAATGGTTGATTTAGGTTTGGAGATTCTGAGTAATTTTATTCTTTCTCTTTTCTGAATTTTTCAACATTTTTTTATTTGAATATGTAAAACTTCTGTTAGCAGATTTTTTTTTTATTTTATTTTTAAACTTTACAATATTGTATTGGTTCTACCATATATTGAAATGAATCCGCCACAGGCATACACGTGTTCCCCATCCTGAACCCCCCTCCCCACCCCCCATACCATCCTTCTGGGTCGTCCCAGTGCACCAGCCCCAAGCATCCAGTATCGTGCTTCGCACTTGGACTGGTGACTCGTTTCATATATGATATTATACATATTTCAATGCCATTCTCCCAAATCATCCCACCCTCTCCCTCTCCCACAGAGTCCAAAAGACTGTTCTATACATCAGTGTCTCTTTTGCTGTCTTGTACACAGGGTTATTGTTACCATCTTTCTAAATTCCACATATATGCGTTAGTATACTGTATTGGTGTTTTTCTTTTTGGCTTACTTCATTCTGTATAATAGGCTCCAGTTTCATCCACCTCATTAGAACTGATTCAAATGTATTCTTTTTAATGGCTGAGTAGTTAGCAGATTTTTAAAGCTATTAAAAGTAATGCCAATGTTTAATTATTAGGAAAACAATATATATCCATCTACAGAAAGAACACAACATATATCCATCCATATATCCTGAGTAATGTTAATTTTTATATTCAAACAATAATGGGTCATAAGGTTTAATGTTTTAAAATTTTCTCTTCTCATAGTTGAATATGTTTATTTGCATTAGAGAGTCAAATGATATGAATTTTATCAAAATTTATTTAGTAAAAGATACAATAAAACAATAAGACAGTATATTTATCAAATTTCTGCTGCCACCCAGTGGCTGCCCAGTCTGTTTTATTTTGTTCACCTAATTGACCAGTAAAGTTACTCTACATTTGTAGGTAAAAATTAGCCTGTCTCAAAGAAGCAGTGGTTTTCTAGCTCTAAAATGACCAACTAAACCATAATATCAAGTGATAAAAATTTTTTTCAATAGATCAGCACTAAGATGTTTTGAATCCACATTAAGTAACATGCTAATAACTGTTTGCTTCACAAATTCTAGAATCTTTTTCTGGCTGTAACAGAGTCCTTTTTAAGCTAACATTCTATGAGTCCCATGCAAGGGACAATTGCCACCCAGTAACAATTATCACCTACTCACTGAACTGGGTCCAGTCACTTTTAACTCTCAGATAAAAGTCGAGGGTGAGACTGAATTACACTTGGACATCTCCAGAGGATGGCCATCTGTGATTCAGTAAGGGTTCAGCTAAATAAAACAGGACTGGCAGGTCTGCTGAGAGCTGGAGCAAGGTCCCCAGAATATGATATAAATCAAAACGTGTGAAAAAGAATGAAGGGAAACTAAGAAGACAGTACTGAATAAGTTCCAGTTCCAGTGCAAAGAAATTACAGAAAACAAGCCACATCTAAAATATCAAATGAGAAATAATATAAAGGTCAGATATGTAAATCAGTGTTACATAGGTTAGTAAAAGCCTTGGGAGAAAAATGGAGAATGAAACACCAAAATAATATTGGTTACATGATGCAGGTGGAATAAAAGGAGAAAACTACCTTTCTACCTCTCTCCATTTTTAATTATTACAGTGAATGTACATAACAGTAAATGTTTTTTTTGTTTTAATCTATGGAATATTTATTGTGAAATGGAGGAAAATATAGTAAGTACTGGTCTAGTGATTCCTTATTGTATTTCTTTGAGAAGAGAGAAAAGCAACCTGAAATTGCCTTCAGAGTTGTAAAAAGGTTATTTCCCCCAAAAAAGACATGAATGCAAGAAAAGGAGAAGTGTTGAGAACCCTCCACACAAAGCCAGGCAATTAGGGGCCCAATTAGAACTAAGTCAACAAATGTAAAGCAGAGACATCTTTTGCCTGAAAGTTAATTCACAAAGTTGAGGCCAATACTAAACCCAGCTTATGAAAGGGCAATATCAAAAAGTAACCTAGTTTGCCCTGTATGACACTGTCTAGGTCCATCCATGTCTCTCCAAAGGACCCAATTTTGTTCCTTTTTAAGACTGGGCCTTATTCCACTGTATATATGTGTAGCTGATTTATTTTGCTGTACAATAGAAACTAACACATTATAAAGCAACTGTATTCCCATAAAAACTAATTTAAAAAAGTAATTTAGAAGCTAAAGGACAATGAATAGAAAAGCACTTGTATGGAATAACAGCATATATCAAATTCTAATTGAACCATAGTGTTTGCTCTGAACAAGGTAGATTGGAAAACCCTCCTGGAATGTGAAGTCAAATGGGCCTTAGAAAGCGTCACTACGGAAAAGTTACTGGAGGTGATAGAATTCCAGTTGAGCTATTCCAAATTCTGAAAGATGATGCTGTGAAAGTGCTGCACTCAATATGCCAGCAAATTTGGAAAACTCAGCAGTGGCCACAGGACTGGAAAAGGTCAGTTTGCATTCCAATCCCAAAGAAAGGCAATGCCAAAGAATGCTCAAACTACCGCACAATTGCACTCATCTCACACTCTAGTAAAGTAATGCTCAAAATTCTCCAAGCCAGGCTTCAGCAATATGTGAACCGTGAAATTCCTGATGTTCAAGCTGGTTTTAGAAAAGGCAGAGGAACCAGAGATCAAATTGCCAACATCTGCTGGATCATGGAAAAAGCAAGAGAGTTCCAGAAAAACATCTATTTCTGCTTTATTGACTATGCCAAAGCCTTTGACTGTGTGGATCACAATAAACTGTGGAAAATTCTGAAAGAGATGGGAATACCAGACCACCTGATCTGCCTCTTGAGAAATTGATATGCAGGTCAGGAAGCAACAGTTAGAACTGGACATGGAACAACAGACTGGTTCCAAATAGGCAAAGGAGTATGTCAAGGCTGTATATTGTCACCCTGCTTATTTAACTTATATGCGGAGTACATCATGAGAAACGCTGGACTGGAAGAAACACAAGCTGGAATCAAGATTGCCGGGAGAAATATCAATAACCTCAGATATGCAGATGACACCACCCTTATGGCAGAAAGTGAAGAGGAACTCAAAAGCCTCTTCTTTTTTTATTTTTAAACTTTACAAAATTGTATTAGTTTTGCCAAATATCAAAATGACTCTTGATGAAAGTGAAAGCGGAGAGTGAAAAAGTTGGCTTAAAGCTCAACATTCAGAAAACGAAGATCATGGCATCCAGTCCCATCACTTCATGGGAAATAGATGGGGAAACAGTGGAAACAGTGTCAGACTTTATTTTTCTGGGCTCCAAAATCACTGCAGATGGTGACTGCAGCCATGAAATTAAAAGACACTTACTTCTTGGAAGGAAAGTTATGACCAACCTAGATAGCATATTCAAAAGCAGAGGCATTACTTTGCCAACAAAGGTTCGTCTAGTCAAGGCTATGGTTTTTCCTGTGGTCATGTATGGATGTGAGAGTTGGACTGTGAAGAAGGCTGAGCGCTAAAGAATTGATGCTTTTGAACTGTGGTGTTGGAGAAGACTCTTGAGAGTCCTCTTGGACTGCAAGGAAATCCAACCAGTCCGTTCTGAAGGAGATCAGCCCTGGGATTTCTTTGGAAGGAATGATGCTAAAGCTGAAAGTCCAGTACTTTGGCCACCTCATGCGAAGAGTTGATTCATTGGAAAAGACTCTGATGCTGGGAGGGATTGGGGGCAAGAGGAGAAGGGGACAACAGAGGATGATATGGCTGGATGGCATCACCGACTCGATGGACGTGAGTCTGCATGAACTCTTGGAGTTGGTGATGGACAGGGAAGCCTGGAGTGCTGTGATTCATGGGATCGCAAAGAGTCGGACACGACTGAGCAACTGATCTGATCTGATCTGATAGTGATTGTGAAAATCATACTCATGACTGCTACCTATGGGTCATTAATTCTAAATCATGGGAGTGGCTTTGGAGGTTTTCAAGGGTAGAGCATGGATTGGTCAGTTGTAAAGATTTACATCTTGAAGATTTCATTCGTGCATAGGTCTTTTTTTGGCCCAAGCAGCCATTATAAGTTTAGAGGGATGGCATGATTTTCCCTTGATTTTCTGTTGTGTATGTGTGTCCCAGGGTTCTGGTCTTTAAGGCACCCTTTTGGTTTGAATTGTTCTGACAGACTTATCACTTTGGACCACTGTGACCTGAAAGACATATATGGAGATCTTTTTTTTAATTTCTGTTTTCTTGGAAAGTTAACTCCTTACAAACCTAAAAGAGGTAAGTTTTGATTGCCATTTTTTTGACCAGTTTATACTCATAAGTGACTTATATTGTTAAAAAAAAAAACATGTAGAACTGTCTAAACTTATTGAATTGTGTGATAATTTGTTAACGTGCTGAGAGATACTATCATAAGAAAGAGACTAAAATGGAACAGACTCATGAAGTATCACCTTGTTTATTGGAAAAAAAAATTACCCACAGTAACTGAGCACCTGTCATTTGCCACATGCTAAGCATTTTGACATACACAGTCTCATTTAATCCTCAGGGAAATCTGGGAAGTGAGTGCTTCTTTCCCTCCATTTCCATTTATAGACAACTGAGGTTCAAAGGGTTGAGGGACTTCTCAGAGTCACCTGGCTAGTAAGTAGCACAACCCAGCCAAGCATTCAGACTTCAGGGCCCGTGTTCTTAACGACACTGAAATGGAGCAAAATCTTATGATCCTTGCCCCACCCCACCCCCAACATCCTCAGCCAGCCTTTTGTCTGCAGAAAAACTTTAGTCAAAGAATAGGTTTAATCATGGAAGTGGGAAAATGTAGAAACAAAGGAAAACAATCAGGTGGAAGAAGTAAGTGGCATGATGAGCAGGCTGCAGCTACGACATGCAAGCTGCCACAATTCCAGGAACTGAACTCAAGAAATGGGAGCACTAATGAGTGTTTTTGTTTTGCATTTTGTTTTAAATGATGTGTCCATGTGTCATATCTTACATTTATTACAATCATGTTTGCAAAAGACCAATACTATTTCCATGTGTCTATGTATGTTCTGATCTTATTGATGTCTTCCTCACCCTATTTATCATGTCAGACCAACTAAGTCTCCAGTTTGGTTTAAACATAATCTGTTGATCAAACCCCTGAATTAAAAAAAAAATGTTTTCCAAGGCTTTCTAAAAAATATTTAATTTAACTAATTAAATGAAATTAAAAATTGACCCTGGAACTAAAAAAAAAAAAAAAAAGAATATGTAAGGTACTTCCCTGGTAGTCCAGTGGCTAAGACTCTGTGTAGGAGGTTTGGTTTGATCCCTAGTCAGGGAACTAGATCCCACATGCACATCTAAAGATCCCACATGTCACAGCGACAAACAAGATCCACATGCCACAGTGAAGATCGGAGATACCAAGTGCTGCAACAAAGACCTGGCACAGAGGAAGGAAGGAATGTGGAAAATACCTTAGCATTTTTGTTTAAATTGTATTTCTGAACTGTTTGAAAATCACTTACATAAAATTTATCTTCTTAGTTTCAGGACAGTAACAGTTGCTATGCATTTATATTACTGATGAAACTACCAGTGTAAACAATATAGTAAACAGTGTAGGATATACATCGAGACCCATTAAAGTGTTTTCTTCTATGACTTTATAAGACTGAATACCTGCTGACAACCTGTGTACAGTTACCTTGCCCAGTCACCTCTCTCTCTTCCCCTTCCCTGCTCTGGTTTCCTCTGCATAATTATCATTACCAAAGACAAAGCTCGAAGAATGGCTTAGGATAAGAATAAAAGTGTAACAATCAGTTATATAACATAGATGTTGTGCTTTTGTATTTTCTTGAAGTTAGCTCAAATGTGAGGTTGGTTCATTTTTTCTTTAGAAAGAAAGAGAAAAAAGGACTATTTTTAACACCAGACTATCTTCAATCAGTACTGAGTACTGAAATCTGTCTGGGGTTTGATCTATATTACTATTACTTAATTTATATTGTGATATTACTAGATATATCCTCATTTAACTTTGTAAACAAACAAATCCAGGTGTTAGGGCATTAAACTTCCATGTCTTATTTCCACTTTTAGTTCCTAATTTGGTAGTTACGTATCTTATGCCATAATCAATTATATTAGCTTGAAGCAAAGTTCTTAAGTATTATTGTGGCAACCATCAACTTGGATGCTCAATGAAAAGGTAGATTTTGGGTCTCAGCCATCAAAATTAATGTATCAGCAATAAAATGCAAGAATTTGTATATACATTAGGCAAATCAAGTGATTCTGATACGCATGGTAGAGAGATTTAGAGTATGTGATTGTCATATGCTTTTATTATATCCTGATATGTAGATAACCCTATTAATCCCTTTAGAAGTTAGTAATTCTTGGAGAAAACTGGACAATGAAAACCATCATATCAAATACCTCTGACAGGTAAGCTTACATTGAGGAGGACGGTTTGTTGGATTTGGGGGAAAAATGTATGGGCTGAGACTTTCCAAATATATAAAGTGAGCTCAATTCATGGTTTCCCACATTGGCAAATGATTTTTCCCCTTTCCTTTGCTTTTTCAATTTGCTTTCGGCTTCAGGGTTCTGTCTCTTCCATTTTACCTTTTTAATTTATTTGACTGACTGACTGCCCCATAGGCTACTTGAATACGGGGATAAAAAATTTTTGACAAATTAAAATCTACTCTATGAGTTTCCATGTACTTAATATTATTTTCTATTAGCCTTTTCATTCAAGAATATTTTACTTGAAAAACAAATGTTTCCTGCTGGTTAAAATGAAGTCTCTTAGCTTTATTTTCCAACTTGTAACCAGCCCTTATGTTGATTCAACTAGAATTATGTCATTTATCTCTTCTTGTAGAAATCAGAATTATATATTTCTTGCAATGAAATTTCCATCATTGAACAAGTATGTGCTATTCTAAATACCTTGTCTCATCTTTGTTTAAATATACGTAGGCTCATATATTACATATTAATATGAAGTTTACTGTACTTCATTCACAGAATTGATATTTTTATATTCATAATATCCTCCAGCTAACTTTTGAATTTGCTCAAAAAATCACTAAACAAGATTTTGGCTAATTGTGTAACACTTGCCTTCATAAATAGTAATACACAATCGAAAGTTTTGTCTTCTCTACTTTTCTGAATCTTGCTGTGGAAATAAGTAGTACCAATGGTCAGTATTTGAAAAGAGTATTTTAGATTTTGGATAATTAACTGCAGCAATGTTAAAAAAAAATTTGAATGTTGTAAAGTGAACTGATTACATTTTCTCATCCTCTAGATTATAAAATAGTAACAAACCTTAACAAATTAGGTTACAGGTGAGGCCTTTAAGCTTTTGATCCACAGAAACCAGACGACTCCAGACAAAGCTCATAAAAAACACAGCGAGAAAGATTCTTTGATGGGAATGATTGAATTCACTTTGTTCTCATTTTATTCCTGAGTTTGGTTCTTTGAACCATACAGACGTGAGTTTGACTTATTGTTTTCAGTGTCCCTCTTACATGTCTGTGTCGACACTGGGACTATCTTTGTACCATCTTCCTGAAGCATACTGCCTGGCTTTCTCAGACTCTCGGAATTTTACTATTTCTCAGATTCAAGTGTGCTTTTCATAAGCAAGGTGTAGCTTGTTTGAAAGAAAATGGTGTGTTTTATTTTGGGGTAACTTCCCAGAGTGCTTTTTTATATGTAAAGTGGAAAGAACTTGGATTCTGAGTCTGAAATCTGAGGTTTGAGTCACAGCTCTGTCATTAGTAGCTGTGTGATCTTTAATTCTCTGATTCTTAATTTCTTTATCTAATTTATGCACATTATATTCAGGAGTGCAAAGGAAATGTGTCATCTTACATTCTAGCTGAGGATTGCATTAGGGAGATTTGGAAATTAAATTTAGTAAAATATGGTAACCTTGTTCTGATCCAATTATTTAAAGTTATTAAAGGGAGAGTTAAAAAGTTGGCTTAAAGCTCAATATTCAGGAAACTAAGATCATGGCATCTGGTCCCATCATTTCATGGGAAATAGATGGGGAAACAGTGGAAACAGTGTCAGACTTTATTTTTCTGGGCTCCAAAATCACTGCAGATGGTGACTGCAGCCATGAAATTAAAAGACACTTACTCCTTGGAGGGAAAGTTATGACCAACCTAGATAACATATTCAAAAGCAGAGACATTACTTTGCCAACAAAGGTCCGTCTAGTCAAGGCTATGGTTTTTCCAGTGGTCATGTATGGATGTGAGAGTTGGACTGTGAAGAAAGCTGAGCACTGAAGAATTGATGCTTTTGAAGTGTGGTGTTGGAGAAGACTCTTGAGAGTCCCTTGGACTGCAAGGAGATCCAACCAGCCCATCCTAAAAGAGATCAGCCCTGGGATTTCTTTGGAAGGACTGATGCTAAAGCTGAAACTCCAATACTTTGTCCACCTCATGCGAAGAGTTGACTCATTGGAAAAGACCCTGATGCTGGGATTGGGGGTAGGGGGAGAAGGGGACGACAGAGGATGATATGGCTGG
Source organism: Bubalus kerabau (assembly GCF_029407905.1). Taxonomy (NCBI): domain Eukaryota; kingdom Metazoa; phylum Chordata; class Mammalia; order Artiodactyla; family Bovidae; genus Bubalus; species Bubalus kerabau. The sequence goes on along the minus strand of NC_073644.1, from coordinate 26,543,623 downwards.
ATGGCATCACCGACTCAATGGACGTGAGTTTGAGTGAACTCCAGGAGTTGGTGACGGACAGGGAGGCCTGGCGTGCTGTGATTTCTGGGGTCACAAAGAGTTGGACACTACTGAGCGACTGAACTGAACTGAACTGAACTGAAGTAATGCCTTCATTTAAAAAAAAATGATTGACTATTTTTTAGAATAGTTTTATACTTACATAAAAATTTAGACAGTAGAAAGAGTTTGCATATACCCTGTGTTGTTTTGCCAATTATTAATAACACCTTACATTACTATGGTGTATTTATTACAATTAGTAACAATACTGATACATGATTATTAACTGAAGTCCCTAGTTTATTGACATTTCTTTAGTTTTACCTAATGTCTTTTTCTGCTCCAGAATCCCATTTAAGATATGACATTACAGTTAGTCACTGTATCTTCTTAGGCTCCTGTTGGCTGTTACAGTTTCCTAGACTTTTCTGGTTTGAGGAATATTGGTAAGGATTTTTATAGAATCCCCTTCTGTAGGAATTTCTCTTATATATCTGTTCAGATCATTTGTCCACTTTTTAGTTGAGTTGTTTATTTATTGTTGAAGTTTGAGTTGTTGGTATGTTTTTAATACATGGACAGTATCAACTTTGTTACGAAAATATTTTCTCCCAAACTACGGGTGGCTTAATTCTCTTACAATGCTGTGGAGTAGAAATGTTTTTATTTTAATAAATCAAACTTTTTTTCTTTTATTAATCATGCTTTAGTGTTGTGTATGAAAATTCACCTGCACACCAAAGGTCATATAAATATTCTTCTGTGTTTCTTCTAGATCTTTCATCATTTTGCTTTTTTGCACTTAGGTATGTGATTGATCTTGTGAAAGGTATAAGGTCTATGACTAGTTTTATTTTTTATTGTTTTATTTTTTTATTGTATGCACGTGAACATACAATTCCAGCATAAGTTTTTGAGAAGACTGTCCTTTCTCTACTTACTTTCCCTTGTTTCTTTGCCAAAGATCAGTTGACTATATTTGTGTGGGTCTGTTTCTAGACTCTTTATTCTAGTCCACTGATCAGTGTATCTGTTCTTTCATGAACCCCGTGCTGACTTGGTTACTGTAGTTTTTGTATGGGTCCTATGACTTTGTTCTTCTTCCTTAGTGATGTGTTGGCTCTTCTGGATCCGTATAAACTTTAGAATTAGTTTATAAATATCTACAAAATAGCATTCTGGGATCATGATTGAACTTGTATTGAATCTATAAATCAAAGTGAGTAGGATTGGCAATAATATTAAACATTCCAGTCCATGCACATGGAATGTCTCTCCATTTATTACATATTGTTTGATTTTTAAAAATCAGAGTTTCATGTTCTGCATATAGATCCTAGTCATGTTTTGTTAGATTTGTACTTAAGTGTTTTGTTGATTTTAATTCTATCGTGAATGGTACTGTGTTTTAAATTCTAAATTCCAATTATTTGTTGAATGTATATAGAAAAGCTTCCTGGTGGCTCAGTCTGTAAAGAATCTGCCTATAATGTGGGAGACCTGGGTTTGATCCCTGGGTTGGGAAGATCCCCTGGAGGAAAGCATAGCCACCCACTCCAGTATTCTTGCCTGGAGAATCCCCATGGACAGTGGAGCCTAGTAGCTGCAGTTCGTTGGCTCCCAAAGACTCAGACATGACTGAGCGACTAAGCACAGCACAGCATATAGAAAAGCAAAAATCTTTATGTAGTAACCTCATATCCTAAGTATGATGTTAGTTGTAGGTTTTTTGTTGAAGTTATTCATCAATTTGGGTAAGTTCCCTCATTTCTAGTTTGCTGAGTTTTTTTCATGAATGGGTGCTGAATTTTGACAAATGCTTTTTATAAAATGCTTTCTGCATCCATTGATACGAGTGTATACTTTGGTGCATTATATTAATTGATTTTTGAATGTTAAAACAGATATATATGCCTGGAATAAATCTCATTTGACTGTTATATATAGTTTTTTACATTGTTATGTGAAACTTGCTAACATTTTGTTAAGGAATTTTTCATCTGTGCCGATGAGAGATATTGGTCTGTAGTTTTCCATTCTTACACTGTATTTAACTGATTTTGGTGTTAGGATGATGCTGGACTCTTGAAATGAGTTGGGAAGTGTCCCCTCTGCTTCTATTTCCTGAAAGGTATTATAGAGAATTGGAATCATTTCTCTCTTAAATTACTGGTAAAATTACCAGTGAAATTTGTGGGCTTGGTATTTTCATTTTTAGAAGGTTCCGAATCAACTGATTCAATTTCAGGCAATAGGAACTATGATTTAAAAAGAGGAAGGTATTTGGTGTGAGATTTGGTGTTAATCTGGCTAGGAGTTAGGCTGTGTTTAATGTTTTCTGTATCTGTAGGTACTGCATGCATAAGACTCTTCTAGTATCCTTGTTTTCTTCTTGCCTGTTGTCTTTGGGTTTCTCTTGAACTCCTTAAATAAATTTTATTCCTTACAATACTTCAACACTAATACGCTATTATTAAACTAGAGCCCCACTGACCTAGTGGTAAGGAGTAAGGGTGAAGAAACCTTCTAAAATCTTATAATTAAATCCCCATCTTTTAGTGGACCTGAGTCCCTGGAACATAACTTTCACTGTTTCTGAGCTTCCCCTCCCCTTAGGTGAGACAGAAAGCCTAGAGGTGGCTAGAATTGTGTAATTGTAATTGTGTAGAGTTCCAGAAAAACATCTATTTCTGCTTTATTGACTATGCCAAAGCCTTTGACTGTGTGGATCACAATAAACTGTGGAAAATTCTGAAAGAGATAGGAATACCAGACCACCTGATCTGCCTCTTGAGAAATTTGTATGCAGGTCAGGAAGCAACAGTTAGAACTGGACATGGAACAACAGACTGGTTCCAAATAGGCAAAGGAGTACGTCAAGGCTGTATGTTGTCACCCTGCTTATTTAACTTATATGCAGAGTACATCATGAGAAACGCTGGACTGGAAGAAACACAAGCTGGAATCAAGATTGCCGGGAGAAATATCAATAACCTCAGATATGCAGATGACACCACCCTTATGGCAGAAAGTGAAGAGGAACTCAAAAGCCTCTTGATGAAAGTAAAAGTGGAGAGTGAAAAAGTTGGCTTAAAACTCAACATTCAGAAAACGAAGATCATGTCATCTGGTCCCATCACTTCATGGGAAATAGATGGGGAAACAGTGGACACAGTGTCAGACTTTATTTTTCTGGGCTCCAAAATCACTGCAGATGGTGACTGCAGCCATGAAATTAAAAGATGCTTATTCCTTGGAAGGAAAGTTATGACCAACCTAGATAACATATTCAAAAGCAGAGACATTACTTTGCCAACAAAGGTCCATCTAGTCAAGGCTATGGTTTTTCCAGTGTTCATGTATGGATGTGAGAGTTGGACTGTGAAGAAAGCTGAGTGCCGAAGAATTGATGCTTTTGAACTGTGGTGTTGAAGAAGACTCTTGAGAGTCCCTTGGACTGCAAGGAGATCCAACCAGCCCATTCTGAAGGAGATCAGCCCTGGGATTTATTTGGAAGGAATAATGCTAAAGCTGAAAGTCCAGTACTTTGGCCACCTCATATGAAGGGTTGACTCATTGGAAAAGACTCTGATGCTGGGAGGGATTTGGGGCAGGAGGAGTAGGGGACGACAGAGGATGAGATGGCTGGATGGCATCACTGACTCGATGGACATGAGTCTGAGTGAACTCTGGGAGTTGGTGATGGACAGGGAGGCCTGGCGTGGTGCAATTCATGGGGTTGCAAAGAATTGGACACGACTGAGTGACTCAACTGAACTGAACTGAACTGAACTGAATTGTCCTATTAGATCTTTTTTATGAAGAACTCATTGGGGTTATTTCAAAATGAATACTTTTATTTCCCTCTTTTAAGATATAGGAGGTGATTTTTCTTGGCTATCCACCATTAGCATATGGTTTGTTGGTATAAAACCCACAAAAGTTTGGGTTCCACCCACGACCATGGTGCCAGAAGTTTATCACTTTCAAACTAGCCTACAATCAGCATCCATCAAGTTGTTTAAATTACCATTTAAGTATTTCTACAATTATCGCTCTAGCAGCTTCCTTTTCAAAGAAGCTGATCTTGACTGTTTCTCTGTATTCACTTTCCTCTCAAGATTTCAGGGTGGTGGTTTGCTCTATGATGTCAGTTCTCTTGTAGATCTAAGAAAAAAATCAATGATTTTTAGTTTGCTCAGCATCTCGTTGAGCAACATGCTCTTGTTGTTGTATGGGTGGGAGTTAGATCTTCCTCGTTTTTACACGTCAGAAGTGAACACACAAGTCTAGTAATATCCTCTTTGAAGTAATTGCCTCTATCTCAGATTTCCCTTCTCCTTCCCATGTTCTTCTCTAAGACAGTTTCTGGGCATCTGAGAGAAGGGATAGATATAATCTTGTAGTGGAGGGTGCGAGGGAGCCCTTCCGTGTGTTCCTAGGTTCTTGTTCTGCTTGGTGATTTCTTGGATCTACCCAGAAGTGTTGCTTTCATACCTGGTTACTGCATGCTCAGGAGGTGTCAGAAGTTGAGGTCTGTGGCTAGTAGGTCAATGGCCTTTTCTCTTCTGGCTCTAATAGTCATTTCTGCTGACATAGCCCCACTGTAATCTTGCTGAAACTGAAGATCTCCACAGTTATGGCAATGCAGTCTATTTAATCTCCATCTGAGGATCCTTCATGGCCAATCTGAGAGACAAGTCTCTCTCAGAGTCCCAAAAAATCAATGTTAAAAGCCTTTCTTCTTCTGGCTTTGCTTTCAATGTATCCAACTGTGCATATCCTAGAACTTTAACTCCAAGGAAGGAAGGTCGTGACAACCTTGTCTCTCCAGCAACCTCTGCACGTTAGCGCCTCTCATCCCAGGAACCACTCAGGGCCAAAAAGAAGAACCTCATTCTCCCCTTGTTCTTTCTCTTTTGCCTGACTCCATTGTATGACATAACCTCTTTCTTCCCAGTATGTCATTTATTCCATGTCTCTTTCAGAAATTATAATGCTCATCAACTGATGCTTGGAACTCACTAGGGCTGCTAGTCTCAGTTTCTTTCCTAGGCTGTGAACCCCTAAAGGGCAGGGCATGTCTTAGCCCTGGATTCCCAGTTCTTAGCACAATACTGGATACACACACACACACACACACACATACATATACACACACATTCACTCTTAGGAAATGTAGGTTAATTTGTTGAATGAACAAATAAACCAACTAAAAAAGTTCTATTCTGCTGCTGCTGCTAAGTCACTTCAGTCGTGTCCGACTCTGTGTGACCCCGTAGATGGCAGCCCACCAGGCTCCCCCGTCCCTGGGATTCTCCAGGCAAGAACAGTGGAGTGGGTTGCCATTTCCTTCTCCAATGCATGAAAGTGAAAAAAGAAAGTGAAGTAGCTCAGTCGTGTCCAACTCCAAGCGACCTCATGGACTGCAGCCCACCAGGCCCCTCCGTCCATGGGATTTGCCAGGCAAGAGTACTGGAGTGGATTAAAAAAGTTCTATAGCTGTTAATATTTTATAATTAAAAATAAAAAATGAAAACAATATACACTTATTCATTTGAAAGTCTTTAAGCAGAGGGTTTTGGGGCTCCTGACCTTCCCTCATGCTTAGCACAATGATTCATAACATTTTTTTCTTTTTGTAAATACAGTAATTTTTGTTAGGATTGCCTTTGACACATAATGAAAAATAACTCTTTCCCTTTCATTCTTTTTATAACTTTGATATAGGCAAGTTACTGAGTTAACAAGTTACCTTTACTGACTGTGCATGTGTCTCTTTTTTTCTATGTAATTATCCTCATTATAGGCTTTCCTCTCTAACCTACTTGGTAGACATAAAACTTAACATATGTAAAGGTAATATGCAGTTCTCTGCTTTGTTTTAAAAGTTTCCCAGGTGCTGTAAGACAGGGCTCCCAAGGAAATCTCATTAAAGTCTAGCTTGATTAAAAGATCCTGTTCCTGGGTTATCAAAAACCTAGTGGGGGGTAGGGTACAAAATAAAGAGAGAATATATATACCTGTGGTCGATTCATGTTGATGTATGGCAAAACCCATCACAATATGGTAAAGTAATTATCCTCCAGTTAAAGAAAAAAAGAGGGAATATGTGGAGTAACGCTTGCAGAAAGCAGATTTTTTTTAATGTGTTAGCCCATATTTCTATGGTTATAGATGATTTACTTATTCCTTATGTACAGAGAAGTTTGATAACCATGTGATAGGTCACTGAGCAGTGGTTACTGAGTCTTCCAGTCACAGAACAGGGCTGAGTGGGAGGAATCATGACATTTGCTCGCAGTGGCCGTGACCACACTGCCAGCTCATTAGGCTGGTGAATCTTTTCATCCCCTGTTCTCTGTTTCCATCTGGACATGCAAGGGAAAGTCGGAGACTAGAACTCTGGATTTGATACACTTCTTCTGCTCCCACTAAAGCAGCTGAGAGAAACTGTCACCCACGTCTTTTTTTTCTCCACAGCTCAGTTTGTTGGCTCACTGTGCAACTGATTAGCCTGTTCTTGAAATGGGAATCAGAGCTGACACTCTCTGCAATGCAGAGAATAGTAGAAAGGAACTGTCAGTCTTTGCTCAGGACTCACTGAATTTCTGTCCCTCCAGGCTTGATGGGGACATTTGAGGAGCAGAAGCTTCAAGGGGCAGAAGTGGAGAGCTGAAAGTCTTAGATGTTTCACCTGTGATGGGTTATTCAGGCTTTCTCCTATCTCTCCTTGTTGTATGGTATGCAGAGGAGTGGTACCACATGGCCTTATTTTAGAAAATTGTATGACTCTGGCTTCCCTGGTGGCTCAGCAGTAAAGAATCTCCTGTGATGCATCTCCTGCATCTCTTGTGATGCAGGAGACACAACAGGAGCCATGGGTTTGATCCCTGGGTCAGGAAGATCCCCTGGAGAAGGAAATAGCAACCCACTCCATAATTCTTACCTGGGAAATCCCATGGACAGAGGAGCCTGGTGGGTTATAGTCCAAGGGGTCACAAAGAGTCAGACGTGACTTAGCAGCAAAACAGCAGCAGTGTGTCTGTAGTTATTATAATTCTGCTCTTTTTAGGAAAATAGTTGCAGTGCCATCACCAAGCAGTAGTGATTTTGGCAGAAAATTTCTTTGAATGAATTTAAAGATGGATTTATGCCATGTCATACAAAGAGTAAAATGCAATTTGTTTGCTTGGTTTTGTCTTCTTTGTCTTAATTGACCAGTAAAACTGAGATATTCCCTTTTTTGGCATTTAGGCAACAAAATTACCCCTGTACATAAGGATATCATCACTTATTTTAAAATTTGCTGGTTATCAGCTTCTTCTACCTATGAAACAAAAAGATTTACCCTCCTCTTTTGAACATTTTCCCTTCCACACCCCTACAAACTTTTTCTTCTTATCTAAGAGTTTTTCTTAATGGTGTTCCCCATCAAGAAGAGAACTGATTACATATTATTTCAATTCAATTTCCTTGGTATTGATTTTAACCTCCTCAGAAATGTAAAAGTAGAACTGGCTCTTTATTACCTGAAGATGTATTCCTTTTTATGTATTATTACACTGATTTTTATCTCCAGTCCTATATTAGCTGTTAATCATTGACTTTTTAAATTTATTTTTTTTCTAGTCCTCATCCTCTTTCCATTATGATCAACATTTCCAGAATGACGACGACAGTTGCTGCAAATTACTGAGTGTATGACCTATAAAGTGTCTAAATGCCCAGCAAAGATTCCCATTTAATCCCCCAGCAAATGTAAAGCGCAGAATTGTCATTTGGCCACTTTCTGCCCTCAGAGGATTACATACAGCCTCTGGGGTTCACGGCCACATATGGTTAATCAAGCTCCTGATCTTTCTACTGCACTTCACTGAAACATTTAGGCATGTATGGTTATGGATTAAATATTTCAGAAACCAAAAATCTTGGCCAAAAAGAAAGCTTCATTTCAAACATATAAACACAGGTTACTGCATTCATATGCATAGCTGCTGGGTAGAAAGCATGAAAGTAAACCATTAAGTCAAATGCAATAGCTTCATCTTTTTTCTTAACTTATGAAACTTCCTTTTTAATTTATTAAAATCTATATTTTATGTTCTAGAAGTCATTTTTAAGGAGTGCTTAAATGATGTAATTATAAAAATGGTAAGTGCAGTGAAAATGGAAAGGACATGAATGACTATCAATAGAGAGCCGTTAATATAAATTATGGCTTGTGCAATGGTGTTCTCTGTAGCAGTTAAAAAACCCAAAAACCTATATATTTTGATCTGCAAGGGTGACAAATGAGTTATAGGGTAATGCATGTTGTATTGATCAATTTTTATAAAAATATAGATGTGATTATATGTACATATGACAATGTCTGTATGAAGGTAGCAAAAAAAAAAAAAATTCCAGTGGGAAAATATCATTCACCAAAATGTTAATAATGATTGCCTTTGAGGTCTGAAATCAGTGAAAATATTACTTCATAGTATAAATGCTTAAAAAGAAGTGAGTGATTTTAAGGGAGACATTTGTAGCTTTTGGTTTTTAAAAATTAATGTTTATTAATGTTAGCATCTGAGTCTTACCTTATAAAGGTATTTTTATGTGCTTGGGCATGAACACTCTATATATCTATACACCATATGTAATCTTCATATGGAATCTTTACTCCCACTGCAACTAAAAGATATCACCAGACAGCAACAACAACGACAAAAAAAATACATGTCTTTAAAGTTAATGAAGATCTATGAATACAAAAACATCTAAAAAACAAACACAAAGACCCTAAACTCCAGAGAGATGAGCCCTCTGAGACCAGTTGTTGGAGGTGGTGGCAGGGCTAATAGAGATTCAAGCCTGCAGTATTTTGTTTAGACAAGCAGAAAACAGTTACCTTTGAACAAGGCCATGCACTGGCTTCCCTCATAGCTCAGTTGGTAAAGAATCTACCTGCAGTGCAGGAGACCTGGGTTCAATTCCTGGGTAGGGAAGATCCTCTGGAGAAGGAAATGGCAACCCATTCCAGTATTCTTGCCTCTAGAATCCCATGGACAGAGGAGCCTGCAGGCTCCATGTTCTTGGGGTCGCAAGAGTCGGATACCACTTAGCAACTAAACCACTACCACCAGCATGCATTAGCATGCTGGATGCTGGATTTGAAACTGTAGGGGCCTCAAAAGCAGAAAACAACTTTTTCTATCAATTTTTTCTCTTACATGGGAATTTTAATAAGTAAGGAGAAGCTGGGGGTGAGTCTGGAAAGCATAAAGAGATCTCTGCTGGTGTCTGCTCTGAAGTCTTGTAGTCTCACAATCTCATGGTTTCACAGATGTGCAGAACCGTGAGAAACTCTTGTTTTGTGATTCAGTCCCAGGGTTTTGTTGTAGGGAAACAGTGAACTCGAAGTCAAAGCAGTTGAAACCAGAGATGAACTGAGTCTAATCAAAGTCATAACTAAACTCTCACTCAATTCACCTTCTGATGAGATCCTGTATATCAGTGTTGCAGCCATATGAGAATTGGGTTGAAGAGCAAAGAGAGTTAGTAAACTTCTAATTCAAACATCCTGTTAGAGGAATTAAAGCCACAACCTCACTCCAGACCAGCTCAGCTGAATCAAGCTGAACTCAGGTCTAGAAACTGAACTCAACAGAACAGTAAACCAAGTCTGATTTCTGGCTACCTTACCTAGAGCATCTTTGTGAAGACAATTCTCTCTTAATCGAGATTCAATCAGAAGAAAGAAACCACAGAAAAATTTGAACAGGGAAAATGTAGAGAATTGTTACCTTTAATAGGGGGTTGGGGATTGAGGGATAGACCAGAGAGAAGTTAAAAAGAACTCTTTTGACTTATTCCACTGGAGTAGACACCTTGGAAGGCTAAACCCTAGCTCATCCACAAAAAAGCAAGCATGCAAGTCAACCTAAGTATGTAGCTAATGAGCTGATAGAGAGAGAGATATCATAATAGTACTTAATTAAAGAAAGAAAACAGAAAATAGGGAATATTATAAATGCTATAAATAACTTTATACTAATAAATTTAACACCAAATGAAAATGCAGTCCACAGATATCTGTATTTAAATATTTATTGTAATAAATTTATTTTATTCATTGTAGCCAAAAAAATTGAGAGCAATCCAAATATCTGTTAACAGGTGAATAAATAAACGATTGATCGCATATTAATACAATGGAATGGGATATAGGTAGCAATAATGGTGAATGACTTAGTGATCTACCCAATCACATGGATAAATATCTCAACTGTATTGGATGGAGCAGCCTGATAAAAGAATATATACTGTATGCTTCCATTTATATGAACTTCTTAATAGGTGAAACTAAGTGTAGCTGGTCTTCCCTTGTGGTTCAGCCAGTAAAGAATTTGCCTGCAATGTGTGAAACCTGGGCTGATTCCTGGGTTGGAAAGATACCCTAGAGAAGGAAAAGGCTACCCACTCCAGTATTCTGGCCTGGAGAGTTCCATGGACTGTATAGTCCATGGGGTCACAAAGAGTCGGACATGACTGAGTGACTTTCACTTTAATTTTCAAGTGTAGTTGCAGAATTTAGGTGGTGTTGTCTGTTGGCAGTGGGAAGGGAGACAGGAATTGTTGAAACAAGATACATTTTTTGGATGATGGAAGTATTCTGTATCTTGATTGAGAAGGCAGAGAAGTGTATGTGTTTGTTAAAACTCATGTAACTGTTGGAGAAGGCAATGGCACCCCACTCCAGTACTCTTCCTGGAAAATCCCATGGACAGAGGAGCCTGGCAGGCTGCAGTCCATGGGGTCGCTAAGAGTCGGACACGAGTGAGCAACTTCATTTTCACTTTTCACTTTCATGCATTGGAGAAGGAAATGGCAACTCACTCCAGTGTTCTTGCCTGGAGAATCCCAGGGACCAGGGAGCCTGGTGGGCTGCTGTCTATGGGGTTGCACAGAGTCGGACACGACTGAAGCGACTTAGCAGCAGCAGCAGCAGCAGCATGTAACTGTATATTTACATCTTGTGCATTTGGAGGTAAATTATAACTCATCAAAACCAATGAAATAGTTAATTAAATAATTAGATTCTACTGTGTGTAAGGCACACTTCTGGGTGTGAAGTCTTAATGTATCATTTCTAGTTACTTACAGGAGATGATCTTTCTCTTCTATGTAGATGTCAGTCACCTCTAAAACGATGTTTTTTTGATCCCTCCTTCCTGCCCTCTACCTTTCTCACACACATGCAGTATCATTATCTTGTTTTTTTTTTTTTTTTTAAATTCTTGAGACTGGTTTGATTTAAGTAAGAACCATGATCTGAAGAAGTTTTATTTGTTGCTTTTATTAGTTTTGAGAAAATGTAGCCACACCTATCGGAGAAGACAATGGCACCCCACTCTAGTACTCTTGCCTGGAAAATCCCATGGACGGAGGAGCTTGGTAGGCTGCAGGCCATTGGGTCACTAGGAGTCAGACATGACTGAGCGACTTCACTTTGACTTTTCACTTTCATACATTGGAGAAGGAAATGGCAACCCACTCCAGTGTTCTTTCCTAGAGAATCCCAGGGATGGGGGAGCCTGGTGGGCTTCCATCTATGGGGTCACACAGAGTCGGACACGACTGAAGCGACTTAGCAGCAGCAACAGCAGCCACACCTATGTTTTAAAATATCGGCACACTATAGAGATGAGCAGATAAGCATACAGCACTCCTTGTCATCTCTATCAGTTATTTCATACCACAAATCCTTTAATATCAGTTTATTATTTCCTTTATACAGATGAAGACTCTGAAGCTCAGGCCAAATAGTGTTGTCAGATTAACATATCAAGACCCCAAAACTCTGGGTTTCAGGTATCCTCATAGCCCCTTTCATATTCATGAAAAATTTGTTTTCATTGTTCCATTGCATGTATATATCTCAAATCAGTTCAGTTCAGTTCAGTTCAGTCACTCAGTCGTGTCCGACTCTTTGCAACCCCATGAATCTCAGCACACCAGGCCTCCCTGTCCATCACCAACTCCCAGAGTTCACTCAAACTCATGTCCATCGAGTCGGTGATTGCCATCCAGCCATCTCATCCTCTGTTGTCCCCTTCTCCTCCTGCCCCCAATCCCTCCCAGCATCAGAGTCTTTCCCAATGAGTCAACTCTTTGCATGAGGTGGCCAAAGTACTGGAGTTTCAGCTTTAGCATCATTCCTTCCAAAGAAATCCCAGGGCTGATCTCCTTCAGAATGGACTGGTTGGATCTCCTTGCAGTCCAAGGGACTCTCAAGAGTCTTCTCCAACACCACAGTTCCAAAGCATCAATTCTTCGGCGCTCAGCCTTCTTCACAGTCCAACTCTCACATCCATACATGACCACTGGAAAAACCATAGCCTTGACTAGATGGACCTTTGTTGGCAAAATACTCCTCCATAATTTGGGGGAATAAATACTGCTACTCCTGTCCTACTATAATCCAGTTCATGGAATTTTCCCCTTTGCATCTTATATATGTTTTCCTTTTGATGTTCCTACGGATGTAAAAGAAAGGATAGGATAAGTGAAAAACAGTATTTTTTTTTCCCTGTGTCGTTGTCGTTGTTTAGTCACTAAGTTGTGTCTGACTCTTTGCGACTCCGTGGACTGTAGCCCTCCAGGCTCCTCTGTCCATGGAATTTCCCAGGTAAGAATACTGGAGTAGATTGCCATTTCCTTCTCCAGAGGAGCTCAGCCCAGGGATCGAACTCACGTCTCCTGCATTGGCAAGTTCTTTAGCACTGAACCACCAGGAAAGCCCACTGTTTTCTTTATACTTCATTTATATAACATACAGATCTTGGCTATAATTCTTTAATTGTTCTTTGGAACTTCAACAGATTGGATTAAGAGTACCCTAGAGATTTCTTTGTAGATTTCTGATTGTATTTCTCTCCATTTGTACACTGCTAGTGGGGGCTTCCCAGGTGGCGCTAGTGGTAAAGCACCTGCCTGTCAATGTAGGAGATAAAGAGATGCGGGTTTGATCCCTGGGTGGGGGAGATCCCCTGTAGGAGGGCATGGCAACCCACTCCAGTATTCTTCCCTGGAGAATCCCTTGGACAGAGGAGCCTGTAGGCTATAGTCCATAGGGTCCCACAGAGTCAGACAGGACTGAAGCGACTTAGCACACACACCACAGTCTTTTAGTGGTTAGTGTAACCCAAGAGAAAGTTTAAACGTGAAAATTTACATTCTTATATTCTTCATTTGGGCTTCCCAGGTGGCACTAGTGGTAAAGAACCCACCTGCCAATGCAGGAGACATAAGAGATGCAGGTTTGATCCGTGGGTGGGGAAGATCCCCTGGAGGAGGGCATGGCAACCCCCTCCAGTATTCTTGCCTGGAGAGTCCCATGAACAGGGGAGCCTGGTGGGCTATGGTCCGTAGGGTTGCAAATAGTCGGACACAGCTGAAATGACAGCACACACACATGCTTCATTTACTATGAATGCGGAGTGTAACTTATATGTTAATTTATTTAAAATATATGTGTTTCATATAGCACACTGACCAGCTGCTTCATGTTATAAAAATTATTTTCTTTAATAACAACGTTGGGGAGTTGTTACAGAATTCTTAGAAATGTGAAAGGAGAAAAAGAAGTATACTTGGATTTTGCAGAAATGTTCTCCCAAGTCAATAGTAATAAATAATTAACTTACCTCGTTGGAAATATCCTTTAACCTTGGAGTAGTTCACAATTACATTATTCTTTTTGATCAAAATGGTATAAACAAGTCATAGGCAAAATATTCTTTTGCCTTTCGGATCTGAAACAGACTTTTGATCATTTGCCTTCAGGCTCATCCAGTCTTTGTCCTGCGTGGTTGAATTTTCTATCTTTGTGATGAAAATGAAAGAACCTAAAACATTGCATAGTCTAGTATATTTCTACCTATGATTTAAATACTCTTTTTTTTTCTCTCTCTCCTTATCAAGGCTCAGCTGATATTACTGTGTGTTCTCCTTGCTGAAAATGTATTAACTCAGATAAACCTAAGTCCTTTCTTTTACCAGTTTTAGGAATAGTCAGATCTCAAGGAGACTTGTTCTGGGGATTAAACTATGTACAATAAATACATACCAATTCATGGTCATGTGCTAGCTTTGAGAGCATCAAATAATTTTCTCTTTGAATTAGCCTTGCATAGTTTGTCTTTTCCCACCTAGGAGTAGTGATGGGCATGTGTGATCAGTCAAGTCCAACACTGAGAGATGTCTATAGCTTGTAGAAGATGTGAACAAGGAGAAGAACATTCTCTTGGCCACCTTGGGGTTGTATTTATCCATTGTCCCTTTGTGTGCCATTTCTCTGGCCTGTGTACCTGAAGCCTGAACAGTGTTTCTTATTGAGCCTTTGAATGATCTTGCTACAAATATCAGACTCATGTATGTGTAGATATGCGTGGGGGAAAGTGAAAGTGTTAGTTGCTCAGTCATGTCTGACTCTTTGTGATCCCATGGACTGTAGCATACCAGGCTTGTCTGTCCATGGAATTCTGCAGGCAAGAATCCTAGAGTGGGTAGCTGTTTCCTTCTCCAGGGGATCTTCCTGACCCAGGGATCAAACCCAGGTCTCCCACATTGCAGGGAAGTTCTTTACCATCTGAGACATCAGGGAAGCAGAGTGGGGAGGGCTGTCAAGTGGGAGGCAAAGTTAAATGTGACTTTGCTCTTGCTCAGATAAAAGCTGAACTGCCTGCTCTCACTTTATTAATAAAAGGACATCTATACAAAGACATCAAATACTGAAAAGTATCTTTTTTGAAAATGCTAGCTGGATTACTTATATACAAATATATGTTGTTTCAGCCTTAGTTTTCTGGTCATGGAGGCTGAAAGCATGGATCACTGAGCCGCCAGTTGGTAGCATGTTTATTTGCCCACTCCTATATAGAGACATTACTTTGCCTACAAAGGTCCGTCTAGTCAAGGCTATGGTTTTTCCTGTGGTCATGTATGGATGTGAGAGTTGGACTGTGAAGAAGGCTGAGCGCCGAAGAATTGATGCTTTTGAACTGTTGTGTTGGAGAAGACTCTTGAGAGTCCCTTGGACTGCAAGGAGATCCAACCAGTCCATTCTAAAGGAGATCAGTCCTGGGTGTTCTTTGGAAGGAATGATGCTGAAGCTGAAACTCCAGTACTTTGGCCACCTCATGCGAAGAGTTGACTCATTGGAAAAGACTCTGATGCTGGGAGGGATTGGGGGCAGGAGGAGAAGGGTACAATAGAGGATGAGATGGCTGGATGGCATCACCGACTCGATGGACATGAGTTTGAGTGAACTCTGGGAGTTGGTGATGGACAGGGAGGCCTGGTGTGCTGTGATTCATGGGGTTGCAAAGAGTCGGACACTACTGAGCGACTTCCCTTTCACTTTTCACTTTCACGCATTGGAGAAGGAAATGGCAACCCATTCCAGTACTCTTGCCTGGAGAATCCCAGGGACGGGGGAGCCTGATGGGCTTCCATCTATGGGGTCGCACAGAGTCGGACACGACTGAAGAGACTTAGCAGCAAGAGCAGCATACAGTCCTTGGGTTACAAAGAGTCAGACATAACTGAGTGGTTAAGCACACACATGTATCTTCCATTCTGGATCTCCAATAGGTATTGTTGATCATGCATAAAATGGAAAATCAGAGCTAAGTCATCTTTGTTGTTGCTGTTATCATCCTCAAAATGAGGAAGAGAAGGGGAAGGGGAAGAGCAAAAAGGAACTGCTCATAAGTTAAATTTAATTATCTAGATTTTTGTATAAAAGGGAGGGTTGGGGGAGGGGTGGTGAATTAAATACCCTCCAGAGGCAACCAGGGAGCAAATATTACACCTCTGAGGGAAAGAATCCATCCTGACTGACAGTAACTAATCTCCTGGGCCACAGTATTAGGACAGGCTGCCGAGTTACCTGGGTGTCCCCTGACTGGCCAATAGTAAGGTCAGAATTTTGCTCCAGCAGGTGCAAAACCTGTTGTTTGCTTAACAATGTTGGCAGCGGCAGCTGCTGCTTGTGTTGTTTCAAAGCAATTAAAGAGGGAGCTGTTTATAAGGTTGCCAGGTGCTGCCTTCCCTGTGTGCTGTGACAGGTGGGGCAAAATTTCATGGAAACACCTGCCAGCCTCCAAGACAGATTGGTACTAACTGGCTGTTATGTATTTAATCTTTTGTGGGTTTAGCTGACAAAGCAGGAAACAGCTACAGTGCCCTCCACCACGGGCTGAAGAGATATGATATGTAAGCACTTTCTTGCTCGCCACTTTAGAAACAAGCATATTTTGGATATTATGAAGATTTTATGACTTTA
Organism: Bubalus kerabau; assembly: GCF_029407905.1. Taxonomy (NCBI): domain Eukaryota; kingdom Metazoa; phylum Chordata; class Mammalia; order Artiodactyla; family Bovidae; genus Bubalus; species Bubalus kerabau. Next base: position 26,527,245 of record NC_073644.1, on the reverse strand, counting down.
CCTTTATCAGTTGTGTTTGGAGAGCATAGAAAACACCCCAAATGGAAAAAAGGTGTTATCTAGAGACATCATATGTTAATCATTAATTATCATTACCAAAGTGATTTGTGAAACAATAAATACTATCAAACTATTCTCTCTCCATGCTGAAAAACTTTTCACTTTCATTTTAGTTAGTTTTTTCCTTGGCATAGTTCACATAGGAAAAGTACCTAATATTCATCCTAGAAATAAATAAATGAAAAGAATTACTACAGTTTTTGGATTTTTTTGGAACATATATGTGACTTAGGGTCTCCAGTTTTCTTTTATATAATGGAAAACTTCTTGTGGAAGAAATAGAAATCTAGAGATTTTCCAAAGATTAGATTATAACTGCTTTCTCTTTGGTAAATAAAACCTCCTCAGATGAACTCAAGGCACTTATAGATTTCCTTCCAAAATATGCTTGATAAGTCTTAGCCATCTACCAGGAAAAAATTCTTCCATCAATTTTAGAGCTGTGGAAACTCAATAAACTCATAAGGAAGTCTAATGATGTTATCTTAGAAGTCTAATGATGTTATCTTAGAGATATGTTTTATGTGATTCTAATTTTCCTTTGAAAGAGTGTCTAATATTCTGCCCACTGACAAGCTAGCTATACAGAGCTGTTTGTGGTATTTGAACTGTGTCTTCAATCTGCCCTTCGTACACACCTTTCTTCCATTAAGAGTTGCCTTTCCTTTGTATGTTATTACAAAACATTGAATATAGTTTCCTGTATTATACAGTAGGTATTTATCTATTTTATTAATATACACAGTAGTATGTATCTGTTAAACCTAAACTTCTAAGTTATCCCTCTGCCTTCGCTCTTTGTTAACCATAAGCTGTTTCCCATGTCTGTGAGTCTATTTCTGTTTTGTAAATAAATTCACTTGCATCTTTTTTTTTTTTAAGTTTCCACATGTAAGAGATATCTATATGATACCTGTCTTTCTCTTTCTGACTTAGTGTGATAAACTCTAGATGTAATTGAATCCCTTTGCTGTATACCTGAAACTAATACAGCATTGTAAATCAACTATATTTCAATAAAAAGTTGTTTGCTTTAAAAACTTTTTTAATAAAATAAATTAAGCCCCAAATGTTACCTTTCCAGAAAGAAACTTAAGAATTTATTTGTATTAAAGCATCAGTGATTGATATAGAATATTCTGTTGCCTGTCCCTAACACGTTTGCCTTTTAGGAGCAAATAATAAATATTAGCTCAAGGGAAACAAACAAAGCCCTAACACTGAAATGTGAAGGATCAGTAAAGAGAGAGTGGTTATTTGGGAAGCAAAGGCATTTCTGGTTTGCATGCACACGATTCATGACTGGCTCTTTCATGTCAGTCCTTAATGAAGCTCATGTGTGTTTCCTTAAGAGAGGCTGAAAGTTGGCTAGAGCCGTGAGTTGAACCCCAATTTGGCTATTTGCCAACTAAGTCCAGCATTTTAAGACTGTTCCCTCATCTGTGAAAATGGAGTTAATGTCAACACTTTCTGCTAGAAACTATTGAGGGAATTTCAATTAAATGGCAATATATGAGAACACGTAGGATAATCAAGTATAAAGCACTAGAGAAATTGTGATTTTTCTTTCTTTCCTTTAATTGAAATCTAGTTGAAATTTCTTTTCAGTAGATAAAGTTCATTCTGAAAGCACCCTTGCTGGTTCCTATTCACCAAGGTGGAAACTGACCACGTCTTGGCACTTATTGTTGTAGAGAACCACTCAATAATGATTTATTACTTTTGGTGAAAAAGGTTTTTGGATGAAATGTGAATCTTTGATACTCTCCTCCCCATCTTTCAAGGAAATATCTCATAACCATATGATTTAATTGTGAAATGCAAAGTTAGTTTTATTAAATATATCGAATTTCATATGACCTTCAACTTCCCTTTTCATCTGGCACAAACCTTCATTAATGCTCACCATTGTGATTAAGGTAACATTTTACAACTGTCACAGGATAATCTAGAGGTTATTATACTTGAGAAAAAATATGGCTCTACTTCCAAGTTTCAAGAATCTATGTTGCCTCCATCAAAAATTCTTTTAAATCATGCAGAGAAGCTGATTTTTTAAATCAGTAGAAGTCCCAGGTGGCAAATAGACATTTTCTGTAACATAGGCCTGACCTTTTGGCATCATTAAACATAGGAAGAAAAGGGTAAAAATATGTGAAGGAGAAGCAGATTTTCATACAGGAAAGAAAATTCCCTCTTGTGACAATCGAAAGATATGTTCCATCATGGATTCTATAAGAATTTAACATAATCAGACAGAGATATGGGGCAGTGTGTCTTATGGGAAAGCAGGATCATGTTTCTCTAGGAAGCAACATAAAAGAGTTAAAGTCATTTTCTTGGTAGGGATGCAGGAAGGAGAATAATGATGAATGATATGGGAAACAAAAAGATTGTAAAGAAAATATAGAAAATATGCAAAAATCTATTCTTATAAAATGCTGAAGGTTCTATTTACACATACTAGAAATAAAGAGGAAGTTGTTCTTCATTCACTTTAGGTTTTAGAAGGACTTCGGTGTAAATAACAATCCTGGATGTGAACTGGATGCTGCACTCGCCCTTGATGTGAGTAGGTTGTGAGTAGGACGTTGCAGGCAATGATGGTAAGATTACAAGGGCTACCTTGAGCCAGACAGTTCTAGATGTGTGTTGTGGGTGACCTATGTTCCTTGTTTATAGGTTTTGCCTTTAGTAAAATGAAATGATATATTATATGTCATATGTCCACTGAAAGCAATAGACAGCGTAAGTAAAATTTTTAAAATAGAGCCTGGCTCTTAGTAAATATTGCTCTCTCATGATTAACAATTAAAATTAGATTTTATCCCATTTTCTTTTAACAGATAATGTTTTTGAAGAAATTAGCTCTACAAAACCCACAATACACAGTCCTTTTCTTTCTTGTTTACCTTCTGACCTCCATAAAGTAAATTTTATCTCCTTCTTAGGTTAAAATGTGAAAACTCCATATTGCAAATGTAAAATCTCATAATTGGGTTTTCCTAATGCAATAATCAAAGAAGATGAAATCTGAATTTATATTAAGTTGTTAATCTCTTAATATTTATGGACTTTCCATGTCAGATAGTCAGTAACTAAAGGAAGTCGATGCTAAGAAAAGTGATTATCATACAAAAGAATGATGTTAAGGATTGAAGACCTGTGGGCATGGGTGGAAAAGAATAGCCAATTAGGAGACATTTCCTCATCATAAAGAAATTACCACCCAGGTTACCAAAATAGTTTTGATTTACAAAAGAAAGAAATAATTAAAATTATGCCAATATACACAGCAGGTGATTTTGTTTGTGATTATCAGAGAACTCTTTATTGAAATGTAATTATGATCTGCTAGAGGCACTCTTGTATATTATTTGTAATCTATAGGTGAAAACTAGACCCAGCATTCTCAGTATTTTTCTAACAGAATATCCCAAATAATTTATTTCTTGAGACAAAAGACTGGTGAATTCATTTTCAATTTTCATGAAAATACTCTACTTTCTGAAACAAATATATTCTACAGACTAAAAATATCAATACAATGTTTTGTATCCCTCGTGAAGGTTGAATGTTTTGTTTTTGGGTAGATTAAACAAAAATGATTTAGTTCCCTATCAGAAACACGCACCAAACTAATTTGCATTTCCCACTGAATATCTCTTGAAGATGATGTTGTTTTTTCAGTATTATAACTAAGACATGGCAGGAGACAAAGCTTTTACAAATGGAAATAGAACCTTTTCCCTGCTTCTGACTTGTTTCTTGCCCTGCACTTAATTTACTTTGAGTCTGTGATCACCAGATGAGATGGTTGGATGGCATCACCAATTCAGTGGACATGAACTTCGGCAAACTTTGACAAACTCCGGGAGATAGTGAGGGACAGGGAGGCCTGGTTGTACTGCAGTCCCATGCAGTCCATGCAGTCCATGGGATCGCAAAGAGTTGGACATGACTTGAACAACAACAATGGTCACCAAATACAAATATTCTAACCTAACCATTTTAATTTTGAAATGTTGAAGTTTTGATAAATAATATTCTTCCATCGAGTTTATATTTTTGTGACCTTTCAATTTTAACAACACCAGGTCAAAATTTTACAGCTAAAATTTCTATCTCTAAAATGTGAATATTAAACTCTTGTAAAACTTTAAGTATTAAGCAACTATTCAAGAGAATAATCAGCTATCCTAGGCAATCTCTGTCCTTTTCCTAGACGAATCCAAGATATGGAATAAATTCTTCTTTGAGATTTATTGTTGTTTTCAGTCACTAAGTCACGTCCAACTGTTTGCAACCCCGTGGACTATAGCACACCAGGCTTTCCTGTCATTCTCTGTCTCCCAGAGTTTGCTCAAACTCATGTCCACTGAGTTGGCGATGCCATCCAATTATCTTATCCTGTCATCCCCTTCTCCTCCTGCCCTCTGTCTTTCCCAGCATCAGGGTCTTTTCCAATGAGTCAGTTCTTCACATCAGGTGGCCAAAGTATTGGAACTTCAGCATCAGTACTTCCAATGAATATTCAGGGTCAATTTCCTTTAGGATTGACTGGTTTGGTCTCCTTGCTGTTCAAGGGACTATCAGGAGTTTTCTCCAGCACCACAATTCAAATGCATCAATTCTTTGGCACTCAGCCTTCTTTATGGTCCAACTCTAACATTTGTATGTGATTACTGGAAAAACCATAGCTTTGACTATATGCACCTTTGTTGGCAAAGTGATGTCTCTGCTTTTTGATTTGCTGAGATTTATTAACCAATGACAAAGGAGGCAAGCATTTTTCAGATGTCAGATATCCTCTTTTGGGATTCTCTTTGAATGAAGTGTTCATCGGGTCATATCCATAATTCTAACTTATAAACATACATAGAAAAACAAAACCAAGAGGCTTTTCATAAAGGTATTATGTTACTTTAGGAATTTCTTTTTTTTTTTTTTTGGAGAATTCAGGTCCCTGGTTTACTGAACCATCATCTCATCCATTACTCTATTTACTGCCCACAGATTCTAGAATCCTCTCTACCTTGACTAGTCTACTATAATGAACTTTAAAGGAGAGGGGATTCCAAATTTCAAAATTTCAGCGCTTCAGCTTAGAACTTTGAGTCTTTTTGTTATCCTGTTTGTTTTATCATTCCTCTTCATTAGCTTCTTCCTCTTACTTATTAACATACATAGAATTTAAGCATTTTAGGAGAGAGAAAGTGCTATTTTGTTCTATTACATAAGTAGTAAATACATTTTTTTGCTAAAGTGCTCAAACAATATATAAATATGCAAAGTCTAACATGAATTTTTTTTCTTTGTTCCTTTTCCTCCAACTTGAAGTTGTCCCCTCTGAGGTGGCTTAGATGGTAAAGAATCTGCTTGCAATGCAGGAGACCCGGGTTCAACTTCTGGATTGGGAACATCCCCTGGAGCAGGAAATGGCAACCCAGTCCAGTATACTTGTTGGGAGAATTCCATGGACAGAGGAGTCTGGCGGGCTACAGTTCATGAGGTCACAAAGACTCAACACAAGACTGAACAACTAACACTTAACACCTCTGCGGTAGCCATCACTTAAAGTTTGCTGTGTAAACCTTCATATATGTTATATTCACATATACTTATTTTAAAACATACACATTTCATTCACAGTGTTTTATGATTTATTTTTTAAGGACTCATTTATATGTTTTTGGTGGCACTGGATCTCTGTTGCAGTGGCAGGCTTCTTACTGAGGTGGCTTCTCTTGTTGCACAGCTCTGGGTGTGCTGGCTTCAATAGTTGCCACTTGCAGGCGCTCTAGAGCACAGGTTCTGTAATTGTGGCGCTCAGGCTAAGTTGCTCTGTGTCGTGTGGAATCTTCAAAGACCAGGGATCAAACTTGTGTCTCCTGCATTGCCAGGTGGATTCTTAACCAGTGGACCACCAGGGAACCCTGGACTTCAGTTCAGTTCAGTTCAGTTGCTAAGTCGTGTCCAACTCTTAGCGACCCCATGAATCGCAGCACGCCAGGCCTCCCTGTCCATCACCAACTCCCAGAGTTCATTCAGACTCACGTCCATCGAGTCAGTGATGCCATCTAGCCATCTCAACCTCTGTCATCCCCTTCTACTCCTGCCCCCAATCACTCCCAGCATCAGAGTCTTTTCCAGTGAGTCAACTCTTCACATGAAGTGGCCAAAGTACTGGACTTTCAGCTTTAGCATCATTCCTTCCAAAGAAATCCCAGGGCTGATCTCCTTTAGAATGGACTGGTTGGATCTCCTTGCAGTCCAAGGGACCCTCAAGAGTCTTCTCCAACACCACAGTTCAAAAGCATCAATTCTTTGGCGCTCAGCCTTCTTCACAGTCCAACTCTCACATCCATACATGACCACTGCAAAAACCATAGCCTTGACTAGACGGACCTTTGTTGGCAAAGTAATGTCTCTGCTTTTCAATATGCTATCTAGGTTGGTCATAACTTTCCTTCCAAGGAGTAAGCGTCTTTTAATTTCGTGGCTACAATCACCATCTGCAGTGATTTTGGAGCCCGAAAAAATAAGGTCTGACACTATTTCCACTGTTTCCCCGTCTATTTCCCATGAAGTGATGGGACCAGATGCCATGATCTTCGTTTTCTGAATGTTGAGTTTTAAGCCAACTTTTTCACTCTCCTCTTTCACCTTCATCAAGAGGCTTTTTAGTTCCTATTCACTTTCTGCCACAAGGGTGGTGTCATCTGCATATGTGAGGTTATTGAGATTTCTCCCGGCAATCTTGATTCCAGCTTGTGCTTCATCCAGCCCAGCCTTTCTCATGATGTACTCTGCATAGAAGTTAAATAAACAGGGTGACAATATACAGCCTTGACATACTCCTTTTCCTATTTGGAAGCAGTCTGTTGTTCCATGTCCAATTCTAACTGTTGCTTCCTGACCTGCATACAAATTTCTCAAGAGGCAGATCAGATGGTCTGGTATTCCCATCTCTTTCAGAATTTTCCACAGTTGATTGTGATCCACACAGTCAAAGGCTTTGGCATAGTCAATAAAGCAGAAACAGATGTTTTTCTGGAATTCTCTTGCTTTTTCAATGATCCACCAGATGTTGGCAATTTGGTCTCTGGTTCCTCTGCCTTTTCTGAAACCAGCTTGAACATCTGGAAGTTCATGGTTCACATATTGCTGAAGCCTGGCTTGGAGAATTTTGAGCATTATTTTACTAGCGTGTGAGATGAGTGCAATTGTGCGGTAGTTTGAGCATTCTTTGGCATTGCCTTTCTTTGGGATTGGAATGAAAACTGACCTTTTCCAGTCCTGTGGCCACTGCTGAGTTTTCCAAATTTGCTGGCATATTGAGTGCAGCACTTTCACAGCATCATCTTTCAGGATTTGAAAGAGCTCAACTGGAATTCCATCACCTCCACTAGCTTTGTTCATAGTGATGCTTTCTAAGGCTCACTTGACTTCACTTTCCAGGATGTCTGGCTCTAGGTCAGTGATCACACCATCATGATTATCTTGGTCATGAATATCTTTTTTGTACAGTTCTTCTGAGTATTCTTGCCATCTCTTCTTAATATCTTCTGCTTCTGTTAGGTCCATACAATTTCTGTCTTTTATCGAGCCCATCGTTGCATGAAATATTCCCTTGGTATCTCTAATTTTCTTGAAGAGATCCCTAGTCTTTCCCATTCTGTTCTTTTCCTCTATTTTTTGCACTGATTGCTGAGGAAGGCTTTCTTATCTGTTCTTGCTATTCTTTGGAACTCTGCATTCAGATGCTTATATCTTTCCTTTTCTCCTTTGTTTTTCACTTTCCTTCTTTTCACAGCTATTTGTAAGGCCTCCCCAGACAGCCATTTTGCTTTTTTGCATTTCTTTTCCATGGAGATGGTCTTGATCCCTGTCTCCTGTACAATGTCATGAACCTCCGTCCATAGTTCATCAGGCACTCTATCAGATCTAGTCCCTTAAATCTATTTCTCACTTCCACTGTATAATCATAAGGGATCTATTTTAGGTCATACCTGAATGGTCTGGTGGTTTTCCCTACTTTCTTCAATTTAAGTCTGAATTTGGTAATAAGGAGTTCATGATCTGAGCCACAGTCAGCTCCTGGTCTTGTTTTTGTTGACTGTATAGAGCTTCTCCATCTTTGGCTGCAAAGAATATAATCAATCTGATTTCGGTGTTGACCATTTGGTGATGTCCATGTATAGAGTCTTCTCTTGTGTTGTTGGAAGAGGGTGTTGGCTATGACC